>NC_064838.1:72673574-72982771 GCF_024166365.1 Elephas maximus indicus | reverse complement strand
ATTTTTTATCATAATAGGCTTTATGGCAGTCCATTCTTAATTGTGAGTTGTCCATAAATTGGATGTTCATACCCTGGGGACTGTCTGTACTTAATCTGGCTAGGTGGTATTGAATTGCCCTCCAAAAGGTCTGCCCTCCACCTGTAGTTCTTGGAGGGCCTGTTTCCCTAAATCCTCACTCACAATTGGCATTCTCCAGTTCTCTAATTTTGGCTAGGTTAAGATGCATGATGTGAAATCTCATTGTTATTTTTTTGCATGTCTTTGATCACCAGTAATTTTTTGCAATTTTGCTGTGATTAGCAGCAAATTGATGGAGTTTTACTGAATAGTAATCCTAGTCCTCAAGGAGTCTCTGATGTCATCCTTCCCATCATCATCACTTCTCAGATCTAGCACAGCCCAAGGGTTTTCCTTCCTCCTTGGTCATAATTTTCACTCCCTTGCACCTCATTTTTGTGAGGTGATAGGAAAGAGGGGAGACCATTTAGTTCACCCAGTGTTTTGTTGCTGTGGGAAATAAGATTTCTACTGTTTTGTACCAGCAGTGAGTTCCAGAGGAAGTAACAGATGGCTTGAAAGGTGAGAACAAAGGCATGAAGTCCCATGCAAGTGATGTCCCTTTGAAAACCAGCATTCAAGGGAAAGCAAGTGAAGAAGGCTGAAAGTGTGAGATGTGAGATGGGTTGCTAGGAATAGGGTCAGGGGGTATCTGGAGACCTCAAGGTCCAAGGAAGGAGATGATCCGGAAAGGAATATAGCTCTGGATGATGTGGGGTCTAGAGAAAGAGGAAGACTCATTGAGATTTGGAGAGGGAGGAAGGCAGAGGAGAATTTAAGGGTCTAAATTTTTTAATGTATGTATTTTTTAATAAAATAAAATACATGTAATAAAATACTTTTTTATTATTTTATTGTGCTTAAGGTGAAAGTTTACAAAGCAAATTAGTTTTTCATTCAAAAATGTCTACATAAATTGTTTTGTGTGACACTGGTTGCAATCCCCGCAATGTGTCAGCTCTCTCCCCCTTTCCACCCTGGGTTTCCCATTCCCATTTCATCCAGTTTTTCTGTCCCTGCCTGTCTTCTTGTCTTTGCTTGTGGGCAGGTGTTGCCCATTTGGTCTCACATACTTGACTGATGTAAGGAGCACATTCCTCAGGTGTGTTACTGTTTCTTTTATAGGCTTGTCTAATCTTTGGCTGAAAGGTGACTTTCAGGAGTAGCTTCAGTTCTGAGTGTTCTGGGACCCTTGTCTCAGGGGTTTTTCTAGTCTCTGTCAGACCAGAAAGTCTGGTCTTTTTTGTGAATTTGAATTTTGTTCTCCATTTTTCTCCCACTGTGTCCGGGACCTGCTACTGTGATCCCAGTTGGTGAAAAATACATGTGTTCTATAAAGTGTATTCTACAAAATTAAGCTGAAAGTCATAGTGTTGATTCCCAGAGGATTTACAGTCTATTAGCAGGGCTTTTTGGACATGTTGTCAGGAGGGATGAGTCCCTGGAGAAGGACATCATGCTTGGCAGAGTACAGGGTCAGTGGAAAAGAGGAAGACCCTCACTCAACGAGGTGGATTGACACTGTGGCTGCAACAATGAGCTCAAGCATAGTGGCGATTGTGAGGATGGCTCAGGCCTGGGCAGTGTTTCATTCTATTGTGCGTTGGGTCGCTATGAGTTGGAACTGACTTGACAGCACCTAACAACAACAACAACAAAGCAGGGCTCTTGCTTTCTTTAGAAGATGTGAGTTGGAAGAGGCTAATGACAACACTTTTAAAACATGTGCTAGAGTTGCGTGATTAATTCCATAGCTTTCAACTTTTATTCTACCCGCTTCTCCAGAAGAATGGGCAAATAGGTAAAAGATGATTAATAAGAAAGCAACTGAAGAGAGAAACAGCTCAGAGCAGTGGTTGTCCACTTGCCATTTCAGACATTGCCATTGTCATATCAGTGCCTAACCCTCACTTGTTTTGCCCTCACTACAATGAGCACATTTTAATGAGACCTGGTCCATTTTATCTTGCAGGCAGGGCCCTCTACAGACAGTTGCTTACTGAACTGCTCCCACTTGGCCTTTGAGCTCAGCCATGGCAGACCTGAGGAGCCGAGGGGAAATGCTGTTGAGGAACAGGGTGTAAAGCCCTTAAAGCCTGCAGCTCTGGTTTTGGCTAGCATCCCTGAGTTTCCCTTACTCTGCACCTTTCCTCCCTGGGGTTACCGGTCCTTGAGTCTAGAAAACTCAGGTAGTCATTTAACAGCTAAACTAAGAGGCCGGAGTGAAAGGTTAAGATGGAGAACAGATAATAAATCAGTGAAGGGATGAAAATAATTCCTGTGGCTAAGTGGCAGAAGACAGCTCAATCAAGGCATTCATAGAGCCATAAAGTTTAAAAGGAAATAGAACTTTCCTGTAAAGGCAGGTGAAGGTGCTAATAGTAATAACAATCCCTTACATGTGTCCGTTGTTTTACAGAACCGAGTTCTTTTCACGTTTGTGGAATCAGGGTTGTGACCACCATCCTTCCGATGCATAGAGGAGGCTGAGGTACATATGGGCAGAGGGACTTCCTCAAGGTCTCTTGGAAGCTGACACTGGAGTAGCTTGTTGATATTTCCGTGACAAAATGGTGGAGATTAAGGTGGCAGTGCCTGGGCACAAGCAGCTGACATTAAATAGGAGGACAGGAAGAAAAAGGATGTTAAAGGAGCAGAAAAACTGCAGAAGCAGAATGTGTAATAAAAAAATGAGCTGTCTTTGTAGCGTTCAGTCTCTACTAAGGCCCAATAACAAGTCAAAAGCTGTTTCTCAAAAGGAGAGTAGTTATCTTCAGAGGATGCCAGGGCTTTGCTCCAAAATCCTAAGGGTCTGTGCGGTGATTCACCAATAGGGGCCTGCCAGAGACTCCGTACAGAATCTCCATCTGCCACCGACACTTCAAGCACCATTGAATCAGCTGGATCATATGGTCCAAGTGGCAGAGCAGCTTGCACAGCAGCCTGAACCTGTTGCAGAGCCTTCTCTTTTTCTGGGCCCCATTCAAAACTAGCAGCTTTTCCAGTCGCTTGGTAAATAGGCTGGAGTAACATGCCCAAATGAGAAGTATGTTGCCTCCAAAATCCAAAGAGGCCCTTAGGCATTGTGCCTCCTTTTTAGTTGTGGCAGCAGCCAGATGCAATAACTTATTCTTCACTTTAGAAGGAATATCTCCCCATGCCCCATACCACTGGATCCCTAAAAATTTCACTGAGGTGGTAGGAGCCTGAATTTTTGTGGGATTAATTTACCATGCTCTAGCAGGCAAAAGTTCTACCAGTAAGTCCAGAGTCATTGATACTTCTTCTTACTACATCCAACCAGAGTAATGTCATCAAGGTGATGGACCAGTGTGACATCTTATGCAAGGGAAAGGCGATCAAGGTCTCCGCTAACTAAATTATGACATAGGGCTGGAGAGCTCATGGAGTGCTGAGGCAGGCAACTGAAGGTGCAGTGCTGGCCTTGCCAGCTGAGGGCAACCTTCTGATGGTCTTTCCAAGCAGGCATGGAGAAAAAGGCATTTGCCCGCTCAGTAGCTGCACATGAGTAACCAGCACATGTATTAATTTGCTCAAGCAATGAAACTACATCTGGAACAGCATCTGCAATTGGAGTCACAACCTGGTTAGGTTTTTGATAATCTACTGTCATCCTCCAAGATCCATCTGTTTTTTGCACAGGCCAAATAGGCAAGTTGAATGGGGGATATGGCGAGAATCACCACCCCTGTATCCTTCAAGTCCTTGATGGTGGCAGTAATGTCTACAGTTCGTCAGGGAATGCAGTATTGCTTTTGGTTTACTATTTTCCTAGGTAAGGGGAGATGTAATGGCTTCCGCTTGGCTTTTCTTACCAAAATATCCCTTTCTCCATTTGTTGGGGATTCAGTTTGGGACTTCTGCAGGTCGTTGAGTATGCCTATTCCAATAATGCATTCTGGAACTGGGAAAGTAACTACAGGGGGATTCCAGGACCCACTGCACCTATTGTGAAACAAACATGAGCCAAGACTCTATTAATAACTCGACCTATATATGTCCCCACCCTGACTGGTGGGCTACTGTTCCATTTTGGGTCTCCTGGAATTAGTGTCAGTTCAGAGCTAGTATCCAGTAGTCCCCAAAAAGTCTGATTATTTTCTTTTCTCCAATGAAAAGTCACTCTCATAAAAGGTTGTACATCCCTTTGAGGAAGGCTAGGAGAGAGAATAACAATATAAATTTTGGCAGTGTATTTGAGCCCTTCCTCATGGGGACCTGGCCTTCCCTCCATTCAAGGGGTTGTGGGTCTTTAAATTCTCTCAGTTATGGGAGTTGACTGAGGGCGATTCGAGTTAGACTGCTGTTCACCTGACCTAGAATTCATCTGTTTGTACAGATCAAGTAAATACTTAGTAGATTTCCTATCTATTTCACTCCTAGGAACACCATGACTAAGGAGTCATAAGTCCATATGAGTCAGACTATTCTGATTACTGCTGTGACTCTGCTGTCCATTACTGTTACCATGCCCACCTTGTCCTTCTCCATTGAGTGCCACCACTTGGCCCCTGCTATCACAGTGTCCGATCAGCCCCATTGTATTTAGCTGTTTTAATTCAGTTAGGGCAGTTCCCACTGTCAAATCTGATTCACATCAAATAGCAATCACAGCAGTCTTCAAGGGCTAGATTTCCCTTCATAAATTTGTTCCTCACATTTGTGGTAAAAGTGTGTTCTCTGGGCATTCCATGTGTGGGTCTGTGGGTTTAACCTGATAAATCCACCTTAGCATGCCAATTTCCCTAAGCCTTTGAATACCCTCTTCTACGGTATACCAAGGCAGGTCTGGGACTTCAACTTGATTTAGTGTAGGCCACTGTGTAATCCATGCTTCAGCAACCCAACCAAAGGAACTATTAGATCTTTCCCTAGCTTCTCGAGCTAAAACATTGAATGAAGAATCTGTGCTTAGTGGTCCATATCAATAATCTCAGACTGATCCATCTTTATGTTCCTTGCAGCATTATCCTACACCCTTAATAACCATTCCCACACCTATTCCCCTGGTTCCTGTTTGTACATATTAGAAAAGTCAAGCAGTTTTCTTGGAGTGTAGCATACCTCCTCCTGGGTCACACTTTGTACTTCACTTTTTGGGGCTCGCTGGGACTTAAATCTAGTTATAGGTCTAGAAGCCAGAATCGGTAGTGTGGAATTGTTTTGAGAACACTCAGCTTTGCGTTGTAAAGCATCTGCCTCAGATGATGCCCCAGGCAATGACTCAGGCAAGGGCTCTTTAGAGGCAGCTGGGCAAGGGCTAATCTCATTGGATGGAAGTGGAGGGCTAATGCTTTTACTGGGCAGGGTGGTGTGGCAGACAGCCATGACATCATCTCTTTCATATGGTGCCTGCTTATCATGCAGAGAAACATCTACAAACCAGACACCAGTTTTCTCTTCCTCAGTCAACTGATCATGAGGCCATAGATGAAGACTAGGAAAGGGCAGGTAATGTAACAGGAGTGGAGACCATGGGCATTTGGGCCATTTCCTCACGCGACTTACTTAGGCCTTCAGGTCCTGCTCAGGCCCAATATCTTGTATACCACTTCCATTTAATGATGGAGTGCTGCTGTGCACATCTGGCTTTATGGCTCTGTAATCAGACAACACCCAGTTCATGACGGGCAGCTCAGGCGCATGGTGACTTGGTGCCCCATGGTTAGGTGTTCAGTCTCTACTAAGGCCCCGTAAGAAGCCAAAAGCTGTTTGTCTAAGAGTAGTTAGATGCAGAGGATGGCAGGGCTTTGCTCTAAAATCCTAACGATCTGCACGGTGATTCACCAATAGCAGCCTGCCAAAGACTCCAAGCAGCATCTCTATCTGCTGCTGATGCTTCCAGAACCATTGGCTCTGCCAGATCCTATGGCCCAATTGGCAGAGCAGCTTGGACACCAGCCTGAACCTGTTGCAAAGCTTTCTCTTGTTGTGGGCACTGCTCAATACTAGCAGCTTTTCAAGTCATTTGATAAATAGGCTGGAGTAGCACACCCAAATGAGGGATATGATACCTCCAAAATCCAAAGAGGCCCAACGAGTGTTGTGGCTCATTTTTAGTTGTAGGAAGGGCTAGATACAGCAACTTACCCTTAACTTTAGAAGGAATATCTCGACATGCCCCACACCACTGAAGCTCTAGAAATTTCACTGAAATGTAAGCACCTAGATTTTTGTCAGAATAATTTTCCACCCTCTAGCATGCAAAGGTCTTACCAACAAGTCTAGAGTATTGATACTTCTTTCTTACTAGGTTCAGTCAGCATAATGCCATTAATGTAATGGACCAGTGTGAAGTCTTTTGGAAGGGAAAAGCAATCAAGTTCCCTGTGGAACTTGAGAGTTGATGTACCCCTGAGATGAAATAGTGAAGGTGTATTACTGGCCTTACCAGCTGAAGGAAGACCGCTTCTGGTGGTTTTTTAAAACATGGATAGAAAAAAAAGCTTTGGCTAGATTAATGGCTACATACCCCAGAAAATATATTAATTTTCAGGCCACATCCCAAGGAAACTTCTCTTCCAACTGATTGGCTGCTCACGTCAGATCACAAAACAGAGGAGGATTACATAATTTTTGCCAAATCCCTGAGAATCATGGCCTCCCCAAGTTGACACAACACTAACCATCACAGTGGTGATGAAACTGTTCTAGAGTAGATACTGGTGATGGTTGAATAGGATTGTGAAAGTAGGTAAAGCCACTCTATTACACACTTTCAAGCTATTTAAACAAAACTTTACTTAATGAGAAATCTACCAGTTAATATATTATAAACTCTAAAGTATAAACTGAGCTGGAAAAATATTACAACAAAAGCAAAAAAATACCTACTGAGGTGGAAAATGTCTGGTTCTGAGGCTAATGTTTCCTGGCCATGAATGAGGAGCTCCTGTTGAGGAGGTATGGCAAATGGCTCCGCCTCTGGTGCCTGAGTCAGAGCTAGAAGTGGAGAACCTAATAATAGCTTATGGGGCTCCAGTGTTGGAGTAGGTTCAGGATCAATACCAGCTGTTTGTACGGGAGCCAGTTGGAGGTGGCCCTGGATGGAAATCCACCCCTCCAGCTGACTCTTTGCCTAGTGCCAATCCTGGACCTGGTGATGAAAGAGCTGGTGCTCTAAGGACTTCCAGTGTTGGTGCCGGAGCAGTTGGTTGAGGAACCATTTCTGTAGGTGGCCCAGAATGGGAATTGGGCCCTCCAGCAAGCTCTTCCCCTCGTGCCCGGGCCAGAGATCAAGATGGAGGGCTGTGGGCTACATTGAGCTCTGGTGTTGCTGCAGGTACAGGAGCAGGAGTGACATCAGCCAGTGGTCCAGGAGCCAGAATAAGAGTCTGATCTTCCAGCTGGCTCTCCATTTGGTACCAGTTTTGGAGCTGGTGATGCTGATCTTTGGAGCTCCGGTGTTAATCCAGGCTTATGATGGACCTCAGCAGGCGGTCCAGGAGCTCATTACGGTCTTGGCCCAGGGAGACAATCCAATCTTTCAGCAGGCTGTCTGTCAGGTGGCAGTGCTCAACTTGGCGATGTTGGACCTGTTGTACCCAGTTCCAATGTTGCTGCAAGAGCAGGATCTGACTCAGGAAGTGGTCCTTGAGTCTGTTCTGGAAGTTGTCCAGGGTAAAAACCCAGCTCTCTTGAGGGCTCTCCATCCATTGATGGGATGGGCGGTGCTCTATGGAGCTTTGGTGTTGGTACAGGATCAGGATCGACATCACCAGGTGGTCCAGAATCCGGCTAAGGTGGTGGCCCTGCTTAAGAATGTGAACCTCCAGCGGCTTATCCATCTGCTGCCAGAGCTGAAGCTCGTGACAGAATAGCTGGTGCTCTGTTGACCGCCTGTCTTGGAGCAGGAGCAGGATTGATGTCAGCTGGCGGTCCAGGATCCCGTTCTGGAGGTGGCTCCGAATGGGACTCCACCTCTCCATCTGACTCTCCATCTGATGCTGGTGATGGAGCAGGGGGAAGACCTGGGCTCCATCAAACTCCAGCGTTGGAACAGGAGCAGGAGCAGGATTGACATCCAGCTGGTGGTCTGGGAGCCAGTTCTGGAGGTGGCCCAGGAGAGGGATCCAGCCGTTCAGCCAGCTCTCTATCTGGTGCCAGTGCTGGAGCTGATGACATAATAGGTGGTGTGCTATGGAGCTCTGGTGCTGATACAGGAGCAGAATGTACCCTAGGAGATTGTCCAGGAGCCAGTTCTTGGGGCAAAGTTAGCTCTTGAGCTCCTTTTGCAGTTGGCGCTGGCCCCAGCTCTAGAGCTGCAAAAGGAGAAAGGTTCACCAGCATGACTGCTGTTCCTCATGCTTTCCCAGTGATGGAAAACAACCCACTGCCACGAAGAGAAGCCCGTTCCCAAGATTTCCACCCCAGGAAGTCTTCCCAGACTATAGTCCACCAGAGGAGGTTCTGAAGTTACTCTGAACTCTGGCTCAACCCCATCCTCTGGGGGTCTTCCCCCGTGCCCCTCAGAAGCTCACACGCAGTCATGCCCAGTCTTCCTCACCCTCTGGCTCTGCCTCAGTGACCTCCATTTGATCCAGCTGTGCCAAGAGAAGTTGGGCATGGTGCTCCAGATGTGAGCCTGGCATGTTCACGTGCACATACTCCACCATGAGCTTTAGGCAGGGGAAGTCTGGGGGCTGATTGAAATCCTCCGAGTATTCCTTTAGCCATGTGCCCAGGATAAAAGAGATGGCGCTAGGGATGGGTGGTGAAGAGCAGGGTCAGAGGCCTGGCTTTTCCCACCATACTGCCTTCCCAGGATAGCAAAGCAAGGGGCCAGTCCCTCTGTCTGCCCCTAACTTTCCAAAGGTCAGCAGCACCCTGCATCATGCCCTCTGGCTGCTGGACAGTGGCAGGCCTGGTCACTGACAGGAGGCTAGCACAGAGCCTTGTCCCAGGGAGCTCCCCATCAGTGTTCTGACCAACTCTCAGTCCTCGGGGAGCCTGAATTACATCCCTTTCTGTCCCCTGGCCCTCTCCCCACTGGACAGTAACCCTCTAAGGGCACGGAGATGCGTGTCTGCATGTTCACCTCACAGCCTGGCACACAGTAGTGGTCCAGGATTATCTGATGCTGGGTGACACACGGAGTCTGTCCCCTGACCCAGATGCGCAGGCCCTCAGGCCCTCCTCTGAGCGTGTGCACCAACATGCTGCCTGGTTCTCTGCATGTGTGTGAGGGTCTCTTCTCCCACGGACACTGTTCTCCCCTGGGACAGGGGCCCCGCATGCAGCTGAGCACCCACGACTGGTGATCGGGAATTGGGAGCAATTTTCTCCACCCCTGTCCCCCCGGACCTCCTGTTTTTGGCCCCAAACAGAGGAGGGGGCAACCGGTGATGTGAGGGAATCGTGGGAGGATGAATTCTCTCAGGGACCTCTCTGTGCCTTGAGCCTCCCCTCTCCTCCCCAGGATGCCCAGGTTCCACTCCCAGTTCTCTATGACTGTTTACATCCTGCAGGGGGCGCCCCTAAACTCATCCCTGTACTAGAATCTAGATGCGTGGGGCCCCGGGCCTGCCAACCCCAATCCTGACACCAAAATCTAAAACCAAACCCAGGGCCAATGAATTGATTCCAACTCGTAGCGACCCTATAGGACAGAGTAGAACTGCCCCATAGAGCTTCCAGGGAGGGCCTGGTGAATTCAAACTGCGGAATCTTTGGTTAGCAGCCATAGCACTAAACCACTACGCCACCAGATTTTCCCCCAATCCAGACACAGGCTGCCTAAAACCTCCACCCTCCTGTAGAGATAGGAGTCCCTCCTTCACCCAAAGTCCACTCACCCTTTCAGCTGCTCCTGGGGCTCACCGTAATCAGCAGAATAGGGGTGGTTGCATCCATACCTAGAGGTGGTGTGAGGGTGTCACATCTAATGCACTGTGGACACTACTTGCTTAAGATGTCTCGTGTTCCTGTCTGACTCTCGGACTGGAGGCCCAGGAGGGCAGGGCTTCCTATCTGCTTTGTTCATTGAACAGTGCTAAATACCGAGAACAGTGTCTGCAACAGTAGGGGCTTCATGGATGACTGGTGAATGAGTGAACCCAACCGGCACCTTCCCAGGTATCTGAGAGTCCTGGGGCCCCTCTACAAGCATCCAGGAATCCCTGTTCTGGTTATATCAAGCACCCACTAAATGGAATCTCCACCTCCCCTTTACTAATGGGAAGTAGGTTTGCTCAAGGGCATGTAGTCAGTAAGGGGTGAGGCAGACAGCTTCTTCATGGGAGAAAGGAAAATAATAAATGTGAACATCTCAGCCCTTCCAGCACCCTTTACCATAGAGCTGGGCTCCAGGTACATACTTTCCATGGCTTATCCCATGTGGTCCTGACAGTAATTCTAGCTGATTGGACCTTTCTCACCCTACTTCTCAGGGGAGAAAACTGAGGCTGAGTGGTGAAGTGATGCTCTCCAGACTCACAATTGGTAGGGGGCAGAGTCCACTTTGGGCTGTGGAAGGCGGGGCTCTCACCTTTGGAGCAGCTTCTCTAGGAGCTGCTGGGTGGTGGCATAAGTTCTGTAGGCTCCCAGGAAGATTTCGATGTAGGAGAAGTCACCCTTTAGGTAGGCGGGCACCAGGAGCTCCACCAGCTTCTCCAGCGAGCCTGCCTTGAAGGTTTTCATCACCCAGGCCTCATCCAGGTTTATCTGAACTACAGACACACTGGGGTGGGACAGAGGGGAGACATATTGTCAGAGGCAGCCCATGAACCACCAGGAGGGTTGGGGGTCCAGAGCTTGGACCAGGAACTCCCTGTCCCTCAGTGACCTTTCGCAGGAGGTGGGACACGAGTGCCTTCAGCAGAAAACAGGACTCAACTTTCCAGGCAGAATTGGAGGTGGGAGATGATTAAAAACATTAGGAACCTGAAATGATTTTATTAACTAAGTAACCATGGTATCTCCCTGTAGAAAGAACAGTATCCCAGTGAGTCCTCACAAAACACCCCATTCCAGAGATGTGAAAACAGAGGCTTGGTGATATCCAGTATCTGCTCGAAGTCACCTGGTCAGAACCCGGAACTGTGTGACACTAGGTTTCCCTGATGTTTCTTCTGTGCTGAGGGTTGACTCAGAGGGGAACGTGTAGTGCAAGCTCACTCCCTCCCAGTTGCAGACAGTGCACAGAGCAGACACACCCATGAGATAAGCAAGACACGGGTTTTTCTTTCTGTGCATTAAAGGGGTTTTTGAGAACCTGAAGCTATGGAGCACCCAGATCCAGCCAAGTGTGAGAGCCTGGAGATTCTGGAGAACTGAGGATCTGACCAGATGGCTCAGGGAGGACAAACGTGAATGGTTGGTAAAGGACTGGGAGGTGGCTCAGCTTCTCAGGGACAACAAATGCTTCAAAACCACCCTGCAGTTCTATTGGCCACGCTGACAGCAGACTGGCAAAATGGAAAAGAACCATAACACCTGAAACAGGCTCGATGCAGAGACGCAGCCAGCATCACAAACTGCTGGGCCCCGGGACTGCGACTGCTGTTTTGGGAAAGAGTCTGGCTCTAGTGATCCTAACTTGAAATGTGCACATCCTTCCCCCAGCATGCCACTTCTGGGGGTCTGTCCTGGGTGGGTCACTGTATGAGGACACACTTAAGCATTCCTGCAGCCCTGCTGAAAGGGCAGCAGAAGGAATCAGTCCAGGGCCAGCAGCAGTGAGAGGCTCAGTCCCTGTGGGGATAAGCCTCCCTTCTGGAATATTCTGCAGTGAGTCAGGATACAGCCCCTAACCTAAAGGGGTCATGTGATGTGTTCCTGGAGACTGCAGGTTGTAGAAAACAGTGTATCATAGCCTGAACCCTGCATTTTAGGGTAAAAGAAGCCTGCTAAGTGTGATGATGTGTGAAGCTGGGAGAAGGTGTGGAGGGACAGTCCAGCCGACTGCTGCCTGGGGCCCTGGGGTTGAAAGTTAAGCACTAAAATGGCAGCAACATGCAAAAGATGCATTGGCTTATGTGAAGTGAAGACAGTATAAAAAGCTCGTCTCTCATGTTCCTACAAATATGGGAAGAGTGACTTTGTAGCTGGCCAGGGCAGGGGAGGCAGTGTTGTGGGGGCGAGGTTGATTCCTTTGGGAGGGGACTGGGGACCCTCGAGAGGGAAAGCCCTGAGAGGAACTTGAGGTCTACAGGGTGGTGTCTGGGCCCTGGGCCCCCTCTGGTCATCTCGGGTCCCTGGGTGGGGATGCCACGCCCCTCCACCCGCACTCACCCAGAACCTTTGCCAGCCCTTCCTGGCCCCTTTCTTGGGGTAGACAGAGTAGACGATGCCATTCTCCTTTTCCTTGGGGATCTCCTGCTGGTAGTTCTGCAGAGACAGTGCTTCCAGCTGCCAGGGATGCATCAAGAGCCCCTCTGAGCCACCTCCTTCCCTCTCTGCCCATCAAACCCTTGTGCCTCCGAGAAGCTCCGAGTTCCCCCATACTGGGTGGGTTGGACTGTGAGCAGCACCATCTAGCCCTGACCAAGTCCACGGATAGAAAAATGAAGCTCTGCCTATTGCAGCAGGATCTGGCAGAAGCTGGGCTGGCACAGGGTCAACAGTGGCCGAGGCAATGCCAGCAGCTAGGGCTGCACTTTGAGTCCCCACTCAGGATCAGCTGGATCTCTGAGAAGGCCCCAGTGAGAGTGCTGACTCAGCTGTGACCCCAACAGTCCCTCCCTAAGACATGGTCTGAACTGGAACCGCCTGGTAGACTTAAATCCCAGCGTTCTGTGTGATCAGAGGGATCAGGGCAGGGAAGTAAAAGAGGCCTCCACACTTGCCACCGCAGCCCCTGGTCTCCAAGGCACCCAATCTGATGGACTAGACCCAGCCATGGTCAGACTCAGCCCCATGAATCCAGTATGGTGAGAGATCGTGGGGGATGGAGCTTGGGGTTGCCCTCAATGTGTGCTAGTCCTGAAGCAGTAGCCCAATTTTCATCATCCTCATTATCACGCCTCCCCTCCCAAATCTACCCAAATCACATGGCTCCTCCTTCCCTGACCCCACCACTTCTCTCCCAAATGGACCCTGGCTCAGCCAACAACTTTCTGCCTCATCAGTTCTGTCCACATTTTCTCCCAGTCCCCATTACCAGGGACCCCATGAGGACAAGGGCTGGCATGGCCTGGGGGATGGTGTGACCTGGGGGAGGGGTGTGGGGCTGCCCAGGTGGGATCACAGTGGTGGCCTGGCCTAGATTGGCATCCCTGAGCCACCCTGTGTTACCTTTGGATTCTTTTTGGTGAATGGCCTGAGCTTTCGTGGGTGGGGGACAAGACTATGTCTCAGCCTTGGTGAAAGTGTCGAACTCCTGGGTCTTTCAAGCTTTGATACAAGGGAAGATGGGAGACAACAAGAAAACATGTTTCTAGTTTGAGTGTCTCCACTCAAGTGAGCTGGGCAGAGGGCTGGTTACCAGGGTTCCAAGTTCTATGTACTCTATCGTCAAGGAAGTGAGGTCATGGCCTGGTCTCCTGACTTGGGCCTGATGTCAGTTAAGACCTCCCCGAAGTCCCTTCTGCACTGCTGAATGCTCGCTTGTCCTCATGCCATCTCCATAACTGTACACAGTGACACCAACACAGCCCTCCCCCCACCCCCAGAGCCTGGGGAAGGCCTGGGTGAAGCCAGGGCCCCAGCTTTGAGCAGAGAGAGGTAGATTCAGACAAAACTCATCCTCTCAACCAGTTTGTGACCCTGAACAAGTCTTTGTGCTTCTCAGAGCCTCCCCAGTCCCCCTACCCACACAGTAGGGAACATTCTAGCATCTTCTTCCTAGGAACCTCAGCAGGTATATGTGAGGTAATACTTATAGAACCCATGGGCTGGCTTTACCTGAAGCTACTCAGGGGTGGATTATCTAATAGGCAAGGTAAGCACAGGGCTTACCTGCTTACCAGATCATCTGTAATGAACATTTTCACCTTTTCATAATTTTTCACCACATCTAATACTCGTCTTCTAGGTATGGCTGGCATCTGTCTCTCCCAACCCCACAGCACCTTCCTACAGAATCAAAGTTTCTTTTCAAATGTACAATCCCTGACAGGGGCCAATGACCCTGTAAGCAAGGTAAACACAGTTCTCCTTGTACTTACTTACTAATCTGTAGTGAACAATTTCACATGGGTTTTGCCACATCAAAGATTTGGTGTTCACCGTGTTTACTTGCTTATTGGATGATCTGCTCCTGTAGCTAATACACAAACTCAGAGATGGAAGAATTTCAAGCAAGGATGGGAAAATGCATGGAGTACATCTCCAAACAGGGCTGGGTTCTGGTGGTGTGAGTTTGGGAAAGTCACTTCCCCTCTTGGCCTCAATTCCCAGCCTGCACCGGGAGGGGATTGAAATTAAATGAATATCAGATATTCTCACCCTCTGCATAAAACCCTCCAATAACTTCCATTATATAGAATCTGACCCAGTGCCTCACCTCAGACTAGGGGGTGGGCAGCCTGCACGATGGCTCCCAACAATCCTACCTCTTGGTCTCCACATCCTGGGTGACCCCCTCCCCTCAGTGTGGATTGGACTCAGGGACTCGCTTCTCAGGAATGTTGTTGTTGTTGTTAGGTGCCACTGATTCTATTTCACCTCATAACGACCCCATTTGGGGCAATGTTTCTTGGCTCTCTTTTATTCTCTCTGTCTCTAAGTCATCTCTCTCTGTGACTGTCATTCATTTATTTCTATCTCTCCCCCCCGGAGGAAGCTGTGATGTATGACCTGCCCTTGGAGAGACTCATGTGACAAACCTGAGAGAGGATCCTCATCAACAGACAGAGAGAAAGTGAGCCCCCCCCCGCCCCGTCCCACAGCTCAGAGTCCTGCTCATAACACGGCAGTGAGTAGGGAGCAAATCTTCCCCAGTCAAGACTGAGTTGAGGCCACAACCATAGGCCCCTGGGAACTTGGGGCAGTCACCATGTAAGCCATGCCTGGATTCCTGGCCCACAGAGACTGTGTGCTGTTGTGAGTCATTGCTTTTGGGGCTGTTATCAGAGAGCAAGAGATAACTCCTCCAGCCCACCAGGTCATGGGTCCTGGACCTGTCCTCCTCCTCCCTGCCTCCTCTCCTCCTCAGCTTCCTCTAGCCATACTGGCTGCATTTCAACCACCTCCCCCACCCCCAGACAAACTCACGTCTGCCTTCCAGTCCTGCACCAGCTGTGTCCTTTTCCTGGCACGCCGTCCCCGGACTCATGTAGGGCTGGTCCCTCCTGTCATTCCGGTAGCACATAAATGTCACCTTAGTGAGGCCTTTTGGACCACACCCCAGCCTTACCTCACAGCATCCTACATTATTTTCTCTATAAAACATGCTCTTTTCTTTGCATGTATTTGTTTTCATTCTTTTATCCATCTTCATTATCCATTATGAACTGGATGTTGTCTGACCCACAGAGTCATAAATTTGGACTTGCCTAGCAGCACTCCAATATTAATGGAAGCAGTATATACAAGATTGGGCCTGAGCAGGACCTGAAGGCACAAGTAAGTTGCATGAGGAAATGGCCCAAATCCCATGGTCTCCACTCCTCTCACATTACCTTTCATCTCCCAGTCTGCACCTGTGGCCTCATGGGATGTTCCTTATGATCAGGTGACTGAAGATGCGAAAACTTGTGCCTTGTTTACACATGGTTCTGTGCAATATGCAGGCACTAGTTGAAAATGGAGAGCAGAAGCACTACAGCCCCTTGCTGGGACCTCTCTAAAGGACAGGGGTGAAGGGAAATCCTCCCAATGGGCAGAACTTCGAGCAGTGCACCTGGATGTTCACTTGGCTTGGAAGGAGAAATGGCCAGATGTGCGATTGTATGTATACTGATTCATGGGCTGTGGTCAGTGGTTTAGCTGGATTGTCAAGTGATTGGAATACTGGAGACAAGGATTTATGGGGAAGAGGTATGTGAATAGACCTCTTTGAATGGGCCAAAGAAGTGAAGATATTTGTGTCTCATATGAATGCTCACTAAAGTGTGACCTCAGCAGATGAAGATTTTAACAATCAAGTGGATAGGATGATGTGTTCTGTGGAAACCACTCATCCTCCTTTCCCAGGTACTCCCATCATTGCTCATGAACAAAGTGGCCAATGTGGCAGGGATGGAGGTTATGCATGGGCCCAGCAACATAGACTTCTACTCATCAAGGCCGACTTGGTGACAGCCAATGCCAAGTGCCCAGTCTGCCAGCGGCAGAGACCAAAACTAAGTCCCTGATATGGCCCCACCCCGCAAAGTGATCATCTAACAACCTGGTACCAGGTTGATTACATTGGACCACTTCCATCATGGAAAGGGCAGTGTTTTGTGCTCACGGGAATAGACACTACTCGGCATATGGATTTGCTTCCCCTGCATGCAACGCTTCTGCCAAAACTATCACCCATGCACTTAGAGAATGCCTTATCCACCATCATGGTATCCCACGTGTATTTCCTTGACTCAAGAGACTCACTTCGCAGCAAATGAAATGCAGCAGTGGGCCGAAAAAAGCCGATGCTCATGGAATTCTCTGGTTTTACCATGTTCCCTATCATCCTGAATCCGCTGGTTTGATAGAATGATGGTCTGGACCCCTAAAGACACAATTATAGTGCCAGCTGGGTGGCAATACCTTGCAGGGTTGGGGCAGTGTTCACCTAGAGGCTGTATATGCTGTAAACCAGTGTCCAGTACATGGTGTTGTATCTCCCATAGCCATGATTCATGGGTCCAAGAATCAAGGAATGGAAATGGGAATGGCACCACTCACTCTTACCCCGAGTGACTGACTCACTATTTCCCCTAGTGACCCACTCACAAGATTTTTTGCGTCCTTTCCCCATGACCTTATGCTCTGCAGATCTAGAGATCTTAGTTCCAAAGGGAAGAATGCTGCCATCTGGATATGCATCACTGATTCCATTGAACTGGAAGCTAAGGATGCCACCTGGCCACTTTGGGCTCCTTATGCCACTGTATCAACAGGCAAAGAAGGGACTTACCATAGTGGCTGGTGTGATTGATCCTGATTACCGTGAGGAAATTGGGTTGATTTTACATAATAGAGGTAAACAAGAGTATATCTGGAATTGAGGAGATCCCTTAGGGCATCTCTTAGTACCACCATGCCTTGTGATTAAAGTCAATGGAGCAGAGGCAGGGCCACGATGGTAGAGTACTCAGATGCTTTCCCGTGGTCCCTCTTACAACAAAGACCTGCAAAAACAAGCGAATTAATTATGCATGGAAATGTAGGAGCCCTGAATATCAAAGACAAAGGTGAGGAATTGGACTGAGTGGCAGGGGATGGGAGAGACGGTTCAGAAGTAGTGAGGAGTTGCCAGTCCTGACTGGCCAGGACTGGCACCCCGCAGGGTAGATTGGCTGGCGCATATGGTGAGGCAAGTGGTGGTTCTTGGGACCAGTTTTCCACACTGGGAGAGACCAAGTGGTGGGGAGTCTGCTCAAGCCTCCAGAACCAGTGGGAAATTCTGCTCCATCAGCGAAAGTTAAGTACAAACGTCTAATCCACCACGTGGATCAAAACAAAAACAAAAACAGAACCCTTTTTATCTGCTTCCCTGCTCTGCTCTGGGTCCTGGTCAGTCTTCAGCAAGTGCTGTGCTCCCTGGGCAGGAGATAGGACCCATCACGTGCTCTGAGCCATTCTTCTCACTTT
Source organism: Elephas maximus indicus (assembly GCF_024166365.1). NCBI lineage: Eukaryota > Metazoa > Chordata > Mammalia > Proboscidea > Elephantidae > Elephas > Elephas maximus. The sequence goes on along the minus strand of NC_064838.1, from coordinate 72,965,011 downwards.
GGAGAGGTAACAAATTAACAAACGGGAAAAAAATTATCTGCCAGCTCCTCTTCTCCAGGAATGCAGGGCAGGCACAGGCTCTTTGCCTAGGCAAAGGCATAAGGTGTCCACGGACTTTGTATGCCTTTCACCCCTGCATAGACCTGTGTGAGCCCATTTCAACAGCGTAGGTCGTCATTAGGACAGTATATCAGGGTTTATACCTGAAGCTTATTTTCATGTGTATCTGCTATAAGGGGGAGTGACAAATTTGTGACAGTTGACTCTGCCCTGCCCATTAAGCAGGGTCTTCGCCTGCCCACATCAGGAGCCTGAGGACTGGTAGCGCCACCCACTCCACTGAGCCACCTGCAACAGGGGTCCAAGAATAAGTGGCGACTCCCAGCCATTACACCCAACAGCATTGGGCGCCCATAACCTGGCTGTAAAATTCACCTACCTATGTGCTCTAGGGAACAGGGACATGCCTTCCACATAGACACTCAGGCAGCAACCAGCCCCTTGATCAGTGCATGACCCTCTACTGCAGCCAAATAACTGTGCCTACCCCAACCCAATCACCCCTTCCCATCTAGCACTGTAGGTGAGAACTTACACTGCACACTTGGTGACCAGTAACCTGGACACTGGAGCAGAATCCTCATAAGAAAAACAAATGGACTCCTGGGCTCAAATACGTAGTAACAGCTCTAGCCACCTGGAGACAGAATGTGGGAGTTTCGAAGGCACACAATAACCAAATTAGTTCACACGACCAGCCTACTTGGGCATATAAAAACAAAACAAGAAGCTAGGATACAATAAGCAAACAATAACTATCATAAATTATTGATGGCTCAGAGACAACAGTCAATATCAAATCACATAAAGAGGCAGAGACCATGATGGCTTCCTCAAGCCACCAAAACAAAGACTCAAAAATCTTCCAGAGGAAGATAACGTCTTGGACTTACCAGAGGTAGAATTCAAAAGACTAATATACAGAACTTTTCAAGAGACCAGGAACGAGATCAGGCAATACAGAGACCACACCACGGAACACAGAAACAAAGCAATAGAGGAACTCAAGGTGTTTCTACTAGAGCATAATGACAAATTTAACAGGCTGTAAGAATCCATAGACAGCAAATAGAAATTGAAGAAATTAACAATAAAATTTCAGAATTAGACTACTCAATAGATAGTCATAGGAACAGAATTGAGACAATGGAAGTCAGAATTTGTGAGATTGAAGATGAAGCACTTGACACCAACTTATTTGAGGAAAATCAGATAAAAGAATTAAAAAAAATTAAGAAACCCTAAGAACTATGTGGGACTCTATTAAGAGGAATAAGCTATTAGCAATTGGAGTACCAGAACAGTGGGGGGATAAGAAGAAATACAGAGAGAATTGTTGAAGATTTGTTGGCAGAAAACTTCCTTGAAATTGTGAAAGATGAGAAGCCATCTATCCAAGATGCTCATTGAACCCCACACAAGGTAGATCTGGAAAGAGAGTCACCAAGACATATTATAATCAAACTTGCCAAAACCAAAGATAAAGAGAGAATATTAAAAGTGGCTATGCATGAATGAAAAGACATTTACAAAGGAGAGTCAATTAAGCTCAGACTGCTCAGCAGAAACCGTGCAGGTAAGAAGGCACTGGAATGACATATGTAAAGCCTTGAAGGAAAAACATTGCCAGCCAAGAATTATATATACAGCAAAACTGTCTCTCAAATGTGATGGCGAAATTAGGGCATTTCCAGATAAACAGAAGTTTAGGGAACTTGCAAAAACCAAACCAAAATTATGAGAAATGCTAAAGGGAGTCCTTCAGTTAGAAAATAACATCAGATAACAACCCAAGACTAGAACACAGAACAGATATCGACCCAGATAGGGAATTCACAAAAATAAATCAAAGCTAAAACATTGAAAATACAGAAACAGAGATGTCAGTCAATATATAAAAGATGACAACATAAAACAGAGGAACTAAAAAATGTAGTCATAAATCTTCCATATGGAGAGGATGTCAAAGCGATATAAAGAAATACAAAATTTGTTTAAACTTAGAAAAATAAGGATAAATATTAAGGCAACCACAAAGGAAACTAACAATCCTACACATCAAAACAAAACCACAGACTCAGCAAATACAAAATCAACAACAATGAAAAAGAAAATACATAAAGAAAAACAACGCACCACAGGAAATTAAGTGGAACAAAGAACTGTCAGCAATACACACACAAAAATATGTCGAAATGACAGGACTAAAGTCATACCTGTCAATAATTACACTGAATGTAAATGGACTAAATGCAGCAAGGAAGAGACAGAGAGTGGTAGAATGGATAAAAAAAAAGATTCATCTATTTGCTGCCTATGAGAGACACACAGACTTAAAGACACAAAAACTCAAAGGATGGAAAAAAATATATCAAGCAAATAACAATCAAAAAAGAGCAGGAGTGGCAGTATTAATCTATGACAAAATAGACTTTAAAGCTAAATCCAACACAAAGGATAAGGAAGTACACTATATGATGATTAAAGGGTCAATACACGAAGATGACATAATCATAATATATATGCACCCAGTGACGGGGCTCCAAAATACACAAACTCTGCCAGCATCGAAAACAGAAATAGCTCCATGAGAATAGCAGGAGACTTCAACCCACTGCTTTCAGTGAAGGACAGAAGATCCAGAAAGAGGCTCTATAGAGACACAGAAGATCTAAATGCCACAGTCAGCCAACTTGACCTCATAGACGTATACGGAACACTCCACCCAACAGCAACCAAGTACACTTCCTTTTCCAACGCACATGGAAAAGTCTCCAGGATACATCACATATTGGGCCACAAAGCAAGCCTTAACAGAATGCAAAACATGGAAATACTACAAAGCGTCTTTTCTGATCATAAAGCCATAAAAGTAGAAACCGGTAACAGGGCCGGCAACTCTCTTTGGAGGGTTAAGATGGAAAGCTGAGACCTAGCCTGTCCAGAAGCCCAGGGTAGATCAGTCACCCCTCTTCAAGGATTGAATTGTGTCCCCCCAAAATGTGTGTCAACTTGGCTAGTCCATGATTCTCAGTATTGTGTGACTGTCCACCATTTTGTCATCTGATGTGATTGTGTTGTAAATCCTACCTCTGTGATGTTAATGAGGTGGGATTAGTGGAGTTATATTAATGAGGCAGGGCTCAATCTAAAATATTAGGTTGTGTCTTCAATCAGCCACTTTTGAGATATAAAAGAGAGAAGCAAGCAGAGAGACAGGGGGCCCTGATACCACCAAGAAACAAGAGCCAGGAGAATAGCGCATCCCTTGGACTTGGGGTCCCTGTGCTGAGAAGCTCCTAGAGCAGGGGAAGATTGATGACAAGGACCTTCCCCAGAGCCGAAAGAGAGAGAAAGCCTTCCCCTGGAGCTGGCATCCTGAATTCAGACTTCTAGCCTCCTAGACTGTGAGGGAATAAGCCATCCACTTGTAAAATTTCTGTTATAGCAGCAGTAGATAACAAAGACATGCCTGTAGCAGTCAAGGTACAATCAGAAGAGAAAAAAGCACACAAGGTTGTTTTTTCAAAGAAAGAATTTAATATAAATAATTTCTAATTAGACAAAACAAAAAAAACCTGTTGCCTTCGAGTCAATTCTGACTCATAGTCGGGCTATATAGGGTAGAGTAGAACTGCCCCATAGGGTTTCCAATGATTGCCTAGAGGATTTGAACTGCCGACCTTTTGGTTAGCAGTCAAACTGTTAACTGCTATGCCACCAGGGTTCCCAAATTAGACAACTGAAAAGGCAAACTAGAATTTTGTCTGGGAGTAGAAACTGTAGGAAGTAGCTACCACTCACAGGCCTGGAGAACAACAGGAAGAGACCGAAATTTATTAAAACTTAAAAACTCAGGGAAGGGTCCTAGGGGCTGGGACCCAGACCTCTGAGGAGAGGGTACTGCTCAGCAAATGCTGGTGTCTCTGAGGGGCACCATGAGGTGAGTTCTGTAGTGTTACAGAAACTGCAAACTGGACAAGTGCCCAGCTTCCCCTCCAGCCTGCTGTATTCCTCTATCGCCCTCTATTGGCAGCCCTGAGCGGGGAGCCACTGCAAAGCAGAAATTTGGTTTCCCTGTCCCAGCCCCAGCATCACAAAGCTGAGTATGGAAGGACATGTTTGGAGTTGAGAGGCAACAACTTGGTAACTGGCACATCTTTCCAAAGGGTACATTTTGCAGGAGTCATAGAGACAAGCTGCCTGTGACTTGGCCAGCACAGGCCAACCCCAAGAATATAGTCAAAGGGAGAAGAAGCAAGAAAATAATTTGGAGGCCCAGCAGGTCATTGGAAATTCAGTTTGTAAAAGGAATGAGCAGTTCAGGGTTACCATAGCAAGATGACCCAGTGTTCAGTAACAGGCAGGGACATTGCTAGAGCTACTAAGGACTTGGAAATATCGATGCTGTAAACTACCAGTTTACATGCCTTTCTTTGTATCACTCCACTCCCCTTCCAAACCCTCTGTAGACCCTTCATTGGTTGCTGTGTCTGCTTTGTAGAAAACAGGGATTAAACTTTCAACCACCTTTCTCAATGACACCACACAAGGAGAGTCCTGAATTAGTGACTGTATTTGTTACCTACTGCTGCATAACAATTACCCCCAAATTTAGCAGCTAAAACAACAATGTATGATCTCACATTTCTGTGGGCCAGGATACCCTTGGTTCAGAGTCTCTCACAGGCTGCATCAAGGTGGAGCTGCCGTCTAAAGGCTTGACTAGAGGAGGGTCTGCTTCTAAGCTCACCCACGTGGCTGTTGGTAGGTCTCAGGTTTTCTCTCTGTTTGGTGGCCAGAAGCCTCCCTCAGTTCCTTGCCATGTAGGCCTCTCTATAGGGCTACTCACAACATGGCAGCTGGCTTTACCCAGGAGAAGTAAGAAGCAAGAGAGAGTGAGAACAAAAAAAAGTCTGTTGCTGTCAAATCAATTCCAACTCGTGGAGACCCCACATGTCACAGAGAAGAATCGCTCCATGGGATTTTCTTGGTTGTAACCTTTTGCAGTACCACTAACCCTGTTGCCCTAGAATGGATTTTGACTCATAGCCACCCTGTAGAACTGCCCCATAGGGTTTCCAAGGCCACAAATCTTTACAGAAACAGACTGCCACGTCTTTTTCCCACAGAGCTGCTGGTGGGTTTGAACCATCAACCTTTTGGTTAGCAGCTGAGTGCATAACCACTTCGTTACCAGGGCTCCTTTTGTGGTACCACTGGGGGTGGGGGGTTCAAACCACCAACATTTAGGTTAGTAGACAAGTACAAGCCATTTGCACCACCCAGGGACCTAGAGAGCGTGAGAGGTAGAGAGAATGAAGTCACGGTCATTATTCACCTAAGCTTAGAAGGGATATCCTATCACTTCCGTTGCCTTCTATTTGTTAAAAGAGAGTCACTAGGTCCAGTCAACACAGAAGCGCAGGGGATCACACAACAGTGTGAACACCAGGAAGTGAGGCTCCCTGGGAGCCATTTTGGAGGCTGCCATAGTTGCTTTTCCCTCTGTGGCTTAGACCATAGTTGCACCAACTTTAAGATTAGTAGATATCCATTCTGTACCAGTAACAAAATGAAGGCTCAATTCATGTAGAGCCTCCTGTTCTAACCAAATTATGCTTTATAATGAAGTTAATTTAAGGCATATATAATGATATACATAAGTATTATGGCGTCATATAGGGATTAGGCATCCCTGCTTGGAGGCCCACCCAAATGACTATAATTAGTCTTACTTCGACACAGCCAAACCAATTTAACTCTTCATTTGTTGAGGTTGCCAGTATCTATCATCAGCCTCGAGGTTGACAGTTTTCCCTGATACCACTTACCACTTAATTATCACCCCGCATGCAGACCCTGACATATAAACGCAACTGCAAACAGCCTAGATATTACCATGCAATAGCTGGGTTCTTTTTCTCTGCCTCCCGCTTCTCCTTGCTCCCCAAACACAAGTTCCTGAACAGCAGGAGACTTGAGGTAGCAACCCATTGGATGAGGAGACTGAACTGAATTTCTCAAGGCAGGTGCTGACACAGTGTAGGGCTTGGTGAGACCAATATAAAACTCTCCAGCATTTCAGAATGGTCTCCTTCAATTAATTAATGATATTGCTCTGTAATTTCCACATTCGGTTGGATCACCTTTCTTGAGAATAGGCATAAATGTGTATCTCTTCCAGTCAGTTGGCCAGGAAGTTGTCTTCCATATTTCTTGGCATAGACGAGTGAGCACCTCCAGCGCTGCATCTGTTTGTTGAAACATCTCAATTGATATTCCATAATTCCTGAAGCCTTGTTTCTCACCAATGACTTCAGAGCAGCTTGGACTTCTTTCTTCAATACCATCGGTTCCCGATCACATGCCGCCTCCTAAAATGTTTGAACATCGACTATTTCTTTTTGGTATAATGACTCAGTATATTCCTTTCATCTTCTTTTGATGCTTCCTGCATCCTTTAATATTTTCCCATAGAATCCTTCACTATTGCAACTTGAGGCTTGAATTTTTTCTTCAGTTCTTTCAGCTTGAGAAACACCGAGCGTGTTCTTCCGTTTTGGTTTTCCATCTCCAGCTCTCTGCGCATGTCATTATAATACTTTACTTTGTCTTCTCGAGCCGCCCTTTGAAATCTTCTGTTCAGTTGTTTTATTTCATCAGTACATCCTTTTGCTTTAGCTGCTCGACGTTTGAGAGCAAGTTTCAGAGTCTCCTCTGACTTCCATCTTAGTCTTTTCTTTCTTTCCTGAAGTTTCAATGACCTCTTGCTTTCTTCATGTATGATGTCCTTGATGTCATTCCAAACTCATCTGGTATTTGGTCACTAGTGTTCAATGCATCAAATCTATTCTTCAGATGGTCTCTAAATTCAGGTGGGATATACCCAAGGTCATATTTTGGCTCTCATGGACTTGCTCTGATTTCCTTCAGTTTCAGCCTGAACTTGCATATGAACAATTGATGGTCTGTTCCACAGTCGGCCCCTGGCCTTGTTCTGACTGATGATATTGAGCTTTTCCATTGTCTCTTTCCACAGATGTAGTCAATTTGATTTCTGTGTGTTCCATCTGGCTAGGTCCATGTGTATAGTCCCCATTTATGTTGATGAAAGAAGGTATTTGCAATGAAGAAGTCATTGGTCTTGCAAAATTCTATCATTCGATCTCCAGCATTGTGTCTATCACCTAGGCCATGTTTTCCAACTACTGATCCTTCTTGTTTCCAACTTTTGCGTTCCAATTGCCAGTAATTATCATTACATCTTGATTGCATGTTTGATCAATTTCAGACTGTAGCAGCTGATAAAAATCTTCTATTTCTTCATCTTTGGCCCTAGTGGTTGGTGCGTAAATTTGAATAATAGTCATGTTAACTGATCTTCCTTGTAGGCGTGTGGATATTATCTTATCACTGACAGCCTTGTACTTCAGGTAGATCTTGAAATGTTCTTTTTGATGATGAATGCAACGCCATTCCTCTTCAAGTTATCATTCCCAGCAAATTTTGCTGAAGATCATTCAGACATGGCTACAGCAGTATATCGACAGGGAACGGCCAGAAATTCGGGCTGGTTTCAGAAGAGGACGTGGAACCAGGGATATCATTGGTGATGTCAGATGGATCCTGGCTGAAAGCAGAGAATACCAGAAGGATGTTTTCCTGTGTTTTATTGACTTTGCAAAGGCATTCGACTGTGTGGATCGTAACAAATTATGGATAACATTGTGAAGAATGGGAATTCCAGAACACTTAATTGTTATCATGAGAAACCTTTACATAGATTAAGAGGCGGTTGTTTGGACAGAACAAGGGGATACTGATTGGTTTAAAGTCAGGAAAGGTGTGCGTCAGTGTTATATTCTTTCACCATATCTGTTCAATCTGTATGCTGAGCAAATAATCCAAGAAGCTGGACTATATGAAGAAGAACAGGGCATCAGGATTGGAGGAAGACTCATTAACTACCGGGGGCCAGCCTCAGCAATGAACAGGGTTACCAGAGGAGGGGTAGAGTTCGGCGAAAAAGAATGAGAGGTAGTAGTATGTCTTATATTTTCATTCTGCAGAAAAAGAAGCCTCTGCTCTTTATTTTTTACATGGTCTTTTATATCATAAGCTTACAAAAGCATAACATCGCATGATCAACAAAGGGGCAGTATAACATCATTTCCCAGAGACATAATTTTCCAAGTGACACATAGTACAGTTCTGCATGCACACACAAATACAATGAGTTTTTGTTTAGTTGATTTAAAGTAACAATTGACTTCATACTGCTTTACACTTATGCTTAATCTTGCAATACCTTCCACAGTTTTTATAACAATTAATCTTTTTGCAAAACCATTGCCACATAGGCTTTGTCCATCTTGTCCAGGGTGGCCAAGTTCTTGAAGTCCAGCCACTTTGGGTTACATTATATTGTCCACGATTATGCCAAGGACAATTAGCCCAATCTCTATACCCAAAGACCAGTCAAGCGCAGCAGTGAGCGGGGTAGACGAGAAGGTTGACCTGTAATTGGCTGAAAAATTGGCTGAGAGAACTCACTGCCTTTTGTTTTTCCACTTTTATGGGATCATGTGTGGGTGGTGGTTTAATCACAAAAGGGCCTCGGTAAATACCAGGATTCCACCATCCTGTTTTTGTTTTCCATAGTTGAGCTATTCGTTCTCCCCCTACGACAACTTCATGTTGATCCTCAGGTAATACATGGGCTGTCCCTACCCGGGATTTTACCAGGGGATTATGAGTAGGACGCCCCCCTCCAAAGGTCCCTAAATCTATAATGGAATTTTATGCTTATACATTCTGCTATACACAGGCTGAAAATGAAACAGAAACATAACACAGATGACAGAGATATTCCTGACTTTTCAGGAATTCTTCGATGTTTATGCTAGGGGCAGTGGGTGCAGAGGGGCCGCCCTTGCAGCCTGGCTCTTCCTGACTTTTCAGGAATTCTTCAATGTTTATGCTGGGGGCAGTGGGTGCAGAGGGGCCGCCCTTGCAGCCTGGCTCTTCCTGACTTTTCAGGAATTCTTCAATGTTTATGCTGGGGGCAGTGGGTGCAGAGAGGCTGCCCTTGCAGCCTGGCTCCCAGCAATTAACAACCTGCGCTATGCAGAGGACACAACCTTGCTTGCTGAAAGTGAAGAGGACTTGAAGCATTTACTAACAAGGATCAAAGACCACAGCCTTCAGTATGGATTACAGCTCCACATAAAGAAAACAAAAATCCTCACAACTCGACCAATGAGCAACATCATGATAAATGGGGAAAAGATTGAAGTTGTCAAGGATTTCATTTTACTTGGATCCACAATCCACAGCTATGGGAGCAGCAGTCCAGAAATCAAAAGACGTATTACATCGGGTAAATCTGCTGCAAAGGACCTCTTTAAAGTGTTGAAGAGCAAAGATGTCACCTTGAAGACTAAGGTGTGCCTGACCCAAGCCATAGTATTTTCAACTGCATCATACGCTTGCGAAAGCTGGACAATGAATAAGGAAAACTGAAGATGAATTGGCACGTTTATATTGTGGTGTTGGCGAACCACGGGTTTAAATAAAAACAAACGAAAACAAAAAAAAAAACCATCACTCTGGGCAAAACATTTCTTCCTGAGCAGCCCATGTTAAAGGGATTTAGTTTGCCCCTTGGTGAGCAGCATGGGAAGGCAGATGCGAATCTACCCCCTGTAGGAGTGAGTGCCTGGGTGGTGCAAATGGTTAACAAGCTCTGCTGCTAACCTGAAAAGTTGGAGTTTAGAGTCCATCGAGAGGCACCTTGGAAGAAAGGCCTGGAGATTTACATCTGAAAAATAAGCGATTGAAAACCCTGTGAAGAACAGTTCTACTTTAACACACATGGAGTCATCACGAGTTGGGGTAGATTCCATGGCAACCAGTATTAATACAGGTAGAGCTTCTCTGAAAACTAACTTTTTCAGTATTATGGATCCTATTTTTTGATTAACAAAGCAGATGAAGGCACAAGAAATAGTTCACTTGTTCATTGTGGAGCAGGAAAACAAACTTGGATCTCCAAGGTTTCTCATAAACCAGAAAAAACAGGTTCCATTAAATCTTAATCTCTTCCTCTAATTTGTTCTCTATCCTACTGTCTAACCGCAGTATGGGTCAAACTGTTGCCTGCGCTGGGAGAAAACTCCTGTCTTTGCCAGTTGTCTAAGTAGCAGAAATTTCCTGGATTCTTTGCTGAAGTTTCTCAGAGTGAGTGGACACACGCTGACTTTTTAAAAGCTAGCTGCTACTAGGGGCCAAAAGAAGTGTAAGAGAAAAATATTTATCTTCTGGGCCTCCAAGGTAGGCAAAAAATTCTTCTTAAGAAAATGAAGGACAATGGCCAAAATGTCCATATTGCTCTTCGTAAATCTGCAACCTGGTTCTGAAACTGCAGGATCCTAGGGCCCAGGTGGGTTGATAAGACAGGGAGGATAAAAGGAACAAGACAGGATCTGGTCATCAGAACTGGGACCCAGTGTTAGACCAAGTGGTTCCTGCTGTCCAGCTAACCTTATCCCACAGCTCTTCTCCTTTCCTCTCTGCTCATTGTTCTCACTCAAGCTGTTTCATCCCTCCCCTCTGTGCCCATAGCCTTGCTGGCCCTTCTGCCCAGCTATCCCCACTCCATTCTCCTGGCTACTACTTCCCATCATTTAACACTCAACAAGAGCAATGTCTCTTCCAAGCAGCCCTCCACCCCAACCCTCCCAGGTTGTGTTAGGTGCCTTTCCAGTGTGTTCGCACAGCAGTCTCTGCCTAGCTCCATCATTGCATGAATCACAACATATAATATTTGTTTGTTTTGGTCTCAGGCTCCTCTACAGTATCCGAACACCTTGAGGCCAGAGACCATGTCTTATTCAACTCTGTACACCGGAGTGTAGCACAGTGCCTGGTCTGCCTGAGGCAGGTGTGTGTTCAGTGGATGGCTGGATGGGAAATGACTTTGATAGTGGTGGCTGGAGAGCTGCATATCATTCATGTCTGCCTGGATCTTGTGAGGATAGTAACAAGGGCCTGTGTGGTGTTTCTAAGATTTCTAAATGCCCCTTAAATATCACACATTTATCCAGGGTAAGAAAACTCCCTGATGAAAATGTCCATTTGCGTTGTTTCTGGCTGGAATTCCATACTCCCTCTCAGATTACCCCAGTTTTTTCATGAGGAATAGAGAATGTAATTGGCTGTTAATATATGTATATCCTTTTAAAGAAGTGTGCAAATTATCGCATAAGTGCAGTTTTTGGAGATAGAAAGGTACGTAAAATCACCAGTAAACTGTACAGGATAAAAAATAAAATGTTTTCCTTGGTAGTGAAAAGGTTGAGAGCCAAATTTATGTCATCATTTATTTAAATATTTATTGAGCACCACTTACATGCCAGGCACTGTTTTAGGAGCTTGAGATACAGTAGTGAACAAGACAGACGAGGTCCTCTCCTCCTGGAGTTTACCTTCTATGGGGAGAAAGACATCGTAAACAAATAAACCAATAAACATATGAGAAAATATCTGATAATAGGAAATGCTCCCCATAGAATGGAGTCTCTGGGTGGTGCAAATGGTTAAGGTGCTTAGCTGCTAACTGAAAGGTTGGTGGTTCGAGTTCAAGGCCTGCTGATCCACTCCCAAAACATCAGCCACTGAAAACCCCGTGGAGCACAGTTCTACTCTGACATACACGGGGTTGCTGTGAATCAGCATCGACTCAATGGCAACTGGTTGTACTCAGAGAATGAAAATTGAGGGATGTTCCAAAGGGTGACTGGGTGGCAGGGAAGGCCTCTATGAGAAGGTGACATTTAAGCAGGGACCTAAGTGACAAAAACTATTAGAAAAAAGAGCACTTGAGGAAGAGGGAATCATGCAAAGGGCCCCTGGGGCAGGACCAAATGAGGCATTTTCATTGCGTGTGTTTATTTACTTGTTTATCATCTGTCTCTTCCACTAGGCTGCAATCTCCAGGACAGGAGGGACCATGTCTATTTTATTTACCAACATATCTCAGTGCCCAACATAACATCTGTTTGTGTCATAGAAGGCGCTCAATATGTATTACTGAGCAATGAATGATCACTCATTTTGCCCAAGTTAGGGCAGTCCCTGCATTGTGGACCACGGGCTCACCTGGTCAGAAGGGAGGAGGCAGAAGCTGTGTCCTGGCAGCCTGGCAGCCAGAGGGCCCAGAGATGTGGGGGTTGGGTGAGCGAGCATCGCTCATCACTCCCCTCCCCCTTTCAGGACTTTATGTTCAGACTACTTATTTTCTGTGCGTATGGAAATCTGAAAACAGACTTGGCCGAATTAATTCTTATCACTCACTACATAATAATTTCTTGGTAACGGAACCTTCTAATAAAGAGTTTGAATCCCATAGAGGCCACCAAGGCAACAAAAACCAAAAACCCAAACCTGTTGCTGTGGAGTTGATTCTGGCTCATACAGACCCTATGGGACAGAGCAGAGTTGCCCCATATGGTTCCCAAGGAGCGGCTGGTGGATTCAAACTGCTGACCTTTTGGAGAGCAGCTGTAGCACTTAACAACGCACCACCAGGGCTCCCACCAAGCCACATATTTAGAAAAATCTCCAGCCATCTTTCTGGTACGTGGATGGTAACAGGCAACTGGCATGCTGCTCTGGGACAGTCGGGGCCTTTAACTCAAACACAGCAACGACAACACGACTATTAAAAAAACCTGCTGCAGCTGCCCATTCTGGGGACTGGGGTTATTCGAGGGCCCATCTCCTCCCAGCTGCTTGGCTTCTTCTCTCTTGTTAGGTCCTGGAATATTTAAGGTCTTTGTTGACCTCAGACCTACTTCACACTCTATCAAATATCTTCACTTCCACCCACATCCCAAAGTAGGCATACGGAATTTTTTTTTCTTTTTTGAACTTTAGGTGAAGGTTTATAGGATAAACTAGTTTCTTCTCAAACAGTTAGTATACACATTGTTGTATGACATTGGTTAACAACCCCCTGACATGTCAACACTCTCCCTTCTCAACCCTGGGTTCCCTATTACCAGCCTTCCTGTCCCTGCCCCAGGGATGGTGTGCCCCTTTAAAAAGTCTTGTTTTTTTCCATGGGCCTGTTCAATCTTTGGCTGAAGGGTGAACCTCAGGAGTGACCTCATTACTGAGCTGAAAGGGTGTCCAGGGTCCATACTCTCAGGGTTTCTCCAGTCTCTGTCAGGCCAGCAAGCTTGGTCTTTCTTTTAGAGTTAGAATGTTGTTCTACATTTTTCTCCAGCTCTGTCCAGGACCCTCTATTGTGATCCCTGTCAGAGCAGTCAGTGGTGGTAGCTGGACACCATCTCATTGTACTGGACTCAGTCTGGTGGAGGCCGTGGTAGATGTGGTCCATTAGTCCTTTGGACTAATCTTTCTCTTGTGTCTTTAGTTTTCTTCCTTGTTCCTTGGTCCTGAAGGGGTGAGACCAGTGGAGTGTCCTAGATGGCCGCTCATAGCCTTTTAAGACCCCAGATGCTACTCACCAAAGTGGAATGTAGAACATTTTCTTTATAAACTCTGTTATGCCAATTGAGCTAAGTGTTCTCTGAGGCTATGGTCCCCAGAGCCCTCAGCCCAGCAATCTGGTCTCTCAGGGAGTATGTATGTGTCTATGGAGCTACCATATCCCTGCCTTGTACAGCCTGTGCTGGCTTCCCTACTGTTGTACACTGTCTTACCCTTCACCAAAGTTACTGCTTAGCTACTGCCTATTAAGAGTTTTTCCATCCCCACCCTCATAACCATCAAAGATTGTTTCTTTTTATATGTAAACCTTTTCATGAGTTTTTACAGTAGTGGTCTCATACAATATTTGTCCTTTTGTGATTGACTTCTTTCACTCAGCATAGTGTCCTCCAGATTCATCCATGTTATATGATGCTTCACAGATTCATCCTTGTTCTTTAGCATTGCATCATACCCCATTGTGTGTATGTACCACAGTTTGTTTATCCACTCATCTGTAGATGGGCAACTAGGTTGTTTCCATCTTTTTGCTATTGTGAACAATGCTTCAGTGAACATGGGTGTACATATATCCATTCGTGTGACTCTTATTTCTCTAGGGTATATTCCCAGGAGTGGGATTGCTGGATCATATGGTATTTCTATTTCTGGCTTTCTAAGGAAGAGCCATAACATTTTCCAAAATGGTTATATCATTTTGCATCCCTACCAGCAGTGTATAAGAGTTCCGATCTCCCCGCAGCCTCTCCAACATTCGCTATTTTCTGTTTATTGATTCGTGCCAGTAATGCCGGGGTGAGATGGTATCTCATTGTGGTTTTGATTTGCAGTTCTCTGATGGCTAGAGATGGTATTTCCTCATGTGTCTGTTGACCGCTTGAATATCTTCTTTGGTGAAGAGTCTGTTCATATCCTTTGTCTATTTTTTAATTGGATTATGTGTCTTTTTGTTGTAGAGGTAGGCATACAGGATTTTCCTTTTTGAAAGGGTTTTGTTTCACTTAGCTAATGCTGTGTAACAAATCACCTCAAAACATAGTACCTTAAAACCTGGGTGAATTATCCAATAAGCCTGGTAAGCATGGTGCTTACCAGATCATCTGTAGTGAACAAAGATGTGGTGAAATCCACGTGAGATTGTTCACTACAGATTAGTAAGTAAGCACAAGGAAGCCCGTGCTTACCTTGCTTACTGGGTCATCTGGCCCTCTCAGGGATTATAAATTTAAAAAGAGGCTTTGATTCAGTAGGAAGGTGCTATGGGATTGTGAGAGAGACAGATTCCAGCCTGACCTAGAAGAAGAATCTTTGCTGTGGTGAAAAAATGTGAAATTGTCACTACAGATGATCTGGTAAGCAAGGTAAGCACCTTGCCTATTGGATAATCTACCTCTGCAAAGCCACAATTCTGTGGGTTGACTGGTTCTTCTGCTCCAAGTAGTATTGGCTGGGACAGGGGGTGGTTACAATCATCTGGAGGCTCAACCAGGAGCTCAGCTGAGACTGGAATGTCTGGGATGCTTGGACATCTGGACATTTAGAGTCAGATGGAGCTTGACTGAGAGCTCAGCTGGGTCTGTCAGCGGGGGGCCTTGGTTCTTGTCCACGTGGGTCTGTCCATATGGCTGCTTGGGCTGCCTCACAGCATGGTGGCCGAATTCCAAGAAGAATTGTTCCAAGAGTAAACATTCCAAGAGGGAGGAAGCAGAGGCTGCCAAGTCAGTTAAGGGCTTGTCCTGGATTGGTACAGCATCACTCTCTGTATTTTATTAGTCAAAACAGTGACAGGCCCAGCCAACAATGTGGGAGGGAACTACTGGGCGTAAATCCTGGGAAGTGTGTTCATTTGGGCCATCAGAACAGCAGTCGACTACAAGTTCTAAAACAATTGTTATTATTTTGAGTTTTGTAAACGTGAACTATTCACTTTTTTGATGTCTGTTTCTGCTTCCATAACGATTACAGCTTAGGAAACCCTATGGGGCAGTTCTACTCTGTCCTATAGGGTCACTATGAGTGAAATCAACTGGATGGCACACAACAACATTATATTTATAACTATGTAATTGTTAGCTGAGCTGTAATTAACTTTCTTTGCTATGCAAGGTGTGGTCCATGGACCAGCAGCATCAGCATCACTTGGGAGCTCATTAGAAATGCAGACTCTCATGCCCCACCCTAGACCTCCTGAATCAGTCTGTATTCAGAAAAGAGTCCCATTGGAGAGAGATGCCAATGAGGATTGAGCTACTTGCATCAGGTGGAGACTTGAGACCATGTTGGCATCTCTTGTCTAGAGAGGAGAAAGAAGGGTAGAGGGGGTTAGAAGCTGGCAAAATGGTCATGAAAAGAGAGACTGGAAGGAGGGAGCGGGCTGTCTCATTAGGGGGAGAGTAATTGGGAGTATGTAGTAAGGTGTATATAAGTTTGTATGTGAGAGACTGACTTGATTTGTAAACCTTCACTTAAAGCAAAATAAAAATTATTTAAAAATAAAATAAAGAACCCCAGGTTTTTTGTTGCTGACTAGTGTTTGAGAAACAGTGAGTTAGTTGACATAATGCTGTTTTGTAGAAATTTAATGAAACGTTTATTGATTTTGATTATGTAATTTTCCGTTTTGAAGGCATTACCCCCCCTTTTTTTTTTTTTTTGAGCCCTGGTGGTGCAGTAGTTAAGCACTTGGCTGCTAACAGAAAGGTTGGCGGTTTGAGTCCACCAGCCACTCCTTGGAAATCCTGTGGAGCAGTTCTTCTCTATCCTATAGAGTCGCAAGGAGTCGGAACCAACAGCAACAGTTTTTTTTTTTAAATACTTTTTTTCACCCTTATAAAATTTCACAGGCTTTTAGGAAGCTCCCAGGCCCTAGGCACTATGCCTAGAGTGCCCAGGGGATGGAATTTGTAAAGTTTGCAAGAAGTCACATCCCTTTGGTTCTAATCCCTGACTTTTCCTCACAGTTACAGCTCTCCCCGTCATCTGCCTCGTTTTTACATGAGCTCTTCCCTGAGATGAAGCTGCTGGGACACTGCTGGGCTTTCAGAACAACAGCCCATGGCTGAGTGACCTCAGCCCTCAGAGCTGACCCAGGTCTCTGGGATACCAGGTCCAGCTGGCCAGGGAGGCAAAATCAACCATGTTGGCTCCAACTACCCAGTGTTCAGGCCAGCCTTAAAACTTCCTCTTGGAGAAGGTAACCTCAACTTTAGCGCCATTATTGTTATTATTTATTGAAGTACAATATACATACGGAAACCCTGGTGGCATAGTGGTTAAGAGCTGTGGCTGCTAACCAAAAGTTCGGCAGTTCAAATTCACTAGGTGCCCACTTGGAAACTCTCTGTGGCAGTTCTACTCTGTCCTAAATGGTCGCTATGAAGTCCGAATCAACTCCTTGGCAATGGATTTGGTTTTTGGTTAATATACACACAGAAATATGAACATATAAATTTACAACTCAATACATTTTCATATACTAGACACTGTCTTGTAGACAATCACCAGATGAAGGAATAGAGCATTAGTAGCACCCAGGAGATCCTTCTAGTCACTACTTACCCCAAGGATAACCATTCTGAGTAACAGCATGGATTCGTTTTTACCAATTTTTATTCTTCATGTAATAGAATGATCTAGCATATTCTCTTTTATATTTTGCTCAACTTTACATGTATGAGATTCTTCCACATTGTTGCATGTAATTGTGTTTTGTATTGTCATTGCTGTATAGTGTTCCATTTTCCGAATTCACCAAACTTTTTTATTCATTATATTGTTGATGGGCATCTGGGCTATTTCTGGTTTGGGGTTATTATAAGTAATGCAGCTAGAAACATCTCTGTACATTTTGGGGGGACGGAGTTCACATGTCTGTGGGAATAATGTAGGAGTGGAATTGCTGGGTCACATAGTGCATGTCTGGGAGCCCTGGAGACACAATGGTTAAGAGCTTGGCTGCTAACCAAAAAGTTAGCAGTTTGAATCCACCAGCTGCTCCTTGGAGACCCTATGGGGCAGTTCTGCTCTGTGCTTTAGGATCACTGAGTCAGAATTCACTCCATGGCAATGGGCTTGCTCAGTTTAGTGTGTGTCTTTGTTTAGCTCTAGCAGATACTGCCAAACAGTTTTCCGAAACAGAAGACCCACTCTGAACCTAACGGTGAACGTCCCTACTCCCCTTCTGGAGCATTCTGAACCTAACGGTGAACGTCCCTACTCCCCTTCTGGAGCCTGGTGGCGTAGTGCTAAAGAACACAGGCTGCTAACCAAAACGGCGGCGGTTCAAATCCACCAGCAGCTCTTTGGAAACCCTACAGGGCGGTTCTCCTCTGTCACATAGATTCACTATGAGTTGGAGTTGATTCGATGGCACATAAGAGCCACAAAACCCCATCCTATCCTTTCTTTGAGTTGTGAGGAATCTCAAACGTGACATTACTTCTCACATGCAAGATTTACAAATCTCTACCAAAATATCAGTGCTAACATTTCAAAACAAATAAATGCTTCTAGGAAATCCTCAGGAGTGGCTGACTGAAAAGCAAAGAATCTGAATGGCAGCTAGAAAGCCAAGATGCTAAGACATTTTTCTTTGTTGTGGAGAGGACCGGGAGCTTTTTGCAAACACCCCTACCAACCAGGCTTGCTGATCATTGCAGGGCTAATTAACAACACTTGGGCAAGCAAGGCGGTCAGACCCTGCACAGTGATGTGAATTGAGCTGTCCCAGGGCTTTTGACTAATTATAAACACAAAGAGCACTTAAAAGCTATGATTTAAAAAAAAAAGAGAGAGAGAAAAGTCTTCAGGGTGCTTGTGATTGAACAGCTGGGAGGCAGGGGTGCCAGGGAAAATCTCCTGCCACTGACTAAATCACATGGAGCCCCCCTTCATGTAGCCATCCTCCCCTGCATGCACTGAGGAAGGGCTTCCTCCGTGTCCTGCAGAAGTTGGGGAGGGGGTCAATTCCTTTCCATCGTGGGGGCCCTCCTGTGATAAATCTGCTATTTTCCTGCTCTCACAAAGCATGGATGCACAGACGGGGGTAATCCAGGCCTCTGGAGGGAGGCTGTTGTATGTGCAAGCTTTGGTCCCCATTAGCTACAAACTGCAAATAATCCATAAGGTCTGCAAATCAGGCTTCAATTAATAGCACTTATTAACATGTCCTGGAACCTGCCAGGAGAAGCTGCGAATGTCTGCCAGGGAGGAAAGGCACACTTGTGGGCCTCACTGCAAAAGCTTCTCTGGTCAGGTGAGAAATCCTGGGCTCACTGGGAGGTAAGAAAGAAGCTGAAACTGAAAGGCTGCTCTGGTGCCCACAGGTCATCTGGAAAAGTGTCCACACAGTTCAGGTTTGAGGGGTGATTTGCTGTGAAGTGGAGAAATGGGACAGGAATGCATTTCCCTGCCTCCCCTGCCTTGGGGCCCTGCCTGGCCTGGGCCCTAATGAGTTCTCAGTGCACAGCCTCTGGGAAGGGCCAGGCAACCTAAGGCTGGAAAAAACTGGCAGAGGCTGGGCCCGGAGGGGAAGACTGATGGTGAAAAGTTGATTGCATTAATAGCCTTGCTTACTCCCTAGAGCTATAACCCAACCTAAGCTGTAACCCCACCCATTGCTGTTGAGTCAATTCCAACTGATAGCGAGCCTGTAGCACAGAGGAGAGCTGCCTCATAGTGTTCCCAAGGAGTGACTGGTGGGTTTGAACTGCAGACCTTTTAATTAGCAGCTGATCTGTTAACTGCTTTGCCACCAGGGCTCCACTCCCTAGAGCGGGGGCAGGGGGAGGGAAGTTAATTTTACTTGATCCGTGGATCCCTCTGGCATTCTAGTGGAGACCGTGGACCCCTTTTCAAATTAAAAATTTTAAGTACATAAAACATAATGTGTAATATTAAAATACAGCTTTCAAAATATTTAAAGTATTATAATATGGTAGTAAATGTGGTTGAAATATGAAGATCTAGTAACAGATTGATGACTGCAATAATTTTAAAATAATGATGATCATAAGCAGTACTTCCAGATATCTGCAATAACTGTAACCTTGTATAAGAATATCTGTGATTTCTATTGGCAACAGTTACAATTACTGCTAACACTCCTGTGATGTGTTACTCACATTCATTACGGAAGGTAATGCAAAATTTCAGTTAGAGGTTAGTGAGAATGTGATTTTTGTCTTCCAAGTTTGTAAACCTTAGAAACCTATGGGGCAGTTCTACTCTGTCCTATATGGTTGTTACGAGTCAGAATCGACTCGACAGCACACAACAACAAGAAGCCCTTGTTTAGCATCATTTACCGATGGCATAAACTGGATTTAAAAATATACATCCAAGGTTATTAATAAACATTTCCCTAGCTTCAAAAGACTTATACAACACTTAAAAATGATTCTTATGAAAATTATTCTTAAGGGCATTGACATTAAAAATATTTTAATGGCTCTTTACAAGAGTTGAGTTGAGATATGAAGAGATATTCTTCCTTCCAGTCTTTCTTCTATTTATCTATTAAGAGTGTTCTGAGTTGGAAACAGTTTGATGGCAGTGGGTTTGGTTTGTTTGTTTGTTTTTTAATGCAGCAACTAGGGACAAAACCTGCCACAGTAATTATAACAAGTTTAGCTGGTGGCAGACAGCTAGCAGTTCCCCAAAGATTTGTTCTCTCCTTCCATAGAGTAGAGTTGTCCCTGGGAAGTTGCTGCCAAGCCAAGGACTGTATGTCCTACTCCTGCATTTAGGTGGAGGTGATAAGATGAGTTCTTATCAGTGGAATATGAGCGTAAGTGACAGATGCCTCTCCCAGGCCAAGGCTGTGAAGAAGCTGACATGCCTTCCTCACCGTCTTTTCATCTGTCTGCCATTTGAATATTGAAGAAGTCAGCCTGGGTCCTGGAATGACCCATGGAACAAAGTGCCCCCCAGTCCCCTTCCACAATTTTCAAGACCCATTTTGGACATCACAGGATTGAGTGATAAACTTCTATTATGCTAAACTTTTGAGATTTTGGGGTTTGTCTGTTATAGCGGCCATTTTTTCCTTAACTAATAGGAGAGGCATCAGTTAGGGATTTTGCATGGGGGCCCTTATTTCCCTGCCCATCATGGATGG
Source organism: Elephas maximus indicus (assembly GCF_024166365.1). NCBI lineage: Eukaryota > Metazoa > Chordata > Mammalia > Proboscidea > Elephantidae > Elephas > Elephas maximus. The sequence goes on along the minus strand of NC_064838.1, from coordinate 72,944,316 downwards.
TATGGCAGGTATTGCAAACTGACTCACTGACCTCCATTCCAACCCCTTTGTAGTGGGAAAGCTAAATGGGAGGAAGTTAAAGACATTTCCTTATTATCCAGACACCCATTTATACTTCAGGCTTCACATGGGACATACATTGTTCCACGGGTATACTTGTGTGTAATTTAGGAGGCAGAAATGAACATAATGAGGTAGAGGTCATGCTCCTACTATTTCTACTGTTTCTTCTATCAACCATGTTTGTGAGGCTACAGATAATAGAAAAATCCACTTTCAAGGGCTTAAACAAATAGGAACTTATTTTTTCACCTAACGCGAAGTTTGGAGGTAGGCAGATACTGGTGTTGGTTCATGAGTTCAACAGTGTCAGGGTCAGCGTCTGTGCAATTCTTTTGGATGTTCTCTCATGGTTGCAAGGCCATTGCTGCAGCTCCAGCCATCACATCTGCATTTCAGGAAGAAAAAAAAAAAAAGTAGAAAGGGGGAACATCAATGCCAACTGCTTTTTATCAGAAAGGCAAAAGCTTTCCCAGAAACCTTCAAATTACCTGTAGGTCTCACTGTCCAAAACTGGGCACATTACCACCTGAACAAAATTAGGGTTCTATTGGCATGCAGGAGGGGAGGATAGCTGTAGGGTACCCTAAAGCAGAAGTCATGGTCACTGTTCTAAAGGACCTGATAATGGCTTTGTAGAAGCAAAACATAGGCATGCACATTTGAATAATAATACCAGAGTTAAGAAAAGCTATATGACAATAATGTAAGTTACAGAGCAGACATTTTAGAGGAGATGGGAATTGTAGGGGTCTAACTACCCCACCTCATTTTCGGGAGGGCTGGTGTGAAGAACCATGCATCTCAGCTGAACTCTGTGGGTAGCCTCTTGTTTGCTCATGGTGCCATGCTAGCATCACCTGCCAGAGCAAACCAGTGTTCTGAGCGAGCGTCCAGATGAAGTGCCCTTGGCAGGATTGATGAGCAGGAAGTGGTGAACTTGACCTGACCCTGGGCGGATGAGAAGGTACTACAGGGACCGAGGAAAGTGTCCTGAATACAACTCCAGAAGTGAATTCTGTGAGTAAAGCATTTCCCTGGATGCCAGAAACACTAAGGATGGCCACCTGCCTGTAATTAACCCAAATCTCCTTAGTCACCCAGACGTAATGCAGGCTCTGAATCTGCCTCCAGAGAGGAAGGGGCCCTCACCCGGGAATTACTGGCAATTGCCTTTTGACGTGAGATTTATTGACATGAGTGATCCCAGTCCCCTGTGGAGTTGCCTTGACCACTGAGATGATAAATTCACCTTCTATGGCAGCAGTGCTCCTGAGGAATGAGTATTAAGTATTTGGAATGAGTTTATTTTCTAGTTTTTATTTCATTTTGTTGGCTTTTGTGATATTTGTCCCTGGATCATTTGTCATTCAAGCTCAATTTTAATTTTCTCACTAACAGGGTTCAACAACCTATTGGGATGCTGCTTTGGGAAAGGATAAAAATCTGCAGAAGCACCTCTCCCATATCCCTAGGTCTTTACCACTTTGTCGTGTCTCAGGCCTGCTTCCAACTGCCAGTCTCGAACCTCTCTGCCTGAGGGCTCTCTTGGAAACTGTGGAAAGTCTCTCTCTGTCTGCCCACACTGCAGGCCAGAGTGCCCGAGACTCATACCACCCTCCCTTCAGGGTAGCTGTCAACTAAGGACTGATGGGATTTGATGAATTTACATATCTCAGCTCCTCCATCCCTGTGGTAGGATAACCCTGACGAGTGTGTTATCGCACATGTGTGAGCATATGAGACATGTGCCCATGGCTTGTTGCCTACCAGACCTTTGGCACTTTATCTCTTGTAGAATCTCTCTGGGTAGCTCCCTGGGCTGGACTCCTCTTTCCACCATTAATGAAACCTGGAGATAGCAATGCTTCTTCCCCTTGGTCTTTCTGGGGTTGCCAGGGCTTTTTCTTTTCCAGAGTTGATTGATAACATTAACATTCCTCACCTGATGTGCCAGCCTGCTCAGGGGAACCGGTGCAAGGCAGGTAGGAGAGAAGAGCTCAACTGGTTACCTCAGCTCCTGAATTTTCCCCAAACATCCTTGTTGGAAAAAAGAAACTAGTTCCTAAAATTTAATACCACTCTTTGGCCAACTTTAACCTTGACAGAGTATAAATACACTTTTTTTTTTTTTTAAAGAACTTTTCCTTAACAGAGGTGAATTCCCCCTTTTTTTCACAGATAGCCTTTTAGTAAAACCCAGTGTGTGCAGAAGAGAGAAACTGGCTGTCTAGGCTTGGGCAATATTGATGTTAGTTGACTTAGAGAGTCAAAGAGACAGAACATCCCTTGAACATTAAGGAGTCAAAAAGAGATCCCTAAGCACTCAAAAAAGTAATGGAAAAAGGGAGGTTTAAAAAAAGAAAGAAGAGGAAACATGTATTAAACATCTACTCTGAGCTGGGCACTTAGCTTTTTTTTTTTTTTTTAAATCAGTTTTGCCACTGTCTGTCCTTTCCCTCATCTCCTAGGGAAGAGATTGCATACCTCTAGGGGGAGTGTCTTAGTTATCTAGTGCTGCTATAACAGAAATTCCACAAGTGGATGGCTTTAACAGACAGAAATTTATTTTCTCCGTCTAGTAGCTAGAAGTCCAAATTCAGGGCATCAACTCCAGGAGAAGGCTTTCTGTCTCTGTCAGCTCTGGAGAAAGGTCTTTGTCATCAATCTTCTTTTGGACTAGGAGCTTCTCCCTGCAGGAAGCCCAGGTCCAAAGGATACACTCTGCCCCTGGTACTACTTTCTTGGTGGTGTGAGACCCCTATCTCTCTGCTTGCTTCTCTTTTTTAAAACTCAAGAAATTGGTTAAAAACATAATCCACTCTTGTAGAATGAGTTCTGCCTCATTAACATAACTGCCCCCATCCCACCTCGTTAACATCATAGAGGTAGGATTTACAACATATAGGAAAATCATATCAGATGACAAAATGGTGGACAATCACACAATACTGGGAATCATGGCTTAGCCAAATTGATACTTATACTTTGGGGGGACACAATTCAATCCATGAGAGGGAACCATTCATATCTTCTTAAGAAGCATGGAAAGTCCCATCTTGGGGATTTCCCCCTCTTTGCTAGAAATTTTGCAGACCATCTCCCATTCACTCATGATGATCCACTGCTCCTTGCTTCTGTATTCTTAGATGCTTGGACCTCTATTTGTCTCTGACTTCCAGCTTCTGTAAAGGGGCTCTCACCCTACCACCCCCCTTTAATGTCCATACTGGACATAGCTATTTGGCTTGACTAGCCCCTTTTTCATCTGCAAGCCTGGCCTCCTGCCCAATGATAAGCACCCACCCTTCCTGTTTCTATTTCAAATATTGAGCTGCTCACAGTCCTGTGGGTCTGCTACAGATTAACTGGGCTAGGCATTCTGTCCCAGGCCCCAGGCTACAGGTTGGGTTCAAGTCTGCTCCACATGTCTTGTTCTGGAGCCCAGGCCAAAAGGTCAGCAGCTACCTAGAGTATGTTCTTCTCATGGTGGATCGCCAGAGCACCAGGGAGTAACCCAGCCACGCAAGCACATTTCAGGCCTCTGTTCACATCATGTGTCTAGCCCAAAGTTGAGAGGTAGGTATACTCCATTCTCCATGAAGCCGTTACTAGACTGTGAATAATTTTATTACAAGAAGATGACAAATATGGACTAGTAATTCGATGTATCAGGTAACCTATGGTAAAGTTGATGTGTGTCTCTTTAAATAAAACTTTGTTCCCATTTGGGCTTTTCCAAGTAGCCAAAATAAGTGTCTATGTTACTGGCAACAGAGGAAGTGGGGAGAAGGAAGAAGCAGAGAGTTAGCGTGGCACGTTTGCACTTTCAGGATACTGAATATCTACAACTCCGTGTTGGTGTGTTCCTGTATGTGTTTATTCATGTGAGAAAGAAATGCAAAGAAGGACATGAAAGTTGTAAAACTGCTTTAAAGTTCATTCATTAACTTCTAAAAGGAAAGCCCTTCAAATTCTGAAAGACAAATGCTTAAGGCATATTAAGGGAGTACCTGGTGCACAAAAAAAGTTCTTTTTAACTTTGACTAAGCAGTGTTTTTAAGGGAAAAAATAGAAACATCAGCTAAGGTGCTGCGAAACTGTCAATAAGAAAACTCACTTACAACTGATAAGTCATTTGACTAATTCAAGGGAGGGAGGGAAAGGGAAAAAATTGGTGGTTGTACCAGTATTTGTTGGCAAATTCTGACTTACCCTTCGGTAGCTACCAGTTGACAAAATTGACAGTATTCAAAAACTTATGACTAGTCCCATTATTGAAAAAAAGAAAAGAAAAATTTGAGACAATCAGAGACACCTTGAAAAGGTGTTCTTGGTTTTTCCATAGTAACTACGTGTGGCTGAGTACTCTGGGACACTTCTCTCCTGGGACCATTCCCGCAGCAAGTCCTGGACACTACTTCTGTTGGCCACACGCAGCTCACATGAGCAGCCGCACATTTTCTGGGCCCTCAGCCACACAGCCCTCCTCATCTATTGTCTCAGGCCAACATAAATTGCACACACTTTAGAACAGGGTCTTACCCATAAATACTCAATGATTTTCATCTTCAAAGCACTATGCAAGGAATACTTGGTCTTTGCTGAGTGTGCATGTCCAATCTTATTTTATGGCGTAGTTTTGCTTACTGATTATTGTTGTTGTAGTTGTTAGTTGCTGTAGCATCAACTCTGACTCATGGCGACCCCATGTGCAACAGGAAAAATGTTGCCTGGTCCTGTGCCATCTGCACAATTGCTGATGTGCTCAAGTCCATTGTTGTGGTCACTGTGTATTTTGAGTGGCTTCCAACCTAGGGGGCTCATCTTCCAGCACTATACTGGGCAATAAGCTGTTGTGATCCAGGAGGTTTTCATTGTCTAATGGTTTTCATCAAATTTTGGAAATTTTCAGTGATTTTCTTTATTCTTTCTGTCCCTTTTTCTCTCTCCTCTGTGACTCCTATGTGTATGTTGGTTAGCTTGATGGTGTCCCAGAAGTCTCTGCGACCCTGGTCATGTTTTTTCATTCTTTTTTTTTTCTATTCCTCAAATCAGATAATCTTAATAGTTTTATCTTCAGGTTTGCTGATTCTTTTTTTTCTGCCAGTTCACATCTGCTGTGCAGCCCCTCTAGTGAATGTTTCTTTTTTAGTAATTGTAGTTTAAAACTCTAGAATTTCTTCCTTTTTTAAGAGTATAACTGCTTTCTCATTATCAATATTCTTTATTTGGTGAGACATTAATCTCACATTTTCTTTAATTTTTTGGACGTGATTTCCTTTGTAAAAGATGATTTAAAGATTTTGTCTAGTAAATTCAACATATGGGTGCCTCAGGAACAGTTTGAGGTATACTTTTTTATTTTTTTTCATGTCTCATAATTTTTTGTTAAAGACCAGATAAAAATATATATATATATATAAATTTTTTTTATAATGTGGAAAACCGAAAATCGTATTCCTCACCTCTGTAGGATTTGTTGTTGCTGTTTGTTTGTTTAGTGTCTTTCTTGGATTACTTCTGTAAAGCTTGTATTCTTAGTTGTGTGCAGCCACTGAAGTCTCTGCTTGGTTAGCTTATCCATAAACCCATTGCTGTTGAGTTGATTCAGACTCAGAGCAACCCTATAGGACAGAGAAGAACTGCTCTATAGGGTTTCCAAGGAGCTGCTGGTGGATTTGAACAGCCAAACTTTTGGTTAGCAGCCTGAGCTCTTAACCACCATGCCACCAGGGTTTCTTAGTGTCAGCAAATGATGGGACAGAGATTTCCCTAAATGCCTTGAATCAACAAGCCTCCCAGCCTTTTCCAAGGGGCACAGCATGTGTTAGGCATGGCATCAGTGCCTTGGCAGGCATTTTACAGCTTTACCTACCCTTTAGTTCCTTCTTGTGCAGAGCCTCAAGGCCAGCAGTTGTGAGAAAATAGGGTCTTCTCAGGTCTTCCCTGGGCATGTGCACAGCCCTGCATATGCATGAGACCTCCTAGAATCTCAGAAACATGTCCAGACTTTACAAGGCCCCCCATGGACATCTCACTCTCAATCTTTTTCTTTTTTTAATTAATGTTTTTGATCTGCCTCTTGTTAACCCCTACCAGTGTTTCTACTTCAGGCAGCTGTGATGTTAAGCAGTTGCTACTAATTATTTCCGACAAATGCCCTGGGGACAGGGCTGGTCTCACAGAGTGAGTCTGAGTCAATGAAGAGAAACTCTGAGACTAAAGCTTTTTCAGTGAACTGCCAATCTGGTGAAATAGTGACAGTTTTCTGGGGACAGGACTTTTGGGGGGGCTTCAAACCTTTTCTGCTCCCTCTGGTGGCTACTAGGCTGCTGGTTTTCATAGCTGCTGTGGTTATGAGGCTGTTGGTTTTCAAGGTAACTATATATTTTTTTACAGAGCTAGAGAGCAGGATATGGGAATAGGTCAAGTTAACATGCCACAAAGCCTGTGGTTCTTACAATGATTCGGTATTTTTCTTGAATAAATGCCCCTAGGATTGTTGCAAGGAACTTCCAGTTCCAAATTATCATGTTGTCAGTGTTACATCTAATAAACAAGACATGTTGACGCAGGGTGTGCATGATGTCAAAAATACTTAGATATTCACATTTAGTGATTTAAATAAGTCAAATTCAAAGAATCATTTCTTGTTTAGCTCCTATGATGAGCCAAGCACTGCACCCTGGAGAATAACAAAGGTGAGTGAAACTGTATTATTTAAGATTCTCACTGTAGAAGCAGACAGAAAATCACCTTAATCTTGTGCAGATGAAAGGGAGACCTGTTGGGATGGTTCAACAGTGCCCTGCACAGATCAGAAGTAAAGATTGCGTGGGAATGAGAATGTCTCAGCCAACACCAACATGGATAGAAGACAATACCCAGAGAAGAATTCTTCTCCACACTTATATCAACCCTGATGCCTTGGCACCTATGGAACCCAGAGAAAACTCTGGGGAGTGGTGAGATTAGAGCTCTACCACTTGAAAGTTATAAAAAAGTAAATTAAAGAAGAAGTTTCTTGCAGGATTGAACTTGTAGTTTCAGATTTGTTCCTACCTCCCTTAAATGTTTATAAAATTGATGTTACACCACACATTCTGTTTTATTCATGAAAAAAAAAAAGGTTATGGACATTTTTCAGTGTCCTTAATCTGGTTTTACAGTATATTTCATCAACTAGATATGTTATAATTTATTCTGTCTCCCTAAGTGGGGCATATAGTTTCCAACTTTTTATTATTATAAACGATGCTGTGATCAATAATTTTCACATTAAACCCTGTCTGTCAGGTTTTACAGCACTCTCATTTCTCCTACATTTACAGTATCTTTCTTGTTCTCATTTTATCTTTATCACAGTTAAACATTCAGTTAAATTTATTGTTTTGTATTGCATTGTATGCATTTTAATGAGGTGCTCCTCAAATCCTTTCTGGAACAAGATAAAATACAAATAAATAAATAAAAGAAGAATGCCCATATTTGTAAAATAAAAATCAGGATGCTTAGTGTGACAAATATGAGTTCACAGGGATGAAATTGCCCAGATAGTCTAATGGATCTTCGAGTTACAGAAACTTAGTCATAGAACGCTTAAACGCTCAATGCTCCCTATCTGTAAAATAGGGATGATAATAATAACAATACCTTCTTTATAGAATTGTTACAAAGACTAAATGAAATAATTATGTATACCAATTAATACAGTGTTTGGCTCTTTGTAAGTGCTCCATAAGTGTTACTATTTGTAGTATCATTGATGGCCACTCAAAAGTAACCAGTGGCAAACAGGAAGTAATGTGATGGCCTACTTAAGTGACTAGATGACCCTGCTGGCCACCACAGCATTTTCTGGCAAAGCCAGCTCTTAATTTTAACCCTTCTTCAGGGTTTTCATAAATTATAACTATTTTGGTTTGAGGTCACAAAAACTTAGGTCAGACTAACACAAGCAAAAAAGGAGATTATAACATTGATATGGAAATTTTACCTGGAATCTAGTGGCAGCAATGATTTGGGCCTCAGGATCCCAGTGGAACCATGGATTTGAAAGACTTCATGACTTTTCGCCATGGTTTGCCTCTGCTCCTCTCTGGGTCTTTTTATCTTTTCTCTCTTGTAATGACTGGTTTCTTCTCCTATTTAGTCTACACAGAGGAACACGGCCACCATTGGACCAAGGTTTTACATATAGCAGGTTCAGCAGCCTGGAGGGAAACCCAACCCTGGGACCAAAGTCAAAGCCCAAAGCCCAAATTCCTAGTGGATCAGATTGATTACCACCTTCTGTCACTTTGTGGTACTTGGTGACTTGTGTGTTGCTGTGATGGGGGAAGCTATGCCACCAGCATTTCAAATGCCAGGAGGGTCACCTGTGGACACGTTTTAACAGAGCTTCCAGACTAAGACAGACTAGGAAGAAAGGCCTGGTGATCTGCTTCCAAAAAATTAGTCAGTGAAAACTTTATGGATCACAACAGAATATTTATCCAACTCACTTGTTTTGGACACCACTGTGCCACCCGGGCTCCCGACACATCATCAGAAGGGACCGATTGCTGGAGGAGGACATCATGTTTGGTAAAGTAGGGGGCCAGCAAGGGTGAGGGAGACCCTCAAGTGAGATGGATGGGCAAAATAGCTGCCATGACAGACTCGAACCTGCTGGTGATTGTGAGGCTGACACAGTCCCAGGCATCGTTTTGCTCTGTTGTATGTAAGGTTGCCCTGAGTTGGAGTCGACTTGATGACAGTTATCTACCTATCTATGATTGATTAGCCTACATTGGGATGGGTACCTATCCCAGAATCAATCACTTGTAGCTAAAGGAGCAGAATAATGTTGCATAAACTGCTTGCTGCCATGATAACCATGTGGCTTGGCTCTCAGAAAATGGAAAGGCAAAATCCAGAAAAGTAAGGACTAAAGTCAGATAAAGTAATAGGTAATAGATGTTCGTTACAGTCCCTCCTCCCTGCCATTTTCCTGTGGTTGTTGAGAAAGCAGTTTATGCAGGACCCCAAACACTCATCCGGGGAGTGGGAATTGATTACTAGACTTGGTCATTCTTTCCCTTAGCTTGTAGGCATACCTTCCTCTGAGTTCCCTCTGTTTTTCTCTACCTGTGCCCACTTTCCAGCCTGTAGGCAAAGGAAGGCTTGCTGAGTGTTCCAATTGAAAGGTGCTGTCACATTTTACAAAACCCTTAGGACCATCACTTGGGACACTTTGGTCCTTTGTGTCCTGAGAGCAAGCACCTTGGTGCTTGGTGGAGGTGTCTTGAAGAGGTGTTAAGTACCAGCTCACAGAGATGGTGAGGTGGTGTGTTTTAGAGCCTAACCTGCTATCAGGGAACATACAGATTTTGTTATTTCTGTTTTAGCAGCTTGCTCTCTGTGGACTTTGTCACATCAATTTCGGAAGGATGGAGTGTTTTCCTGATTGACCCCTTAGAATCGCTCTTTGTGGCACAGTCACAAATATTCCCAGAACTTGCTGGCTACTGTGAAGTCTGAGCTGCGAGAGACAATCTCTCAGTATCACCTGACACAGTGTGCGAGGTCGGTCTGGCCGGGCTGAGCTGCTTGTCTGGACACAAAGCCAGAGCATTATGTGCCCTGCAGGAGGCCCATCGCCCTGAAGCCTGCCCAGAAGGAAGATTGACACATGTAGGTCATTCCATGGAGCCTTCTCTCCTTCACAGAGCAGAGCAGTCCTGACACTTCCGGAAGAAAATGACAGGGAACGTGCTCAGACAAAGGAGGGACAACGTTACCAGCCCTTTGTGGACTTGTACCAGTCATTCTTTTACCCACTTCATCTAATCCACTTCTATTTTTTGTTCTTTAATAAAGGAAAGAAAGGCAACTGTTATTTAATGAATTCATTCTGTGTGCTGCAAGCAGCGGTATGTGTGCCGGAGATGGTTTGTACAGGCTCACGAGAGCCAATTGTTTGCTTTCCAAGAGTTTTGCAAGAAACTGTTAAACAGGGCCTTAAAAAAAAATTAAAATATGTTAACATAATTAGAAATGAAATAAACTATATTAAAACGAAAGAGATAAATATTCAGAACTCATTGCTTTTTAATTATTTGACTACATTTTACTGTTACTTATGCTGTAGCGGTTATTTATGTCTGTGGTGTCTGTACATTGGGAGTATTGTATAATAGCTTGCTACTGCACAACTCTGTTGTATTGGTGGCTTGGAATTGGCCATGGTGGCAGTATTTAGTGGAAACCCTGGTAGCATACTGTTTAAGAGCTACGGCTGCTAACCAAAAGGTCAGCGGTTCGAATCCACCATGCGTTTCTTGGAAACCGTATGGGGCAGTTCTACTCTGTCCTATAGGGTCGCTATGAGTCTGAATCAACTCGACGGCTATGGGTTTGGGTTTTTTGGCAGTATTTAAGTGGTGAAAACAGTTCGTGATCATCTACTAACCTAAAGGTTTGGTGGTTCGAACCCACAGAGCAGAGCCGTAGAAGAAAAACCTGGCAATCTGCTTCCATAGAGATTACAGCCAAGATAATCGTAGGGAGCAGTTGTACTCTGTAACACACGGAGTCGTCCTGAGCCAGAATTGACTTGATGGCAACAAGGTTTCTTTAGTCAGTATTTATACCACAGAAATCAACAAACCCTACAAATCAGGGCTTGATTTATTGCTTTGTTGATTGCCTTAGTAAGTGATGGAAAAAGGTGAATAACATGATTAAACTTAAAAGTGTCTATAGCCATTATGTTATGAATACCACAAAAAATTATGGATCTATTTTTCCAGTATTCAAAATTATTGCTGGATTCAGCAAAGAAGTTGCTCACGTCATTGGCCAAGGAGTGAAGTCTCACATACATTTTTGTCATTTCACTTTTGTCTTACTCATTAACATGAGCAAAAATGTCACCAGCATATTTGTGTCTTATGTTGTTGTTGGTAGGTGTCATGGAGTCGATTTGTCTCATACTCCTACTCATAGCAACCCCATGTGACAGGGTAGAACTGCCCCATAGGTTAATCTTTACGGAAGCAAATTGCCAGGTGTTTCTCCCATGGAGCTTCTGGGTGGGTTCAAACTGCCACCCTTCAGTTAGCAGCTGAGCACTTAACCACTGTGCCACCAAGGCTCCTATCCATGTCATGGCTACACTTATTTGTCAGTTGCAGCCCTAGTTTGGCTATGGATACAGTGGCAAAAATCAATGAAAGCATTTCATGAAGAACTAATTAATAATGAGTATCATGTATTTTATTAGTAGTAAATTGTGTTCTACATATCCTTTCTATCAATAACATTTATAATAGTTATAATCTATGACACATATACACGCACAATTTTTGGAGAGCCCATTGTAATTTTTAGCTATTCTTAGCTATTACTCTGCCATGAGCATATTTCCCTCCTGATCTCACTCTCCAAGATCCAGTTCAGAGGCAAATTTATTCCTTCTTTGGGGTCCTCTAGATTGGTCACAGCCCTTTCTCAAGTGTATTAGGGTGTATGCAGGTCCTGAGCAGAAAATAGAGATTTCTTAGCACAAACACAGTTGAAGGGCAGGGACCTTGAATTTTCCAGCTCTGAAACTCAAGATCTGAGCTAAGTATTTGGTACATAAACCCATTGCCATTGAGTTGATTCTGACTCGTAGCGACCCTATAGCACAGAGTAGAACTGCCCCACAGGGTTTGCAAGAAGCAGCTGGTAGAATCGAACTGCCGATCTTTTGGTTAGCAACCGAACGCTTAACCACTGAGCCACCGGGGCTCCGTAAGACGTACTCAAAAAGTGTTGGTTGAAAATCATAGCCAGTGCCTTGTCTGAGATACAGATAAAGAGAAAAGGAGGAGATCACATATATAGAAAAGGGACAATCAAAAATACTATAGACCACCTTTCTTTTTAATTAATAGACTTTATTTTTGAGAGTTTATAGAAAGATTGTGCAAAATACAGAGATCCTATACGCTCCCTTTACCCCACCACAGTTTCTTCAATTATTAACATCTTGCATTAGTATGTTACACGTGTTATCACTGATGAATGAATATTGATACATTGTTACTAAGTAAAGCCTTTAGCTCACATTAGAGTTCACCCTCAGTGTTGTTCAGTCCTGTGCATTTTGACAAATGCATAATGTCATGTATCCACCATTACAGTATCATACAGAATAGTTTAACTGCCCTAAAAATGCCCTGTGTTCCACGTATTCAGCACCCCCGCTCCATCCCCTCAACCACTGATCTCTTCACCGTCTCTGTATTTTTCCCTTTTCTGTAATGTCATATAGTTGTAATCATACGGTATATGGAATTTTCAGACTGGTTTCTTGCACTTAGGGATATGAATTTAAGGTTCCTCCATGTTTTTCCCCAGCTTGTTAGCACGTTTCTTTTTATTGCTGAATGATATTCCGTTGTATAGGTATACTGCAGTTTATTTATCTGTTCACCCACTGAAAGACTTCTTAGCTGCTTTGAACTTCTGGCAATAATGAACAAAGCTTCTATAAACATTTGTGTGCAGGTTTTTGTGTGCGCAAAAATTTTTAACACTTTTGGGAAAATACAAAGGAGTTGTTGGTCAATGATGACACAAATGGTTTGAACTCGACTGCTAACCTAAATTTTGGTAGTTTGAACTCACCCAGCAGTACCGTAGAGGAAAAGTCCTGGCAATCTGCTTCCATAAAGATTACAGGCAAGAAAACCCTATGGAGCAGTTCTACTCTGTAGCACTTGGGGTTGCCATTAGGTGGTACTAAAGATAACAACAACACGTTAAGGCTGCTTAGCTTTGTAAGAAACTGCCAAACTGTCTTCCAACGTGGTAGTACCATTTTGCTTCCCTATTAGCAATGAAGGAGAACTCCTGTTGCCCTGTATCCTCCCCAGCATTTGGTGTTGTCAGTGTTTTAGCTTTTAGCCATTCTAATAGACCTGTAGTGGTGTCCTGCAACCTTGCTATCGTCACTTATTAGTGCTAAGATTTTGTAGATGCTTTGGGATTTTCTATGTAGACAATCACGTCGTCTGTGAACAGAGACAGTTTTATTCTTTCCTTTCTGATCTGCATACCCTTTATTTCCTTTCCTTGTCTTTTTGTGTTAGGTAGAACTTTCCGTATGATATTGAATAGCGGTGGGGAGCAGAACATCTTTGCCTTGTTTCTGATCTTAGGGAACATCATCTAGCTTCTCACCATTAAGTGTGACATCAGCTGTAGGTTTTTGTAGGTGTTCTTTATTAGGTGGAGGAAAAGTCTTCTCTATTCCTAGTTTGCTGAGAGTTTTTTTTTAAGTCATAAATGGGTGATGAGTTTAGACCACTTTTAAAATATAAATTTCCTTACGATTCCTAAAGGCGACAACCTGTATAAAATACAGCCAAGCTTTGGTTGACAAAAGCCCGATGAATGAAAACCCTTAATGAAGTGGAATTGTTTGGAGGTGATCATGTGTAGAGAAGAATGAGATAAGTCACAAGGTAACCAGGACAACTCAGCTAATTGCCAAATCCATCCTGATGGGTTCCATTGTAACACTCATTGAACATTTTCTTGAACGTGGCAGGTGCTGGGTTTTCCGTGCATCGTGTGTGTAAGCGAAGTGCCAATGGAACATTAAAAGCCCACGAGGACTTACCCTTATCCCAGCCTGCATGTCCTGCTGCGTATCCTGGCTGCAAGCTCCTCTCCAACCCTCTTGATGGGACCTGGATGCTAGCTCTCCTAGTCGAGGCATTTCCAGTCTTTAAAGCCCAGCCATTGTTCACAGGCTAAGTTTCCTGTTCAAAGAGTGTGCAGTTAACTATTTCCCCAAAATACATATCCCACCAGGATCAGATTTTCCTGGGGCTGGCCAGCCACTCCTCTCTGATGGGAAGTTCCCAACAAACTTGGAAAGAAACACAGATCTCTCTCCATCTTCCACTTCCTCTACCACAGTCATAACCCCAGAGAGGTCAGCCAGAAGCTGTCCAGTCTCCAGCACAGCCCGGTGCAAGGTAGGTGTGTCAAAGGGAACAGAACCATCATTTACATCTTCCCCCTCCCCACTGTGTATTACATGCCATTTTCTCAGCGGAGCCCCACAATAAAACCAAAAAACCAAACCCAGTGCCGTCGAGTCGATTCTGACTCCTAATGACCCTGTAGGACAGAGTAGAACTGCCCCATAGAGTTTCCAGGGAGCACCTTGGACTTGACCCTTTCATTAGCAGCCATAGCACTTAACCACTACGGCACCAGGGAGCCCCACAATAGGCAAATTAAAATGTCAGGGTGTGGGTCATCATTTCTCCCCTGGATTATCGCAGCAGACTCCCTGCTTCTGTCCTTGCCCATTGCAAATCTGTTCTCAACTCTGAGACCAGAGGGATCCTATTAAATGGCACATGACAACATGTCACTCCTCTGCTCAGAACCATCCAGTGACCCTCACTTCAATCAGAGGTAAAGCCAAAGCCTTACAATGGCTAAAGGCTCTACATGATCGATGCTCTACTACCCCAGTCCCTCATGTAGCTGATTTCTTTTGTGTTAATATCGGGGATTTTGGTTGAGGTATATTTTGTAGACCACAGTTACCCAGGATTGCTGATTACCTGTGGGGTTTATATAATGGTTGATATTTTTGTGTATATAACCTTTTTGAAAAATAATTTTTTTTGCTGTCGTTGAGAATATACACAGCAAAAACATAAACCACTTCAAGTTTCTACATGTACAATTCAGTGTCATTGATTACATTCTTCGAGTTGTGCAGCCATTCTCACCCTCCTTTATTGAGTTGTTCCTCCTCCATTAACATCAACTCGCTGGTTTCTAATATTCCTGTCTAATCTTTTGAGTTGCTATTATCAGTTTGATCCCATGTAGATCCATCTTAAAAGAGCATAATGCTCTAGGCAGACATTCTTTAGTAGTTAAGCTAAATTACTGTTAGGTTTTAAGAAGATTTCAGGGGATATTTTTGGTTTAAGGTTTAAAGATTATCTTAGGGCAATAGATTTGGGGGTTCATCCAGCCTCCATGGATCCAGAAATTCTGGATTCCATGAGAATTTGAAATTATGTCCTGCATTTTCTCCCTTTTGATCAGAATTCTTCTATAGACTCTTTGATCAAAATGTTCAGTAATGGTCACAAAGCTGATTTCTTACTAGTCTCTCCCTTACTCACTCCTTCCCAGCCACAATCATCTTCTTGCTGTTCCTGAAACTCACCAGGCATACTCCCACCTCAGGACTTTGCCCTATTGTTCCCTGTCTCTGGAACTCTCCCGTCAGATAGCCTCATGGCTCACTCCCTCATCTCCTTCAAGTCTTTGTGCAAATGTCACCTTCTCAATAACATGTATGGTACTAGTTAAAATGGCAAACTGCTCTCTTCCCCTCTATTATTGTCCCTCCTCACCCTGTTCTATTTTTACCATAGAATTTATTACCTTCTATCATCCCATGGAAACCCTGGTGGTGTAGTGGTTAAGTGGTATGGCTGCTAACCAAAGGGTTGGCAGTTCAAATCCGCCAGGCACTCCTTGGAAACTCTATGGGGCAGTTCTATTCTGTCCTATAGGGTCGCTATGGGTCGGAATCGACTCAATGGCACTGGATTTGCGCGTTTTTTATCATCCCATATCATTTACATATTTATTATGTTTATTTATCTCTCTTTCAGTAGAATATAAGCTCCAAGAGGGCAGGATTTCTGTATTTTTTGTCTATTTTGTTCACCGATGTATCTCAGATGTTTAGAACAGTGCCGGGCACAGAGTAAAAAAACAAACAAACCAAACCCATTGCCGTCGAGTCGATTCCAACTCATAGTGACCCTATAGGACAGGATAGAACTGCCCCACAGGGTTTCCAAGGAAGCACCTGGTAGATTCAAACTGCCAAACCTTTTGGTTATCATTGGTAGCTCTTAACCACTACGCCACCGTGGCACAGAGTAGGAACTGAATAAACATTTGTTCAGTGAATTACATTCCATTTTAAAGATGAAGTATCTGAGATGCAGAGAGGCTAAATGGCCTGCTCAAAATCACAAATGTTAGTGAGGCAACCTGGAATAGAGATCAGTTTCCCCCTTGTCAGAACCCATACCGACCTTCTAATCCTGGCTTCTCTGTCATTGACAAGTGGAATTGTGGGAGAAAGTTCTAGGGAGTTCTCTCTAGAAAGAGCTGCTCTTGAGCTTTGCTAGCTTTACTTTTTCATCAAGATCAAGAAAGCCATTTAAAAACTCTAAAACATGGATTTTTTTCAGTTTTTTTTTTTTGGAAATCGTCCTCTTATTTGGATGATCTTATGTACATATGTTGCTACTTGCAAAATAAACTTAAGGAATTTTTATTGCTGGTAGTGGAGGAGGAGAGAGAGGTGTGGTTGAGGAGGAGGAATATAGAAACAGCTTAATCATGTGAACTGCTCTAATAATAAAGCTGGTAGCTCCTTTCTGACAGAGAGCCTCGGGAAACTGAATAGGAGATAACTTTCCTTTTAAGAGACAGTTTTGCTGAGTCATTGTCCATCTCTGAATTCCCTCTATCCTCCTTCCCACTCGGACTGCTGATTTCATTTCTAATTTATCTAAGGGGGTTTATGAGTCATCGTTGACATTGCAATTTCTTTAAGGCCCTCTATTTCTAAACACTGTGTTATTTCAGTTATTTATTGATGTATAGCAAACTACCCTAAAACCTAGTGGGTTGAAACAGCAACCATTTATTTGCTCACCATTCTGTAGGTCAGGAATTCAGGCAGGAATCAGTGGGGTGGTGTTTTGTTCCAGGTGATGTCAGCTGGATCATTCACTCGACTGCATTCAGCTGGTGGCTGGCTAACCTGGAAGCCTGGCTCTATGCACACCTCTGACGCTTCAGTGCTCTCAACATGGCCTCTCTCCAGGCATTTGAGCTCCCTCTCAGCATGGTGGTCTTAAGGTTTAGCCTTGAAAGTTGCAGAACAGTGGTATTTCTACTATATTCTTTTGGTCAAAATAAGACATAGAGCCAGCCTATATTCAAAAAAAAAAAAAAAAAAATTCAAAGGTAAGGAATATTTCTCATTGGGAGGAGTAGCAAAGAATTTAGTTATAACCCTATGCAGTTCGAATCCACCAGGCGCTCCTTGGAAATTCTATGGGGCAGTTCTACTCTGTCCTATAGGGTTGCTATGAGTTGGAATTGACTCGATGGCACTGTTTTTTTTTTTTTTTAATTCATTAAATAACCAAATATCGATGATTTGTTCCCACTTTCACTGTTTCATCTCACTTCTCTGATAAATAAAAGAGGTATTCAAGGAGCCTTGATCCCATGAGCACCTAATATATGCATCTCCGTTATTTATGAATGCTCCCACTTCAGTCAAGCACTCACTTTAGGAATTTCTCTGCTTCTAGATCTGTTCCTGCTTGGAACCACTCTGTCTTGCCACAGAAGTTACTCCCCAAATCCCAGATCCCCATCACCACGAATCCCTACCTCACAGCCAAACCATCCCCCATATCCATTGTGTCTGCTTTTTCTGGGACCTTGTGGCCCTAGGACATCCTTCTAAATGCTATAATTGTTGCAGGATACAAGGAAGGAGAAAATCTAGTTCCCACTGGCTGAAGTTCTAATTTTGACATTGGAATTAACTTTCCCATAGGAAATTGTTGGCTCTGCCAAGTGAGAAATTTGGGTGAGCCCAGCAGCAGTTCATTTTAAGATGGAAATGGTACATCTGGGACTGAGCTCAAGCAGGACCAGAGGGCACAAGTTAACTGCATAAGCAGATAGTTCAGATACCCCATGTCATCCACGTGGTTGTACCAGCACTGCTCCCTCAGCTCACAACTATGGCCATATGTGGGATTTCATAAGAGCAGCTGAAGAAAGAGGAAGAAGCCTTAGCTTGGTTTACATTTGAATTGGCTCAGTGTGTGGGTTCAAGCCTAAAATGGACAGCTACTACATTACAACCAAACGCAGGGTTGGCCTTGAAAGAAAGTGGGGAGGGGAAATCTTCCCAATGGGGGGAGCTGCAAGTAGTGCACCTGGTCTTTCACTTTGTGTGGAAAGAGAAGTGGTCCAATATGACAAAATATGTGTACTCATGGGCAGTGGCCAATAACTTGGTAGACTGGCTATGGGCCTAGAAGGAAAATGACTGGAAGATTGGGGACAAGGTGGTATGGGGTAGAGGCAGGCAGATGGAGCTATGGAAGTAGGCATGAAGTGTGAAGATTTTTGTATCACATGTTAATGTCCACCAGAAAGCATTCATCACAGAAAAGGCATTGAACAACCAAGTAGACCAAATTCCTGGCTAGTTGACATTAACCAGCCTCCAACATTAACCCTCCAGAACTGGCATGATGTATTATTGAATGGATCCGTGAATGGAGTGACCATGGTGACAGAGAGGGATGTTACACATAGATCCAACTGCATGAGCTTCCATTTAACAAACCTGATATAACTATTGTCCCCTCTGAATGTCCATTCTGCCAGCAACAGAGACCAAAACTGAGCCCCTGATATGGCACTAATCTTTGAGGAGATCAATTGATCACTTGATGCCAAATTGTTTTCACAGCAATAGACAACCTATTCCGGCTTTGAGTTTTTCTTTCATGCTGGCAGAGCCTCATGCAGTACCATTCATTATTCAGTGGCTTATGGAGAAGTTGTCCACAGGCATGAGATCCCACACAATAGAATATCTGATCAAGATAAACACTTCAGAGTGAAAGACCTGCTGGAGTGGGCCCATGATCAAATTTTAAGGGGCCATCGATCATAACTCACACCCCCATTTCAGAGATATTAAAATGTGAAACAATCTTGCATCTTTCAGGGTTGACCTTACCATTCCCCTGGGTTTCTTCTGGGCTTAAGAAGCTCAGATGATCTCATGGCCTCTGAGATGGGGCATCTTATCTATGGTTTGTGTGACTCAATGCTGGCCTTTACTGTGCAGCTTTGTCCTGCTTGGTCTTTGGTGATGGCCTCCTTCCTCAGTGGCCTAAGATTACATCTAGTGAAATCCATGGTCTGTCTCTTGGCCTGACCTGTGCCTAGGGGTCCCTGGGAGTCGTGGCCCTCATCCCAGCTATGGCAGATCCCTTGGGGGTCTGTCTGTGACTTTGGCCCTATAATGCAGGCCCCTGCCTCCAGAACTGCCCAGGCGAGCTCTTTAGGCAGCCCTTTCAGCTGTCATCTGTTAAACCCACCAGGGCCCTCTGTCTTTTAGACCTACCCTGCCACCATTTCTATCCCAGGTGGTGATTCCATGTTGACATGGAACGCTTGGAAATTTCCCTTCCTCTCAGAACTTCTGGTAAGAAGTAGGGCTTCCTTCAGACCCCAGAACCTGAGTCCCTACTTCCTCTTTTCCGGGTTTCAACCTTAGGAGGGGACAGGGCCAGAACTGCCACTCAAAAACACTCGCCTGCATCTAACTTTCTTACGCCTCTCCAGCCTTTATCCTTCCTGCATTTATTTCTTTGGGTATGAAAATTGCTTTTACATACTTTTATATATCATATCAATAACCAATTTGAAAATATCATGGGGAAAAAAATTCTACTTACCATAGGGGGAAAAAAAACCCGTTGCCGTCAAATTGATTCCAACTCATAGTGACCTATAGGACAGAGCAGAACTGCCCCATAGAGTTTCCATGGAGTGCCTGGCAGATTCAAACTGACGACCCTTTGCTTAGCAGCTGTGTAGCACTTGCCACTACGCCACCGGTGTTTCCCTATTTGCCATGGCAAAGAGAACTATGTATTACCAAGCAGCCAATTTAAAAAGGACAAGCATAAGGAATATTTCAAACTGTGTCGAGAGACAAAGAAGACTTGAATAAATGGAGAGACATTTTATATTTGTAGTTTAGAAGTCAATATTGAAAAGATGTCAATTATTCTCAAACCAATCTAGAAATATAGTATTAGTCCCAAATTATTAACATTTTCATCAGAACTTGCCAAATTAGTCTTTTAAGAGAATATTTAATTTCAAAAGCTCATTATATAAAAAAAAAAACCACAAATGTGTCATAAAATATTTCCTTCAGAAATAATCACTCTTTATAGTTAGGATTATACTCTTACACACACACACATCTTTTGCTTTTTTTAACATAAATGGATCGTTTTTCTCATTGTGTGCTGCAATTTTTCTCACTTATCAGTATGTCTTAGACATCTTTCCAGGCTATTAATATGCAACTATCCATTCCTCTTAACCAGGGCAAATATTTGAAGGAGGGTTGCCCCATCATCCATTTATCCATCTCCCTATTAATGGGTATTTGTGTTGTTCCCAGTGACTTTGCTAAAATAAACATTGTTATACATATATCTTTACACATTTACACTAGCATTTCTGGAGAATCAATTCCTAAGAGTGCTATTGCTGGGTCATAGGATGTATACGGTTAACAATTTGATCGATGCCATCAAGTTAGTCTCCAAAAATCTTGTGCCTATTTACATTTCCTCAAGAAAGACTGTTTTCTCATACTTTTTTCAACACTGGGTGCTATCAATCTTTTTAAAATTTTGCCCATCTCTTAAGCAAATGCTTCTTCCTGTTGGTGTTTAGTTGCCCATTTTCTTGATCACTAGGAGAATGGAGCTTCTTTTCATAGTTTTTGTGGCCATTTTGTGTTTCTTCTTTCATGATTCAACTATTTATATCCTTTGATGATTTTAAAATTGTGTTTTTTTTTAAATTAATTTTTTGGAACTCCATAATATATCTTCCCTTTGCCTATTAAGTATATTGCAGCTATTTTCACTTCATCTGTTTTTCTCTCTTTTTTTTTGGTTGTAGTTGTTATGACAAAGCTTTTAACTTTATGTAGAGAATCTGTCAAATTTTCCTTTTAGTCCCTCTGATTTGCATCATACTGAGAAATTCCTTCTCAACCCATAACCATAAATGCATCATTCTATATTTTCTTCTCATGCACTTAATTCACTTGTGTAAGGTTATTATGGTGTGAGGTTGAGAGCTAACTTATATTTTCTTCCAAATGTATAACTGATTCTTTTAAGATTGCTTATTGAATAACCCATCCTTTTCCCACTGATTTGAAATGTTCCCCTCCCCACATACCAAGTTCCCATATATAACTCAGGCCCAGTTCTAGACTTCCTATTCTATTCAATTAGTCTGTTTGTATATTCCTATACCAGCCCCATACTGCAGGGTCTGAATACATTTACATATTTTCAAAAGCAGTTGACTAAGTGAATCTAAAGCTACTTTGGTGAGTAAACAAATGAGAATAGCAAGAAGAAATAAGACAAACAAAGGTAGTGGGTGATGAATTGTGTCATAAAAAGTCTCTAATTATGGGGCTATGATACTAGTGAAGGGATAAAAAGACAGATTAATAGAACAGAATAACAAGTCTATATCTTTACCTATTTACATGAACTTAGCATATTATAGGAAACCCTGGTGGTATAGTGGTTAGGAACTATAGTTGCAAACCAATAGGTTGGCGGTTTGAATTCACCAGGCACTCCTTAGAAACTCTATGGGGCAATTTTACTTGGTCTTATACAGTCGCTATGAGTCAGAATCCACTTGACAGCAATAGGTTTTTTTGTTTGTTTGTTTCTGTTTTATCATATTATAAAAGTCTCAAAGAAATAGGGAAAGTCTGGATTATTAAAATAAAAGCATAGTCTTAGGATAATTAGTTGTATTTTAGGAAAAAATAAAATTAAATCTCTACTTCACACATTGTTAAAAATAAATAGGTGCATTAAAAAAAGACAAGTTAAAAGATTAAAGAATAATACAAGAAAACATAGAATATTTTTATAATTCGAGTCAAAAGCAGAAAAACTGTAATAGAAAATATTCATATATTTAACTCCATAAATGGAAATTCCTGTATAGCAAATGACAACAACCAACAACAAAACAAAATTAAAATGCAAATACCAACTAGAGGGGGAGGGTTTGCTGTATATAATAGACAAGATCTTAATATTCCAGAAGTGTACAGAGCTCTTTCAAATCAATAAAGAGATAAACAACCCAATATAAAAGAGTATGAACAAGCACTTTTCAAAAAAAAGAAATACAAATCACCAACAAAGATAGGAAATGATTTTCAACCTCCCTCATAATTAAAGAATGCATATCTAACAATATTTTTCACTTGCCAAGTTTGGCAAAGGTTTTAAAAACAATGATAAGAAGAATAATATTACCGAGTATTGCTGTAGATGTAAAAAAAGAGGGACTTTCATGTATTGTTGATGAGAAGGTAAACAGTGAAACATTTTTGGAGGGCAAGTTACTGACTAACTAAATAAATGAATAAACCTAAAGTTGGATCCAGTAATGCTGCATGCAGAAACTTAAACTCTACTGTAACGCTAGCACAGCACACAAGGATGTAAGTCCCAGATCTTTAATTGCAGCCTCACCTATTATCTGTAGAGATAATCATGCAATAGGCTAACTCCGGGGCACTTAAGTCATCAAACCCTAAAAACCACAAAGTGTGCAACACTAATACAGTCCATTTAGATTGGTTTGCACCAAGCTTAGTCTGATTCTTTTCCAGTATCTTCAATTGTTCAAAAATTCTTGATGTCTCATATCATTTATTACACAGTCATACATATATGTACACTTAGACACATACAGAAGCCCTGGTGGCCTAATGGTTAAGAGCAACAGGTGCTAACCAAAAGGTTGGCTGTTCGAATCCACCAGACACTCCTTGGAAACCCTATGAGGCAGTTCTGCTTTGTCATATAGGATTGCTAGGAGTCAGAATCGACTTGACGGCAACGAGTTTGGTTTGGTTTTTGGTTGGACACATACACACACTCATGCCTACAAACACATGAAAAAATTCCAAAAGGATATATATCAAAAAATTTTGTGACAAGACTACTCTCTTCCAGCATCACTGCCCTGGCTCAGCCAGGTAAGAGGAGAAACCAAGAATCAGGAAGAAGCTATTGTGTATGGTGCTGTTCTGTGTTAAGTGAATGGAAAAGAGCTTTAACTCAAGGTCCTCCACAAGGCCTTGTTGTTTTCGCATGGTAGGATCAAAGTGCTGCTGGAGTTGGCTTATACTGGCTCTCAAGAGCATATTGTTAACTTTTCAGGAATTTCGTGAGTCTGTTGATAAACACCAGTTACCAGTTCCCAGCCAGGTTGACTCCAACTCATGGTGACCCCATGTGTGTCAGAGTGGAACTGTGTTCCATAGGGTTTTCAGTTGCTGACATTTTGGGGGTAGATTGCCAGGTCTTTCTTGAGAGGCACCTCTGGATAGACTAGAACCTCTAAACTTTTGGTTAGGAGTTGAGTGTGTTAACAATTTTTACTACCCAGGGACTCCTTGATAAACAGACATTATTAAAAAAATCACATACATAAACTTATAATTTAATAAATTATTTAAAAAAGCAAAAGTTAATCAGCCCTCAAAATGCATCACTTCCAGTTATGATTTACTGCATTTTACTATTATGTGTGCTCTTGAGATTACTTCCATCTGTTGTATCTTGATGATGGATATGGGCTGTATTGCTGTGCTGCTGTGCATCTCTTCCCAACTCTGTGATCATGACATCATGTTGGTAGCTTGAAATTCACCATAGTGGGAGTATTTACATGATGAGAATTAGCAGGCACTGCAAATCAATACCCTTTTTTCTTTACAAAGAGCTGGTTGTTACACATTTAGCAGCATACAGCTGGGTCAAAGTCACTCTAATAGGAACAATACGTACATTTTCTGTATTATCTGTAGTGAACTGTGTGTTACCAATGGGGGCTTTTTGTTTTATGTGTATTTTAACAAAAAGGGAGAAATGCAAATTAGAGCTCTGTACCTTGAAGTAGAATAAATGGTTGAGAAAGAAAACGTGTTTCACAATCACAGTACATGAGGTTAAAAGGGTTTCTCTGGATCCTGGCTGCCATGGTCCCCAAACCTTCTGTTGGCCCAGGACAGGAACCATTCCCGAAGACAACTCATCAGACATGGAAGGGACTGGACAATGGGTTGGAGAGAGATGCTGATGAAGAGTGAGCTACTTGTATCAGGTGGACACTTGAGACTGTGTTGGCATCTCCTGTCTGGAGGGAGATAGGAGGGTAGAGAGGGTGAGAAACTGGCAAAATTGTCACGAAAGGAGAGGCTGGAAGGAGGGAGCGGGCTGACTCCTTAGGGGGAGAGTAAGTGGGAGTATGGAGTAAGGTGTATATAAACTTATATGTGACAGACTGATGTGATTTGTAAACGTTCACTTAAAGCTCAATAAAAATTATTAAAAAAAAAAAAGGGTTTCTCTGGGGCCGAGGGTGGCTGCATATGTTGAAGGACACAGGCTGAGGAATTCGTGGCTTTGACAAGATTGAAAATCATGGCGGCTCCAGAAACTGATGTGCAATTTCAATTCAGTGGTACAAAAAAGTATTTCAAGTCTTGTACTCTCACCAGTAAAATGAATCGTGTGCTGGTCACGTACTGGGCATTGCTTTGCTTCTCCTATACTTCAACTTAAGGTCTGGAAGAAACTCCAGCTGTGAAAGCAACATGTTCTAAACTGTCTGACCCTCAACTAGTATGCTCTCACGCCTGGAGAAGCTCATGTCAACTCATCATGTGGTTCTCCATCTGTACAATAAATGACCAACCTGGGGGAAAAAGGAGCTTCCCTGTGGCAATGTACTTAAAAGAGTTACCAGATTTAAGAATGTGTTTTTTCTTTTATAAATAATGTTCCAAACTTGCTGACTTTTTCCATGATGAAAACGATGTCAGTAATGCACCTAAAGGATATTTGAGAAAATAACCACATTTGTCTTTTCAGGGGAAAGGTTGTGTTCTAACAAAACAAAAGAGAGAGAGTAACAGCTCTTCAAAATAAACTCACAGTGTCCGTAGGTGAGCTGAGAAGGCAGAAAGGGACAGGGGCTGGCTGAATGGGCACTGGAAATCTGGGGTGGAAAAAGGGGAGTGTGCTGTCATTATAGAGAGAGCAGCTGGGGTCACATAACAATGTGTTTATAAGTTTTTGTATGAGAAACTAAAGCTGTAAACTTTCACTTAAAACACAATAAAAAAATTAAACTCATACTTTGGAGGGAGTATACTGACAAGGGATAGTGGAAATGTCTATAGTGTTAGGTGATTTTGAGGCAGAATATTGTGTAAGTGGGCCACCTATTAAAATCGTTTCTATGCTTTAAACGCTTGGAAACACGGTATTTGAACCTCATAAAAAGCTAAAATAAGCTAATTTGTTAACAATATGAAAATTATTTTGCAAGAATAACTGATTGACATTAGGAAAAATGGAAATCGTTAGCTGAATTTCAACAAAGAGCTTTGCATGCCTGGTGGAGAAGGCTGAAAAATGAGTATCACAACTTGTTAGGCAAAGTCCATAAAGCGCTTTTTCCATTTGGTGTCTGTGCTTGTTGCTCAAGTTCTTTTTCAAGTACTGGAATAATCTGAATTTAGAACTAAACCAACATTGTCAAAAAATTGAGCATATTTACCTTTTCTAAAACACACACACGCACACACATATATAAAACCAAACCAAACCAAACCCGTCGCCGACAAGTGGATTCCAACTCACAGCAACCTTATAGGACAGAGTAGAAGTGCCCCATAGGATTTTCAAAGAGCGCCTGGTGAATTCGAACTGCCGACCTTTTGGCTAGCAGCCAAACTCTTAACCACTACACCATCAAAGTTTCTATATATATATATATACATGAACAACAACAAATAAAAACCAAACCTATTGCCGTCAAGTTGATTCCAACTCATAACTTCCCTAGAGGACAGAGCAGAACTGCCCCATTTCCCAGGAGAGTCTAGTGGATTCAGACTGATGACCCTGACCTTTGGGTTAGCAGTTGGATTCTTAACCCCTAGGCCACCAGGGTTTTATATATATATATATATACACATACACACACACATATTTTTTAGTGAGAACAAAAATGTGCTGTGTCCTAATAAGTAAAATAAAAATTTATTTGTTTTTATTGTGCTTTAGATGATGGTTTACAGAGCAAATTAGCTTCTTGTTAAATAATTAATACACATATTATTTTGTGACATTGGTTGCCAGCCCTGTGACATGTCAACACTCTCCCCTTTTTGACCTTGGGCTTCCCATTCCCATGAGTCCAGCTTTTCTGTGCCCTCCTGCCTTCTCCTTCTTGTCTCTGGGTTGGTAGTCCCATTTAGTATTATTGTTCGTTTTATGTGCCTATCTAATCTTTGGCTGAAGGGTGAACCTCAGGAATGAATTCAGTACTGAGTTAGAAGAGTTTCTGGGGGCCATACTCTTGTGGTTTCGCCCGTCTCTGTCAGACCAGTAAGTCTGGTGTTTTTTTGTGAGTTAGAATTTTGTTCTCCATTTTTCTCCAGCTCTGTCTGGGAGCCTCTCTTGTGATCCCTGTCAGAGCATTTGGTAATGGTAGCCAGGTACCATTCAGTTGTGCTAGAAAAATAAAAAATATTTTTCAAAGGTAGTTTATTTGATATTTATATTTTCTTTTCAGAATGTGAAAGTGTAGTACTTGGACCAGCAGCATCAGCACTACTTGGAAGCGTGTTATAAAAGAAGGTTCGCAAGCCCCACCCAAGGCTCCAATGTCACTGCTAAGAGTTAAATGTGGGAATTACCTGCACTGATGAGTTTGGTATAAGTACAATCAGATGAGGCCAAGGCTATTTATTATCAGGTAGGTGACAGGTTAGAGGTGGTCTGCTCTTCCAGGTACGAGTTTTGAGGATGAAAATAATTCTTAACATTTTGAAGTGAGTTTGTGTTAAGACAGATTTTCTGGGGCAGGTGAAGCCCCTACCCAAAAACCAAACCCAGTGCCGTTGAGTTGATTCCGACTCATAGTGACCCTATAGGACAGAGTAGAACTGTCCCGTAGAGTTTCCAAGGAGTGCCTGGTGGATTCGAGCTGCCGACCCTTTGGTTAGCAGCTGTAGCACTTAACCACTACACCACCGGGGTTTCCGGTGGAGCCCCTGCAAGGTATAAATTCCACCCCCCCTTTTATAATGGCACTCAATAGTAGATGTATACAATAATATTCAGAGTCCGGGTGGCGAAATGGCTGAGAGCTCCGCTGCCAACTGAAAGATCGGCAGTTGGAATCCACAACCCACTCTTTGGAAACCCTATGGGGCAGTCATACCCTGTCCTATACGGCCGCTAGGCGTCAGAATCGACTTGACAGCAAGTTAACATAAAACTTACGGTTTACAGATGAGGAAGGTGAGGTACAGAGAATTTTGTTTGCTCAGGGTCACGCCCCTAAAAAGTAGCATAGCCAGGATTTGGAATATAGTCCATCTGGCTCCAGAGCCCAAGCTCTTAACTATTACACTACACTGCCTAGGTATAAAATGTATAAATGAATAAATATTCATATATTGGAGGTGTATACACAAATATTTTTATTGATGAGGAACATAATCAAAAAAATTTGGGTACTGCTAACCTAGGGGATATAAGCTCAAACTCTAGTGTGACATAAAAAGCCTTTTGTGACCTGGCCCCAACCAATTTCTCTGACCCCACCTGTTGCTCTCCTCCCTTAAAACCTGTGTTCTGACTTCTGTCATACTGAACGAGCATCCTGGCAACTCCCTGAATTCCCAATGACTTCTCTTATCTCCTACTCCTACTTGAATTTAGGAACTCTACCTGCCCTTCTCAATCCCCACCTTCTCCACTTCCCCTCATTTGCCCTAACCCAATGCCAAGGCCAGCCCGAGTATCCTATGTACACTCCCAGCATTCTCTGTATACTTCTCCATGACCCTTGTTTCACTAATTTGTAATTATCTATTCACTTGTTTCTCTATCACCCTTGATTGCAGTGTTCTATCTTGTTAGTTTCTTATGTCTAGCATCTAGTGTAAGGTCTGGCATATAGTAGGTGATGTTCATATGAATGAATGAAGTACTGTTGAAAGAGAAAGCAGCCCTTGCCCTAAGAGTTACTCTTCGACCTGTTATTTGTATAATGGCCACGGGAGGGGGGGGGGGGTAGATGAACAGGGTCAAGTGAACACCACACATTTAGAAGAATTAGGGGCCAAAAACTTTAAAGAATTATTCTAGATCTGGAAGGGAAGTTGAGCAGTCATGTAGGCCATTGCCGTGTTTTATACAAAACTTTTCAAATAATCACAGTGATATTTAAAATATTTTTTTGTTTTGCTTTTGCTTTTATCTAGGTAGTCTTCCCACCACTTGTTTGCCAGCTTGTTCTACTGTGGTGGCTGTCATGTTGCTGTGATGCTGGAAGCTATACTACCACCAATATTTCAAATACCAGCAGGGTCACCCATGGTGGACAGGTTTCAATGGAGCTTCCAGACTAAGACCGACTGTTAAGAAGGACATGGTGACTTCTAAAAAAAACTGGCCAATGAAAACCTTCTGAATAGCAGCGAAACATTGTCTGATATAGTGCTAGAAGATGAGCTCCTCATTTTGGAAGGCACTCAAAAGACGACTGGGGCAGAGCTACCTCCTTAATGCAGAGTAGACCTTAATGACTCGGATGGAGTCAAGCTTTCAGGATCTTCGTACGCTGATGTGGCAAGACTCAAAATGAGAAGAAACAGCTGCAAACATCCATTAATAATTGGAATGTGGAATGTGCGTAGTATAAATCTAGGAAAACTGGAAGTCTTCAACAATGAAATAGAACACGTAAAGACTGATATTCTAGGCATTAGTGAGCATGAAATGGACTTGTATTGGTCATTTTGAATCAGACAAGCTTATGGTCTACTCTGCTGGAAATGACAAACTGAAGAGGAGTGGTGTCACACTCATTGTCAAAAAGAACATTTCAGGGTCTGTCCTGAAGTACAGTGCTGTCAGTGATAGGATAATATCCATACTCTTACAAGGAAGACCAGTTCATATGACTATAATGCCAATTTATACACCAACCACTAATGTCCTTTAGGGTCGCTATGAGTCAGAATTAACTCAATGGCAGCAGGTTTGGTTTTTTTTTTTTTTTTTTTTTTTTAATCATTAATATCACATGCAAATAAAATTTTGCTGGAGAAAATTCAAAAATGTCTGCCGCAGTATATGCAATACCGACCTATCTATTTATATATCAATTCCAAACTCAAGGGGACAGGAACAATGGCAAGTCAGATTATCAAGAGCAGGGAGGCCAAGGGATGGGACACGTCTCTCAGGGATGGGGTCCTAGGAGCCATTAAAAACAGTCAGCATCACAACCCAGCTCGACACTGGTTGCTGGAGAGCAGAAGTCCCTTTCCTACGAAAGACCTCGGGTTGCACCATTGACATCATATGGACACTGCTATGTCGAATCCAGGGATGGAATTAAAAACAAAAAAAGACAAACCTGTTGCCATTGAGTCAATTTCGACTCATAGCAACAGTATAGGACAGAGTAGAGCTACCCCATAAGGTTTCCAAGGAGTGCCTGGTGGATTTGAACTGCAGACCTTCTGGTTAAAAGCTGTAGCTCTTAACCACTGAGACACCGTGGCTCCAGGGATGGGATTAGTATGTGCATAAACCAGTTGCTACCAATTTGATTTAGACTCATGGTGACCCCATGTGTGTCAGGGTAGAATTATGCTCCATGGATTCTTCAAAGGCTGACTTTTTAGAACTAGATCGCCTGGCCTTTTTCTGAGGTGCCTCAGGGTAGACTCCAACCTTCAACCTTTTGGGTAGTAGCCCAACACATTAACCATGTGCCCCACCAGGGACTCTAGATGTGCATAAAAACTGAACTGGTTGCCCTTGAGTCGATTTCAACTCGTAGCGACCCTATAGGACAGAGTAGATCTGCCCCACAGAGTTTCCAGGGAGCACCTGGTGGATTCAAACTGCCAGCCTTCTGGTTAGCAGCATGAAGCTCTTCTCCACTATGCCACCAGGGTTTCCAGTATGTGCATAGGGAAGGAAAAACAAGGTTAGCTTCTTGTCCCTTCTTAGTACCATCCCATCCAGAGAGCTCTTAGCAGCAGCAGCAGCAGCAGGTCTTCAGTCACACAAGAAAATTGAATTGTTTTCTTGAAATATTTTCCTGGAGGGGGGAAAATCCCTTCTGCAGGGAAGAAGTAGAAAGGTCTTGGGTATTAAAGCATCCATTTCCAGACAATATCCTGGGGGCTGCTGGGACCAGCAAAGAGGGCATGAATGTGAGACCAAGAGAGGCTGGTCTGTTTGAGCAGCTACAGAGAGGACTGCACTCATATCACTAATGGAAAATGAGAAGAAGGAGGAAGGAGATGCCCAGTGATGCCTTGGATGAATGTCTTATTGACTAAGGTTGACAGGATGGCTTGGTGCCCTGGTAGGATCACAGGGAGTTTAGAGACGCACAGCCTGGTTTTCCTGGGGTCTGGACACAGAATTTTTTTTATATATATATAATTTTTGTTTTGCTCTAAGTGAAAGTTTACAAATCCAGTCAGTCTCACACATAAACTTATATACAGCTTACTACACACTCCCACTTACTCTCCCCGCAGTGAGTTAGCCCGCTCCCTCCTTCCAGTCTCTCCTTTTGTGATCGTTTTGCCAGTTTCTAACCCCCTCTACCCTCCCATCTCCCCTTCAGACAGGAGATGCCAACATAGCCTCAAGTGTCCACCTGATGCAAGTAGCACACTTCTCATCAGCATCTCTCTCCAACCCATTGTCCAGTCCAATCCATGTCTGCTGAGATGGATTCAGAAATTGTTCCTGTCCTGGGCCAACAGAAGGTTTGGGGACCAAGACAGCCAGGATTCTTCTAGTCTTAGACATTAAGTCTGGTCTTTTTTTGAGAATTTGGGGTCTGCATCCCACTGTTCTCCTGCTCCCTCAGGGGTTCATAGTTGTGCTCCCTGTCAGGGCAGTCATCGGTTGTGACCGGGCACCATCTAGTTCTTCTGGTGTCAGGATGATGTAGTCTCCAGCTCATGTGGCTCTTTCTGTCTCTTGGGCTCATAATTACCTTGTGACCTTCGTGTTCTTCATTCTGCTTTGGTCCAGGTGTGTTGAGACCAATTGATGCATCTTAGATGGCTGCTTGCTAGCATTTAAGACCCCAGACGCCACCCTTCAAAGTGGAAGGCAGAATATTTTCTTAATAGAATTTATTTTGCCAATTGACTTAGATGTCCCCCGAAGCCATAGTCCCCAAACCCCTGGCCCTGCTCAGTTGACCTTCAAAGCATTCAGTTTATTCAGGAAACTTCTTTGCTTTTGGTCCAGTCCAGTTGTGCTGACCTCCCCTGTATTGAGTATTGTCCTTCCCTTCACCTAAAGTAGTTCTTATCTACTATCTAATCAATAAAATAACCCTCTCTCAGTCCCCAAACCCCTGGCCCTGCTCTGCTGACCTTCAAAGCATTCAGTTTATTCAGGAAACTTCTTTGCTTTTGGTCCAGTCCAGTTGTGCTGACCTCCCCTGTACTGAGTATTTTCCTTCCCTTCACCTAAAGTAGTTCTTATCTACTATCTAATCAGTAAATAACCCTCTCTCACCCTTCCTCCCTCCCCCTTCTCATAACCACAGAAGAATGTGTTCTTCTCAGTTTAAACTATTTCTCAAGATCTTATAATAGTGGTCTTATACAATATTTGTCCTTTTGCAACTGACCAATTTCACTCAGCATAATGCCTTCCAGGTTCTTCCATGTTATGAAATGTTTCACAGATTCCTCACTGTTCTTTATCGATGCATAGTATTCCATTGTGTGAATATACCACAATTTATTTACCCATTCATCTGTTGATGGGCACCTTGGTTGCTTCCAGCTTTTTGCTATTGTAAAAGTGCTGCAATAAACATGGGTGTGCATATATCTGTTCGTGTAAAGGCTCTTATTTCTCTAGGATATATTCCGAGGAGTGGGATTTCTGGGTCTTATGGTAGTTGTATTTCTAGCTTTTAAAGGAAATGCCAGATCGATTTCCAAAGTGGTTGTACCGTATTATATTCCCACCAGCAGTGTATAAGTGTTTCAGTCTGTCCACAGCCTCTCCAACATTTACTATTTTGTGTTTTTTGGATTAATGCCAGCCTTGGAGTGAGATGGAATCTCATTGTAGTTTTAATTTGCATTTCTCTAATGGCTAATGATCGAGAGCATTTCCTCATGAATATCTTCTTTAGTGAAGTGCGTGTTCACATCCTTTGCCCAATTTTTAATTGGGTTGTTTGTCTTTTTGTGGTTGAGTTTTAACAGAATCATATAGAGTTTAGAGATCAGGCGCTGGTCGGAGATGTCATAGGTGAAAATTTTTTCCCAGTCTGTAGGTGGTCTCTTTAGTCTTTTGGTAAAGTCTTTAGATGAGCATAGGTGTTTGATTTTTAGGAGCTCCCAGTTATCTGGTTTCTCTTTGTCATTTTTAGTAATGTTTTGTATTCTGTTTATGCCTTGTATTAGGGCTCCTAATGTTGGCAAACTTACTTTTTATGGTTCATTCTCCTCCTGAGATATTTGCCTTCTTTTGAGCAGACATATTCCTTTCCAGAGCCCTCAGATACTGGGGCATAGGACACAAATGTTCACTAAATAAAAGACGTCTTTAGTCTCTGCACATCTTTACTGTCTGTTATTATAAGGAATCGGTATTTAAATTTCACTTCTCTCCCCTCTACTCCCACCTAAAGGGGAGGCATATCCCTGGGAATTCAAATCCTGCTTTGGACTAGCTGTTCTGCCATAATTATTAACAGCACCCCCTCCCCCTTCCACGCTCACAAGTGTCCTAGTTTGAACCATAAATTACATGATCATCTGTCTTAGTTTGGGTTCCCTGAGAACAGGAGTCTGATACAAGGATTCAAGTATAAGCAATTTATTTTAGAAGCATAGGAGACAAGCTGGTAGGAGAGTGGGGAAATGAGACAAGAAAGGAAAGGCAGCTAATAAAGATTTTGCTATCAAGCCAGTCCTAGAATACTCACAAGGAGCCCTGGTGGCACAACAGTCAAGCAATTGGCTGCTAACTGAAAGGTAGGCAGTTCAAACCCACCCAGTGGCTCCACAGAAGAGAAGACCTGGAGATCTCCTTTCATAATGATTACAACCTAGAAAATTCTGTCGGGGCAGTTTTACTCTGTCACATGGTATCGCTGAGTGGAAATTGACTCGATGGCACTCAACAACAAGAGCATTAAGCCAGCTACCACAGTGGGCTCCTGGAGCTTAATGCTGCAGGAAAACTCTGGGAAAAGGTACAAAATGGATGCCTGAGGATTGTGCCACCCAAAAGCAAGGGCAAGGCAAGGGAGCTTGGGTATTTACACACCAATTCCTGAGAGTCACAAGGCTACTCCTGGGGCTCCTCATTCCCCAGCACTTTTGACTTGCCTCATGGCAGAGAGGCCAGAGTTTTGGGGCAATAAATAAATAAAATCTCTTAAGCAAAGAGGTGCAGATTCCCAGTTGAAAGTCAGCCAGAACCCACAGGAAATCCAGGGGATGTGGGTGAGCATTGACAGCATCTGCTGCAGCCCTGTACCTATAACTTATCCTTCTCTCCATCATCCAGTTAGTCTCCCATCTCCAAGCTCACCAATAGCTTCCTGTTCCCCAATCTCAATAGACTTTACCTTCAAACTTCTCACTGGCTTCCCTGCCTCCTTTCACCACTGCTTAACCTCTCCCTATTCAATTGCTTTGCTTCCCTGGCTGTGGTGACCCTGCTTTCTCTTACTTCCTCGATCCTGCTATTGTCTTTTACAATTGTGTGCACTTATCAAAGCCTCTCTTCTCTTCTGAATGGCTCCTCTGAACGGCTATCTTACTGCTTGGATATGTGCTACTTATTTGTCATTTAACCTCACATATCCTATGTTCTGGAAACGCTGGTGGCATAGTGGTTAAGTGCTACGGCTGCTAACCAAAAGATCGGCAGTTCGGATCCACCAGGTCCTCCTTGGAAACTCTGTAGGGCAGTTCTACTTTGTCCTACAGGGTCACTATGAGTCGGAATCTGCTTGACGGCAACGAGTTTTTTTTTTTTTTTTCTTTGTCCTATGCTCTATCTTCTGCTACTGAAAGGGGAGAACATTTTATTTAGTTTTTTAACTGGTCACGTATTTAGATTATTTCTCTCTAGCTGGGCCATTGTTTGGAAACCCTGGTGGTGTAGTGGTTAAGTGCTACAGCTTCTAACCAACAGGTCTGCAGTTCAAATCCACCAGGCACTCCATGGAAACTATGGAGCAGTTCTACTCTGACCTATAGGGTCGCTGTGAGTTGGAATTGACTCGACGGCAACGGGTTTGGTTTTGGTTTTTGGGCTGTTGTTGGACTATAGGACCATGTCCTAGTTTACTTTTTCATCCCATGAGAGACCCAAACATGAGACCTTGTCCAGACTGGACTCAAACATTGTCTGATTTGGTTTCTACTGGGCTATCATCCATGATGAACACATATCGACCTGGGACGTCTGGTGGGGAAAAAGGCCTATGTTGAGAGTCAGGAGATCTGGCTTCTGATTCTCACATGAGCCATGAGATGTGGCCAAATCACAACTCTCTTTATTTCATGGATTTTCCATCTTGAAATAATGACAATAAAACGTGTCCTAACTCAGAATTGTTGTGAAAACACACGGGAATGATAAAAAGAAAGTGCTATATAAATGCAAGTTATGTTTATTCACATTGATAATTGAAAGAGAAAACCCAGATGGTGCCAATAAGGTATCATTTTCAGATACAATTCTTGCTACCAATTTTGCATTTACACAATCATTTCCTTCTCTAAATGACTCCATTTCATCTGCTGAAAGCATGAACCAGTGGTTAAGCCAACCATTTAATCAACCTTGAAAAGCATTGTGGAACTTTAAAGAAAATCTAATAGGAAACCTTGGTTTCCAAAACTTTCTATTGGGAAAACTCATTTCTCCAGTCCCACTTGGCATCAAAGTGCTGATTGGCAAATCATAACTTTACTGCTAAGTGGATTTGTTTTTCTTCCAGTGCTTCTGGCAAGTGTTTAAATAACTACTTTCAGTAATGAAGCTTTTTTTTTAAAAAAAAAAAACATCAACCTTTCCTTTCTCCTTTTGTTGAAGAGCCCAGAGTCTAATTCTCTTCTCTTAATCAAGCTGCAAATTCAATTTTACTCACTGCCTTGTATGTTGTCTTAGTTATCTAGCACTGCTATACCAGAAATACAACGAGTGGATGGCTTTAACAAAGAGAAATTTATTCACTCACAGTCTAGGAGGCTAGAAGCCCAAACTCAGGGTGTCAGCTCCAGGGGAAGGGTTCCTCTCTTGGTCAGCTTTGGAGGAAGGGCCTTATCATCAATCTTCCCAGGCTGAGGAGGTTCTCAGTGCAGGGACTATGGTCCAAAGGACACAGTATTCTCCTGGCTCTGGTTTCTTGGTGGTATGAGGTCCCCATGTCTCCCTGCTGAATTCTCATTTTTACATCTCAAAAGTGATTGACTTAAGACACAGCCTAATCTTTCAGATTGAGTCCTGCCTCATTAACATAATAACTTCCGCTAATCCCACTTCGTTAACATCATAGAGTTAGGATTTACAACATACAGGAAAATCACATCAAATGACAAAAGGGTGGACAATCACACCATACTGGGAAGCATGGCCTAGCCAAGTTGACACACATTTTTTGGAGGGACACAATTCAATCCATAACATGTGCACCAGACACAGTGTAAGGCACTGGGTGAATAGGGTCCAGTCCTTGCTTTCAAGGAACATCCAGTCAAGTGGGAAAGATAAATGATAAAAAATCGTTTATAATTACCTACAATTATGCAGTTAATGATTATCTAACAGTGTATGAGCTGGGTAAGCTAGCAGCTGTAACAAACAACCCCCAATTTTCAGTGTGTTAACATAGTAACTCGCACAAGGTGCAGTGTGCCTGTTCTAGGTTGAGTGGTTCTCTTCGAAGTGGTGATGCAGGGATCCAGGCTCACTCTACCTTGTGATGTCACTGTCTTTAACTCTTGACCTCCAGGTTCACCAGGAAAGGGGAAGTTAGTGTGGGCAATGTGCACTGGGCACTTAGCCACCTCAGCATAGAAGTGATAGAAGTGACCTCTGCTTGTATTTCATTAACCAGGTCTAGTCACACAGAGCAATTTAGATGCTGGGCAGCTGCTTATAGCCCCAACTACACTATATAGGAGGAATGCATATCTTTGGAAGACAACTGGTAACCTCTGCCAGAGGCAGGTACTATTTTACAGATGACAAAATTGAGGAACTCACTCAAAGTCACACAGCCAGTATGTGGAGAAATCAGACGTGAACCCAGCTTAGTTTGATCCAAAGCTCATGCTCTAGCCACTCTATTATGCACTCTACTGTGACCACTGCTCTAGACCATAGTGTGGTTCTCATGAGCGTGATCTGCCTGTGGATCCCATTCTCTCTGGTTTGGACCCACCTGCAAAACTGGTGTTGCTGCTGCCTTAGCTTTCTGGCCTAATTTTCCTTGGCTGGGACCTGAGGTCTTGCTAACCAAACCAACCCACTGCGACTGAGTCAATTTTGACTCATGGCAACTCTATAGGATGGAATAGAAGTCTCCCACAGGGTTTCCAAGGCTGTAAATCTTTACAGAAGTAGACTGCCACATCTTTCTCCCATGGAGTGGCTGATGGGTTCAAACCACCCACATTTTGGTTAGCAGCCGAGTGCTTTAACCACGGACCTGCCAGGGCTCCTGAAGGTCTTGCTAATTTACTGTAATTCTCTCCTTCCTCAAATGAATTCATAGTACTAGAGGAAGTTTCCATCTTTGTGGCATGGAAAACAAAGGAACAGGATTCAGTTTTCCACAGCTGCTGTCTGGATGGGATAGCAGCAATTTGGATATACAACTTCACACATCTTTGGTTATACAATGGTTACATTATTTTATAGTTCCACCTCCCACAGGCTAGTAAATGGGCAGTGTTAAATAATACCCAGGGCTGTAGGAGCTTGGATATAGAAGACCACACTGGGTTTGAGTACAGAGCCAATTAATTTTGTGAAAAGAAACCTCCATCCTGGGTTACAAACATAAGCAACAGTACAAATATGTAAAATAGGCTTTTAACCTTTGATTTTGGAATGAATGAAAGCAAACAGCCTGATGCAGATGTACCAGAGAAATGTCAACCCCATCTGAAACACCTTGATTACACTGAATTCTAATTACTACCCCCGTTAAAAAATTACCTCAAAAATTCATAGCTAATACAACCATTTATTATGCTCATGGATCCTGTGGGTCAGGAATTTGAGCAGCACACAGCAGGGATGTCTTGTATGTGAGAGCTGAGATCATCTGAAGCCTTGTTCATTCATAAGTCTGATGGTTGATAATGGCTATTGGCTGGGGGCCTCAATTCCTTTTCATGTGGGCCTATCCATGTCATCTTTCTATGTAGGCTAGTATGGGATTCCTCATGGCATGGTGGCTGAGTTCCAAGGGTAAGCATCTTGCTAGAGAGAAAGGACTAGGCAAAAGCTGTATTGTCCTTTTTGATCTAGCCTCTGAAGTCATGTAACATTGCTTCTGCCACATTGTTTATTTATTGAAGCAGTCAGAAAGTTTTGTCCAGGTTCACAGGGAGGAGAAATAGACCCTGCCTCTTGACAGGGAGCAGCAAAATTCTGGAAGAATGAGTGAGACTGGAAATAGTGCTGCAGCCAATTTTGGAAAATATAATCTGCCACACTTTGCTTTTATTCTGATCCTTAAATCTGACTTAAATATTAGCTATCATCTACTTGGTGCCCATGCGCCAGGCCCCATGTATTCATTAAATATCATCCTGACCCCAGCTCTGCAAAGTAAATCGTGTTGCTCCTTTTATATTTAGGAAACTGAGGCCCAGAGGAGTTAAAGCAACTTACCCAAGGGCACAGAGCTAGCAAATGGTAGAGCCAAGTTGCAAAGCTAAGCCTGGCCAACTCCAAATCCCATACTCTTTCCCACAGTTCCTGTATGATTCCCAGTGGGATGACTCATTCCTTTAACCAAAGTCAAGTTTGTCAGAGGAAGGCTGGACTGGTGGTAACGGGGTAAAGGGAAGTTTAGACGCTTTGAATTATGGTAACTTCTATGAAGATTTATAATAATTTCCACCTTCTGGAATCGACATATCCTTAAAGCCCATCAAGTCAAGGCAATGTAATTTAAATTCTCCCTGGTTTCCAGAATGCTGCAATACATTTCCTTTGATTCTCCAGCATGTATAAAGTATCCCTCAAAGACCACAGGGGAAGTAAAATGCTAGCGGACAATGAAATCTACCCTCTTTCAGGTAGGCTGATGAGAAACCCTGGGAGACTTCCCTGGAGTGATCATCAGGCTGTACCCTTAAGAGTTGTGTCCTTTACTGATGTGAGTTATACCTCAACCAAAAATCAATACGGCTGCAAAGAAATGAAAGTTATGCCAGGACAACAGGCATAAATGAGTTCTGTCCTGGGCAAATAGGGCTGGATGGACGTTATAACCTGTTGCTGTTGAGTCGATTCTGATTCACAGTGACCCTGTAGGACAGAGTGGAACTGCCCCATAGGGTTTCCAAGACTGCAATCTTTACAGAAGCAGACTGTCACATCTTTCTCCTGTGGAATGGCTGGTGGGTTCAAACCACCAGCTTTTCAATTAGCAGCCGAGCACTTAACCACCGCACAACCAGGGCTCCTTGTAGCCATTACCAACTCCCAAGCTAACCTCGCTGGGGACAAGGGGCTGTTAGTGCTCAGAAATAATAGAGTTTTCAAAGTTGAGATTCCTAAATCTTACATCTTCGGATGCATAGTAAATGCACACACTCACATAACTTACACTCATACACACATTCACACTCACACCCACTTACACACAGACTTGTACACTCACATTCACACCAGACAACTTCTACTCACACATAGCTACTCTCACACTTACATGACTCACACACACACATATTCACGTACTTACATTCACATATTCACAAAGTTATACATGCAGGTTCACTCTCACACAGCTTACATTCACCTTCAGATATACACATTACACTCTTATATTCATAGTCACACACACATTCACATTTACAATCATGTTTACAAACACAATTTACACTGGCACACTCACGTTTACATTCTCTTTCTCTTTCTTAAAGCCCTGGTGATGCAGTGGTTAAGAGCTCAGATGCTAACCAAAAAGTTGGCGGTTCAAATCCACCAGCCACTCCTTGGAAACCCTATGGGGCAGTTCTACTCTGTCTTGTAGGGTCGCTATGAATCAGAATCGACTCAAGGGCAACAGGTTTTTGGTCTCTCTTTCTAACCCACCCACACATATACTTTATCTCAGTCCTTTGAGAAGGACTCAGCTGGAACCAGAATGGGACAATTACAACTTTTTCCAGCTTAATTTTACCACACGGGCTAACTAACTGCTAAGGGGTCTTGTCATTGCTGCATTATTTCTTCTGTCCTTATTTGTGTTTTTCCTTCAAAGAATCTCAAGTTTTTTGTCCCATAATAATAATTTCCATGTTAGTGCATATAAAATTTACATAAATACAACAGTGCTTCTTGCTAAACTTGAGAACATTAAAAAAAAAAAAATACTGCCCTCAGTCCCGATGTTCAGAATTTGATTCCCTTGCTATCTGTATACCTTATAAGTTTTAGACAGCGCCTCTTTTGATATTAGCGACTGAAGTATTTTTAAAACTAAAAACTCCTCAAGCTTCAGCTAACAGACCCAGGCAGCTGGGGGCCTTAGGGACAGAAGTCTGTCTGGGGCCCTTTGTGTCACTAATTTGTGCTCATGGTGGCAGTTTCTCTGGCTCTACCTTGGTTCCAGGCTGAATTACTGGGTCAAAGCTGAGCTGGGCAGTGTGTGGGCTGGAGAACTGCCTGGGCAGCCTGCATAGAAGTGTGCACAAAATAGTTAAAAAACAAAACATGAAAATAAAAACCTCAGACAGCTCAGACAGCTGTAGCTGGTGGGGGGTGGGGGGGAATAGTTCCCAGTGCAACATCCGATTCCCCCCAGAGCTGATGATGACTCAGGGGAGGCCTTTGTAGGCTGTTTACTTCTCTTGCCACCCAATTAACAGCACAGGCTTTAAAACCTCCTCATACTCGGGCGACACAGATCAGAGGGTGCCCAGACCAGAGCGAGGCAGAACGCTGAGCAGAGCAGGCAATACAAGGCCATTCCCAGTGAACATGTCAGCAGCAGTATTTCACAGCCAACTTGGAAAAGGAGGCATGATTCCCTTAATGTCCCAATAGCAAAAGGTAAAGTTAAAGCTATATGAAAACCCCAACAGAACCTGTTGCTGTTGAATCAATTCCTACTCATGGCGACCCCAATTGTTACAGAGTAGAATCAAGCTCCATAGGGTTTACTTGGCTGTAATCTTAATGGCATAAGATTGCCAGGCCTTTCTTCTGTGGCACTGCTGGGTGTTTTCGAATCCCTAACCTTTTGGTTCATAGTCCAATGCAAACTGTTTGCGCCACTGCGGTGTGATGGATGACTTTCGTGTGGCCTTTCTAGCCATGGTCTTGCAACTCCCATCAAGTGATTGGGCAGGACTATGCAGATATGGTAATTGCGGCCACCAAAAGGATTGATCAGGTTTGCCATTCTGCTAGGCTTGAAGGAGGTAGGAAGGAGAAGATCCCTCCACCACCAAGGAAGAATAGCCAGGAGCAGAGAGCATGTCCTTTGGACCTGGGATCCCTATGCTGAGAAGCTCCTGGAACCAGGAGACAGAGAGAGAGAACTTTAACACTAAAGGCAGTGAGAAGTGGCAGCAGAGACCTGGCAGCAGGGAGACTGCACATTGGGCTTTCCAGCTCACGGACAGAGAGTGCCTTTGGGCAGAGGCCTAGGGCCAGGGAGAACTGGGCCTGCGAGCATGGCTGGGAAGAGACTGCCCTATGGAAGAACTGTGTCCTTGAGTGTTCCTGGAGCTGAACTGTAACCTGTCAGTTCTCTAATAAACCCCATAATAAGAAGTATGGGCTGTGAGTTCTGTGTGGCCACTGCAATGAATTATCGAGCCCAGCAGAGAAGTAGAGAGTGCTGTGTGAGGGACGGTTGGTGTCAGAATTGGTGAAGACGGTGGAGAGAGGAGGCGTGTTTGGCCTCCACCTCATGGGGACAGGCTGGGGCTGTTGGTCTTGGTTCTCTTCCCCCTTGTGAGGTTAGAGGAGGTCACTCACCATCCCCGTGCTGTTTCCATAGCCACCCAGGGACCTTAAAGCTACATGAACACAGCTGATGAAGCTCTGTACCTTCAGGCTGGAAAAGAATGAGAATCCTCTGCAATCTCAGTGTCAAAGCCAAAACAGGCAAAGAACTTGTATTTAAGAAAGCCCCTTTCCTAATGCCTGAGAGCTTGATGTGGAACAGCGTGGCACACAAAGGAGGACCAGTGAGGACTGCAGAGCCTGGTGACAGAAGAAAAGATTGGGCCAGGACAGAGAAGTCCTTGCCACACCCAGATGAGGAGTCCCTTGATTCTCAGTTAGTAGGGATTGGAGATTAATGCCAGGACCACATAGTATGGGAATTGTCTCTGACTTGTATTTTTCACTTCCTGACTCACTCTTGCTCTCTTTTTATTATTTGAGGTAGGATTAATGGCGTCTCAGTCAGACCCTAAAGAGAAGCCCTCAAGCCTTGTCCACTTTCTGGGAATATCTGAAAGTCCAGCATTTGTGTCTAATCACCTTCAAGACTCACCCTCACCAGGGGCCATT
Organism: Elephas maximus indicus; assembly: GCF_024166365.1. NCBI lineage: Eukaryota > Metazoa > Chordata > Mammalia > Proboscidea > Elephantidae > Elephas > Elephas maximus. Next base: position 72,902,443 of record NC_064838.1, on the reverse strand, counting down.
TGCCCACTTGATTATCTCATCCCCACTGTTTCCTTGGATGATAGACTGTCCCATGATGGTGAATTTGGGGTAGTTTTGGGAGTCTTTTTGCTTAATGAGCTGGTTGAATTAAGATTAATGGACCCAGCTTTCCTTTAAGAAAGGATAACGCTCTGTTTTCTCAGACTTAGAGGGTCTGAGTTCCCCCAAACCAGTTGTGTGTTATTTTTCCCACATGTACATCAGGGTGCAAATAGATCTCAAGATCCGTAGCCTCAAAAAGAAAAAGAAAACTATCACTCCACTTCCTCTCTCCCCTTTTAGGGCCAAGGAAAGTCCATGTGTTCTCTCTCTCTTAGAACTTTATATTAGGGTCTTTGGCCAATGGGCCTAGGCCAAAATTCATTTCTCCAAACTTAGAGATCTGAATTGTAGGGGAAGGAACAATGGTGAAAGTGAGGGTGGTAATGGTAGCGGTGACAGGTTTTGTAATGGAGGTGGTGATGCTGATGATGTTGATATTGAGAGTAATGAGGGTGGTTCTGGTGGCAGGCGGCATCATTGATGGTGGTGGTAAAATTGATGGTAAGAGTGATGGTGATGGTGGTACTGGTAATGATGGTGGTGATGAGCTGTGTAAGGGAGGTGGTGAAGGTGGTGGTGGGTAGCATGATGGTGGTGACAGTAGGTGATGCGATGCTGCTGGTGGGTTGTATAATGGAAGTGGTGATGGTGATTATGGTGATGATTATGGTTGGTGCTATGATGGTGGTGGTGGAAATTGTAGTATTGGCGTTGGTGATGGTGGTGACAGTGGTAGTAGAAGTGGTGGTGATGGGTTGTATGGTGGAGATGGCGATGGCTGTGGTGGTGGAGGTAGTGGTGGTGGTAGTAGTGATGGTTGGTACTGATGTTGGCCATGGTTGGTTGTGATAAGATACATTCAATTCCTTCTCTCCCAGGAGACCCCTGAGTTTCTTGTGTAACTTGTACAAATCTTCCTTAGACTTCTGCATGCTACAAGAGGAGCTGCTTTCCTAGTCAAATACAAATGTCTTACTCATGGCATAAAAGCCCTTAGCCTACATCTGCATAGCAAAAGTTGATCTCGAGATCTGCTCAAATATGACTTGACAGCTTCATTTCTTGAAGAAGAGAGAGAAACTGCTGCTGGCCTACCCACTACACAATTTTGTTAACCGCAGTAAACTGTACATAGCTCCCACTTCATTGTATGGGTTCGGACTTTCCTTGTCAAACCTGTATTTGTCTTAAAAAAGTCTCTAGTAAATGAACCTCTTTAGGCATTGAATATAGGGGACCTGGGCAGGAAGGACCTAACTGACAACTATATAGGAAGGAGTCTGATGCCCTGGGTGACAAGAAATCCCTCCCTCAACTTTACTGTGCACTCCCAGGTTGAACCTGCATACAGGCCACCTTTCCTGTATCTCTTGCTTTAACTCCCTTTCATTGATTGCCTATTATGTGGCAGACATCATTCTGGCTGCTTCACAAGTATTTCAATGTAATCCTCAACAATAATCTTGTGAGGAAGACAGTATTACTCCCATTGTAAAGCTGAGGAGACTGAGGATCAGAGAGGGGCAGTAATTTGCTGAAGATCTCACAGCTAATAAGTGGGAAAGGCCCTACGCATATTACTATGCCTCTCCTCATTATTCCAGTTCAGCAGATCACAGGATGAAACATCCAACAACGATAATTTCACCCCAGCAATGGTGCTTAGAGCAATAATGGTTTTTGTCTGCTCTAAAGGCCCAATGCAGAAAGAGGGATCCCTGGTAAAAGACAAGGAGTCATCACTCATTAATGTGAGTTCTTTGACCCATTTGAAGATGTCTATCACATACCACTTCCCCATACCTCCTTGGTTCCAATTCCCCAATCATGTTCCTTCCAAGTCCCTGCCTATCCAGCCAAACCATTGACCACAGCCCATGAATCTGTGTACAGCTGCATATCTGGCCATTTATCCTTCCAAGCCAAGTGAACAACCAGGTGCACTGCTTGAAGTTCTGCCTTTGGGAAGATATCCCTTCATCACTGTCCTTCAGGGAAGTCCCAGAAATGGGCTGCAGCGAGCCGCTGTGCACATTCAAGTGGTGCCTGCACAACACGCAGAACCATTAATGCACCAGGCACGATATTTCTCTTCCTCAGGCAACTGATCATGAGGCACTCCCAGTGAGGCCATAGGTGCAAACTGGGAGAGGGCAGGTAATGTGACAGGAGTGGGGACCATGAGCATTTGGGCCATTTCCTCATGCAAATTACTTGAGTGTTCAGGTCATGCTCAGGCCCTGTATCGTATATACCTCTTCCATTTAATGATGGAGTGCTGCTGTGCACATCCAACTTTATGGCTCTATGGGTCAGACAACACCCAATTCATGATGGGTGACTCAGGCCACATGGTGATTTGGTGGCCCATGTTTAAGAGTTCAGTTCCTACTAAGACCCACTAACAAGACAAAAGCTGTTTCACAAAAGGAGAGTAGTTATCTGTGGAGGATGGCAGGGTTTTGCTCCAAAATCCTAAGGATCTGCACTGTGATTCATCAATAGGAGCCTGCCAAAGACCCCAGATAACATCTTTATTTGCAAATGACTCTGCAAACATCGCTGGATCAGCTGGATCATATGGCTCAAGTGACAGAACAGCTTGCACGTCAGTCTGAACCTCTTGCAAGGTCTTCTCTTGTTCTGGGCCCCACTCAAAACTATCAGTTTTTCAAGTCACTTGATAAATAGGCTGGAGTAGCACACCCAAATGAAGAGTATGTTTCTTCCAAAATACAAAGATGTCCAGCAGGGGTTGTGCCTCCTTTTTTGTTGCCAGAGGGGCCAGATACATCAACTTATCCTTCACTTAACAAGGAACATCTTGACATGCCCACACCACTGGAGCCCTAGAAAGTTCACTGAGGTGGAAGATATCTGAATTTTGGGGGAATAATTCCCACCCTCTAGCACACAAAATGTTCTACAAATAACTCTAGGGTCATTGACACTTCTTGCTTACTAAGTCTAATCAACATAATGTCATCAATGTAATTGACCAGTGTGATGTATTGTGGAAAGGAAGGGTGATTAAGGTCCCTGTTGATTGAATTATGATACAGGGCTAGAGAGATCATATACCTTGAGATAAGACAGTGAAGGTGTATTGCTGGCCTTGCCATCTGAAGGCAAACTGCTTCTGGTGGTCCTTCAAAACAGGGATGGAGAAAAACACATTGGCCAGATTTATGGCTGCACACCCCAGGAAATGTATTAATTTGCAGGCCACGTTCCCAAGGAAATGTCTCTTCTAACTGATTGGCTGCTCACATCAGATCTTAAAATGGAGTGTGATTACATAATGTCTGCCAAACCCCTGAGAATCATGGCCTACACAAGTTGACACATACCATTAACCATCACAGTGCTGATGAAAATATTTTGAAGTAGATACTGGTGATGGTGAATAGGATTGTGGAAGTACATAAAGCCACTACATTACACACTTGAAAGCTATTATTAAAACAAAACTTTATTTAATGAGCAATCTACCAGTTAAAATACTGTAAACTATACAGAATAAATTGAGCTGGAAAAATACTGTTACAAAACCCAAAAACTACCCACTCAGGTGAGGAGAAGTAAGGGTCTGCTTCTGGAGCAGATGTTCCCTGGCTGTCAATAAGGAGCTGCTGCAGAGAAGGTGTGGCAACTAGCTCAGCCTCTGGTGCCCCAGATGGTGCTGGAGATGGAGGACTTAATGGTGTATGGGGGCTCCACTGTTGGAACAGGAGCTGGATCAATATCAGCTGTTCATCTGGGAGCCAGTTGGAAGTGGCCCAGGATGGAAATCCACCCTTCCAGGTGGCCCTTCATCTGGTGTTGGTGATGAAGCTGGAGAAGGAAGACCTGTGGCTTCAACAAGCTCCAGTGTTGGTCCAGGATCAGAATGGACATCAGCCGGTGCTATGGAAGCCAGTTCTGAAGGTGGCCCAGGATAGGAAACCGATGCTCCAGCTGGCTTTTTGTCTAGTGTTGCTGCTGGAGCTGGTTATGGAATAACTGGTGCTCTAAGGAGTTCTGGTGTTAGTGCAGGAGCGGGATCAACATCAGCAGGTGATAGAGGAACCATTTCAGGAGATCGTGAAGGGTTGCAATCCAGCTCATCCAGCCGGCTGTCCTCCTGGTGCCCAGGCCAGAGCTGGAGATGGAGGGTGGTGAGCTATAGCGAGCTCTGGTGTTGTTGTAGCAGCAGGACTAGGGTTCACATCAGCCGGTAGTCCAGGAGGCAGTTCTGGATGTAGCCCAGGATAAGAATCAGACCTTCCAGACAGCTGTCAATCTGGTACCAGTGATGCAGCTGGTGATGGTGCTCCATAGAGGTCCAGTGTTACTCCAGGAGCATGATCAACTCCACGAGGTGGTCCAGGAGCCCATTATGGTGTTGACCGAGGAAGAGAATCTGATCTTCCAGCAAGCTCTCTGTCTGCTCAACTTGGTGATGGAGGACCTGTTGTTGTACCCGGCTCCAACGTTGCTGCAAGGACAGAATATAACTCGGGAATTCGTCCTGGAGTCTCTTCTGGAAGTCGCCCAGTGTAAAAATCCAGCTGTCCATCTCTTGGCAGTGCTGCAGATGGTGATGCTCTATTGAGCTTTGGTGTTGGTTCAGGACCAGGATCTCCATCACCAGGTTGTCCAGTGTCTCACTCTGGTGATGGTCCAGGTTAAGAATCCAAACCTCCCTTGTTCTATCTCTCTGCTGCCACAGCTGAAGCTGGTCATGGAAGAGCTGGTGCTCTACGGAGCTCCTGTGTTGGAGCAGGAGCAGGATCGACATCAGCTGGTGGTCCAGGTTCCAGTTCTGGAAGTAGCCCAGAGTGGGAATCCACCTCTCCATCCAGTTGTCCATCGGATGCTGGTGATGGAGCTGGAGGAGGGCCTGGGCTACATCGAGCTCTGGTGTTGGAGCAGGACCAGGATTGACAGTAGCCAGTGCTCTAGGAGCCGGCTCTGAAGGTGGCCCAGGATAAGACTCTAACCCTCCAGCTGGTTCTTCATCTGGTGCCAGTGCAGGCACTGGTGATGAAATAGCTTGTGTGGTATGGAACTCCGGTGTTGCAGCAGGAGCAGGACTGACACCAGCCAGTGGTCCGGGAGCCAGTTCTGGAGGTGACCCTGGATGGGAATCCACCCCTCCAGCCGGCTCTCCATCTGGTGCTGGGGCTGGAGCTGGCAATGTAATAGGTGGTGCGCTATGGAGCTCCAGTGCCAGTACAGGAGCAGAATATACCCCAGGACATAGTTCAGGAGCTGGTTCTTGGGGCAAAGATAGATCTTGAGCTACTTTTACAACTGGCACTGGCCTTGGCTCTGGAGCTGCAAAGGAGAAATGTCCACTAATATGACTGCCTTTCCTTGTGCCTTTCCAATGATGGAAAACATCTCAGTGCCATCAAGAAAAGCCCATTCCCAAGATTTCCACCCCAGAAAGTCTTCCCAGACTGTGGTCCACCAGAGGAGGGTCTGAGGTTACTCTGCACTCTGGCTCAACCCCAGCCTCTGTGTGTCTTCCCATGTTCCCTCACAAGCTCACATGCAGGCATGCCCAGTCCTCCTCACCCTCTGGCTCTGTCTCAGTGACTTTCATTTGATCTAGCTGGGCCAAGAGAATTTGGGCACTGCGCTCCAGATGTGAGCCTGGCATGTTCACCTGCACATACTCCACCAGGAGCTTTAGCAGGGGAAGTATGGGGGCTGATCGAAATCCTCTGAGTATTCTTCCAGCCATGTGCCCAGGACAAAAGAGATGACACTGGGGGTGGGTGGTAAACAGCAGAGTCAGAGGCCTTGCTTTCCCACCACACTGCTCTCCCAGAGCACTCCTGCAAAGTGCCCTGTGTCTGCCCGTCCTTCCAAAGGTCAGCACCACCCTGCATCACACCCTCTGGCTATCCTGGCAGTGGCAGGCCTGGTCACTGAGCAGAGGGCTAGCACACAGCCTCCATCCTAGGGAGCTCCCCATCAATGATCTGAACAACTCTCCCTGCTCGGGGAACCTGAATTACATCTCATTCTGTCCCCTGGCCCTCTCCCACTGGACAATAACCCTCTAAGGCCACGGAGATGTGTGTCTGCATGTTCACCTCACAGCCTGACACACAGTAGTGCTCCAGGATTATCTGATGCTGGGCAACACAGAGTCCATCCCCTGACTCAGATACCCAGGACATAGGACCCCTCTTCTGGAGAGTGTGCACCAGTGTGCTGCCTGTTTCTCTGCAGGTATATGAGGGTCTGTTCTCCCATGGACACTGTTCTCTCCCAGGACAGGGACCTCACATGCAGCTGAGCACCCATGAATGGGGATCTGGTTTGGGGAGCAATTTTCTCCAACCTCCAGCCACCCGCACCTCCTGTTTTGGACCGCCAATAGGGGAGGGGGCAAGTGGAAATGTGAGGGGATTGTGGGGGGATAGGTTCTCTCAGGGGCCTCTCTGAGCCCCCAGCCTCCCCTCTGCTGCCCAGGATGTCCAGGTTCCACCCCAAGCTCTGTAAGACTGCTTATGTCCTGCAGGGGGTGCTCCTAAACTCATTCCTCTAGTGGAGTCTAGATGCGTGGGGCCTAGGGTCTGCCCAGCCCCAATCCAGACACAGACCCCCTACAGCCTCCACCCTTCTATATAGACAGGAGCCCCTCTTTCTCCACCCAAAGTCCGCTCACCCTTTCAGCTGGTCATGGAGTTCACCGTCCTGGGCAGAATAGCCGTGGTTACATCCATACCTCGAGGTGGCATGAGGGTGTCGCATCTAATACACTGTGGACTCTACCTGCTTAAGATGTCTGGTGTTCCTGTCTTACTCCCTGACTAGAATGGAGGCCCAGGAGGGCAGAGCTTCCTGTCTGCTCCATTTACTGAACAATGCTAAGTGCCTAGAATAGTGTCTGCAACAGGAGGGGCTTCATGGATAATTGGTGAAGGAGTGAACCCAACCAGCACCTTCCCAAGCATCTGAGATTCCTGGGGGCCCTCTGTCAGCCTCCAGGGATCCCTGTTAAGGCTACACCAAGGACAAGGACACACTAAATTAAATCTCAATCCTGCTTGTCAAATAGGAAATAGGTTTGCTCAAGGGCACGTAGTCAGTGAGGGGTGAGGCAGGAAGCTTCTTCATGGAGGAGAAGAAAATAATAAATGTGAACATCCCAGCCCTTCCAACACCCTTTACCAGAGAGCTAGGCTCCACTACACACTTTCCATGGCTTGTCCCACAGGGTTCTGACAGTAATTCTAGCTGATTTGTCCTTTACCACCCCACTTCTCAGTGGAGCAAACAGGTTCTGAGTGGTGAAGTGACATTTTCCAGACTCACAGCTGATAGGGGGCAGAGTCTCCACTGGGCTGTGGAGGGCAGTGCACTCACCTTTGGAACAGCTGGTCTAGGACCTGCTGGGTGGTGGCATAGGTTCTGTAGGTCCCAAGGAAGATTTCGATGTAGGAGAAGTCACCCTTTAGGAAGGCGGGCACCAAGTGCTCCACCTGCTTCTCCAGTGAGTCTGCCTTGGTGGTTTTCATCACCCAGACTTCATCCAGGTGCTAGTCAGAACCACAGACACCCTGGGGTGGGACAGAGGAGGGACATATTGTCAGAGGGAGCCTTATGAACCACTAGAAGGGTTGGGGGCCCAGAGCTCAGACCAGGTACTCCCTCTCCCTCAGTGACCTATGGCAGGAGGTGGGACACGAGTGCCTTCAGCAGAAAACAGCCCTTGGCTTTCCAAGCAGAATTGGAGGTGGGGGATAATTAAAAACATTAGGAACCTGAAGGGATTTTGTTAACTAAGTAACCATGGTATCTCCCTGGAGGAGCAGCCGTATCCCAGTGAGTCCTCACAAAACACCCAATTCCACAGATGAGAAAACAGAGGCTTGGTGATGTCTAGTGTCTGCTCAAAGTCACCTAATCAACACCCACAACCACCCAACACTAGAGCTCTGTGATGTCCCCTCTGTACTGCGTGAGGTCTGCTCTGCTCCTGACTCAGAGGGGAACGTCTGGTGCAAGCTCACTCTTTCCCAGCTGGAGACAGTGCACAGAGCAGACACACCAACGAGATAAGCAAGACACAGACTTTTCTTTCAGTACATTAAAGGGAGTTTTGAGAACCAGAAGCTAGGGAGCACCCAGATCCAGCCAAGGGTGAGAGCCTGGAGATACTGGGAGGGGAAAAAGACCCCCACAGGACCCAGGATCTGAACAAATGACTCAGGAAGAGTGAATCTGAATGGCTAGTAAATGAGTGAGGGGGGCTTGGCTTCTCAGGGCCAACAAGCACCTCAAAGCCACCCTGCAGTTCCTTTGGCCACCCTGACAGCAGATTGGCAAAATGGAAAAGAACCCTCAAGGCAGGGACACAGCCATTGTCACAGACTAGGGGGCCATGGAACTGCAACTGCTGTTTTGGGAAGGAGTCTGGCTCTAGTGATCCTAACTTGAAATGTGCACATCCTTGCCCCAGCATGCCACTCCTGGAAGTCTGTCCTGTGCGGGTCAGTATATGAGGACACATGTAAGCATTCCTGCAGCCCTGCTGAAAGGGCAGCGCAAGGAATCAGTCCAGGGCCAGCAGCAGTGAGAAACTCAGTCACTGTGGGAACCGACCTTTCTTCTGGAACATTCTGCAGCGAGTCAGGATACAGCCCCTGACCTGAAGGGGTCACATGATGTATTCCCCGAGATTGCAGGTTGTACAAAAAGGTGTGTCATAGCCTGAGCCCTGCACTTTAGGGTAAAAGAAGCCTGCTAAGTGTGATGTTATGTGAGGCTGGGAGAAGGTGTGGAAGACAGCCCAGCCAACTGCTGGCTGGAACCCTGGTATTGGAAGTTAAACACTGAAACAGCAGCAACACGCAAAAGACGCATGGGCTGATGTGAAGTGACGACAGTATAAAAAACTCGTTTCTGATATTCCTATAAATATGGGAAGAGTGACTTTGTAGCTGGCCAGGGTAGGGAAGTCAGTGGGGTGGGGAGGAGGTATATTCCTTTGGGAGGGGACTGGGGACCCTCGAGAGGGAAAGTCCTGTGAGGGACCTGAGGTCTACAGGGTGGTACCTGGGCCCTGGCCCCCCACTGGTCATCTCGGGTCCCTGGGTGGGCATGCCGCACCCCTCCCCCCACAGTCAACCAGAACCTGTGCCAGCTCTTCCTGGCCCCTTTCTTGGGGTAGACCGAGTAGACAATGCCATTCTCCTTTTCCTTGGGGATCTCCTGTGGGGAGTTCTGCAGAGACAGTGCCAGCAGTGGCCAGGGAGGCATCAAGAGCTCCTCCAAGCCTTCTCTTTCTGTCCCTCAATCCCTTGTGCCTGCTAGGAGCTCCATGTTCCCCCATGCTGGGTGGGTCAGCCTGTGGGCTGCACCATCCAGCCCTGACCAAGTCCATGGAGAGAAAAATCAAGATCTGATTGCAGCAGGATCTGGCAGAAGCTGGGCTGGCACAGGGTCAGCAGTGGCCCAGGCAATGCCAGCAGCTAGGGCTGCATGTTGACTGCCACACTCAGGGTTAGCTGGATCTCTGAAATGGCCCAGGTGAGAGTGCTGACTTAACCAGCGACCCCGAGAGTCCCTCCCTAAGGCCTGGTCTGAACTGGAACCCCTGGGTAGACTTACATCCCAGTGTTCTGTGTCATCAGTGGTGTCAGGACAGGAAAGTAAAAGAGGCCTCCACATTTGCCAGCCCAGCCCCCAGCCTCCCCAAGGCAGCCAGCGTGGTGGACTAGTCCCAGCCACAGTCAAACTCAGGCCCATGAACCCAGTATGCTGAGAGACTGTGGGGGTGGACCTTGGGGTTGCCTTCAATGTGTGCTAGTCCTGAAGCAGCAGCACCATTTTCATCATCCTCATTATCACTCCTGCCCTCCCAAATCTCCCCAGGTCACATGGCTCCTCCTTCCCTGACCCCCACCACCTCTTTTCCAAATGGACCCTGCCTCAGCCAACAACTTTCTGCCTCGTCGGTTCTGTCCACATTTCCTCCCAGCCCACCTTACCAGGGACCCCATGAGGACAAGGGCTGGCATGGCCTGGGGGAGGGGTGTGGGGGAGGGGTGTGGGGCTGCCCATGTGAGATCACAGTGGTAGCTTGGCCTGGATTGGCAGCTCTGGGCCACCCTGTATTGCCTTTGGATTCTTCTTGGTAAATGGCCTGAGCTTTTGTGGGTGGGGGACGAGACCATGTCTCAACCTTGGTGAAAGTGTTGAACTCCTGGGTCTCTCAAGCTTTGATACAAGGGAAGACGGGAGACAACAAGAAAACATGTTCCTGGTTTGAGTGTCTCCACTCAAGTGAGTTGGGTAGGGGGCTGCGTGTAGAATGTGGGTGCCTGGATACCAGGGTTCCAAGTTCCATGTACTCTGTCAAGGAAGTGAGGTCATGTCCTGAGTCTCCTAACTTGAGCTTGATGTCAGATAAGACCTACTCAAAGTCCCCTCTGGGCTGCTGAATGCTTACCTCTCCCCATGCCATCTTCGTAACTGTACGCAGTGGCACCAACATAGCCCTAACCTCACCCGCCAGAACCTGGGGAAGGCCTGGGTGTAGCCAGGGCCCCAGCTTTGAGTAGACAGAGCTGGGTTCAGACAAAGCTCATCCCTCTCATCCAGTCTGTGACCTTGGACAAGTCTTTGTGCTTCTCAGAGCCTTCCCAGTACCCCTACCCACACAATCGGGATCATTCTGGCATCTTCTTCCTAGGGACTTCAGCAGGTATATGTGAGATAAAACCTACAGAACCTGTGGGCTGGCATTACATGTAGCTAATCAGGGGTGGATTACCTAATAGGCAAGGTAAGCATAAGGCTTACCTGCTTACCAGATCATCTGTAATGAACATTTTCACATTTTATCACCACAGCTAGTACTGTGCTTCTAGGTATGGCTGGCATCTATCTCACCCAACCCCAAGACACCTTCCTACAGAATGGAAGCCTCTTTTCAAATTTACAATCCCTGACAGGGGGCAGATGACCCTGTAAGCAAGGTAAGCACAGGCCTACTTGTACTTACTTACTAATCTGTGGTGAACGATTTCACATGGGTTTTACCACATCAAAGATGTGGAGTTCACCATGCTTACCTTGCCTATTGGATAATCTGCCCCTGTAGCTAATGCACAGACTCAGAGATGGAAGAATTTCAAGTAGGGGTGGGAAGCAGCATGGAGCACATCTTCAAACAAGGCTGGGTTCTAGTGGTGTAAGCTTGGGAAAGTCACTTCCCCCCTTGGCCTCTATTTCTAGTCTGCACCAGGAGTGGGTTAAATTAAATGAACATCAGATATTGTCACCCTCTGCGTAAAACCCTCAAATAACTCCCGTTATATAGAATCTGAACCAGCGCCTCATCTCAGACTAGGCAGCCTGCACAATGGCTCCCAACAATCCTACCTCTTGGTCTCCACCTCCTGTATGACCCCCTCTTCTCAGTGCAGATTTGACCCAGGGACTCGCTTCTCAAGAATGTTGTTGTTAGTGCCACTGAGTCGATTTCAACTTATAATGACCCCATTTGGGGCAATGTTTCTTGGCTCATTTTTATTCTCTCTCTCAGCCATCTCTCTGTCATTTATTTCTCTCTCCCCCTGGAAGCAGTTGTGATGTATGCCCTGACCATGGAGAGACTCATGTGACAAAGACCTGAGGGAGGGTCTTGATCAACAGACAGAGGGGAAGTGAGGCCCCCCAGACCAACAGCTTACAGAGTCCTGCTCATAATATGGAAGTGAGTAGGTACAGATCCTCCCCAGTCAAGACTCATTTGAGACCCAAACCACAGACTCCTGAGAACTTGAGGCAGTCACGAGGTAAGCCATGCCTGGATTCCAGGCACACAGAGACTGTGTTCTGTTGTGAGTCATTAGTTTTGTGGCTGTTGTTATCACAGAGCAGGAGATAACTCCTCCAGCCCAGCAGGTCATGGGTCCTGGACCTGTTCTCCTCCCTGTCTGCTCTCCTCCTAAGCTCCCTCTAGCCATAGTGGCTGCATTTCAACCCCCTCTCTGGACAAACTCACGTCTGCCTCCCAGTCTCTGCACCAGCTATGTCTTCTCCGTGGCATGCTATTGCCAGACTTGTGCAGGGCTGGTGCCTTCTGTCATTCTGGTCACACATAAATGTCACCTTAGTGAGGCCTTTTGGACCACACCCTAGCCTTATCTCACAGCACCCTGCTTTATTTTCTCTATAAAATATGCTCTTTTCTTTGATGTATTTGTTTTCATTCTTTTATCTAGCTTCATGTCTCCCCTACAGATTGTGAGTTCCTAGGTCAGGGACCACGTGGGTCATTTTCAGAACCAGCTCCTGGACCACCAGCTGATGTTGATCCTGCTCCTGCACTAACACTGGAGCTCCACAGTCCACCAACTATTCCGTCACCAGCTCCATCACCAGCATCAGATGGACAGTCAGCTGGAGGTGTAGAGTTCAATCGTAGCCACCTCCTGAATGGCTCCCAGACCACCTGCTGATGTCGATCCTACTCCTGCTCCACACCAAAGCTCCACAGAGCACCAGGTCCTCCATCTCCAGCTCTGCCTTGGTCACCAAAGGTTGAGCCATTTGCCACACCTCCTCCACAGCCACCCCTCATTCACAGCTAGGGAACGTCAGTTCCAGAACCAGACCCTTTCTTCAACTCACCTGAGTGGGAATTTTTTTGGTTTTGTCATAGTGTTTTTCCAGATCACTTTATATTTTATACTATTTTCACAGGTAGATTTCTTATAAAATAAAATTTGTTTTAATAGTTTTAAAGTGTGTAGCTTTATGTACTTTTACAATCTTATTTAACTATCATCAGTATCTATTTCAGAACATTTCCATTACCACTGTGAAAGTTAATGTTATGTGTCAATTTGTTTGGGCCATGATTCTCAGGGGTTTTTCAGAAATTATGTAATCAGCCTCCATTTTGTGATCTGATGTGAACAGCCAATCAGTTGCAAGAGGAGTTTCTTTGGAGGAGTGAACTGCAGATTGACACATCTCCTGGTACCTGGTATGCAGCCATTAAACTGGCCAATGCCTTTTTCTTCATCCTTGTTTAGAAGGGCGGGCCCCTCTTGGTGAATCACAGAGCAGATTTGTAGGATTTTGGGGCAAAACCCTGCCATCCTCCGCAGATAACTACTCTCCTTTTGAGAAACAGCTTTTGGCTTGTTACTGGGACTTAGTAGAGACTGAGCACTTAACCCTGGGCCACCAAGTCACCATGTGGCCTCAGCTGCCCATTATGAACTGGATGTTGTCTGACCCACAGAGTCATAAAGTTGGACGTGCACAGCAGCAGTGCATCATTAAATGGAAGCGGTATGTACAAGATCGGGCCTGAGCAGGATGTGAAGGCCCAAGTAAGTTCCATGAGGAAGTGGCCCAAATGCCCATGGTCTCCATTTCTGTCACATACCTTTCATCTCCCAGTCTGCACCTATGGCCTCATGGGGAGCTCCTTATGATCAGGTGACTGAAGATGTGAGAACTTGTGCCTTGATTACAGATGGTTCTATGCAATATGCAGGCACCATTTGAAAATGGAGAGTGGCAGCACTATAGCCCCTTGCTGGGACCTCCCTGAAGGACAGTGGTGAAGGGAAATCCTCCCAAAGGGCAGAACTTCAAGCAGTGCACCTGGTTGTTTTCTTTGCTTGGAAGGAGAAATGGCCAGATGTGCAATTGTATGTATACTGATCCATGGGCTGTGGCCAGTGGTTTTGCTGGATTGTCAAGGACTTGGAAGGAACATGATTGGGAAACTGGAGACAAGGATTTATGGGGAAGAGGTATGTGGATAGGTCCCTTTGAATGGGCCGAAGAAATGAAGATATTTGTGTCTCATGTGAATGCTCACTAAAGAGTGACCTCAGCAGACCAAGATTTTAACAATCAAGTGGATAGGATGGCGTGCTCTGTGGAAACCACTCACCCTCTTTTCCCAGGTACTTCTGTAATTGCTCATGAACAAAGTGGCCATGGTTGCAGGGATGGAGGTTATACATGGGCCCAGCAACATGCACTTCTACTCATCAAGGCCGACTTGGCGACGGCCACTGCTAAGTGCCCCATCTGCCAGTGGCAGAGACCAACACTGAGTCCCCGATGTGGCCCCATCCCTCAAAGTGATTATCCAGCAACCTGGTGGCAAGCTGATTACACTGGACCACTTCGCTCATGGAAAAGGCAGAGTTTTTTTCTCACAGGAATAGACACTTACTGTGAATATGGATTTGCGTTTTCTACATGCAATGCTTCTGCCACAATTACCACCCATGCACTTACAGAACACCTTATCCACCATCATCATATCCCACATACATTTCCTTGAATCAAGGGTCTCACTTCAGAGCAAATGAAATGCAGCAGTGGGCCCATGCTCATGGAATTCACTGGTCTTACCATGTTCCCCACCACCCTGAATCAGCTGGTTTGGTAGAGTGATGGGCTGGACTCCTAAAAACACAATTACAGTGCCAGCTAGGTGGCAATACCTTGCAGGGTTTGGGCAGTGTTCACCTAGGGGCTGTATATGCTCTAAACCAGCATCCAGTATATGGTGTTTTATCTCCCAAGCCAGGATTCATGGGTCCAGGAATCAAGGGGTGGAAATGGGAATGGCACCACTTACTATTACCCCTAGTGACCCACTCGCAAGATTTTTTTTTAATAATTTTTATTGTGCTTTTAGTGAAAGCTTTCAAATCAAGTCAGTTTCTCACACGAAAACCCATAAATGCCTTGCTACACACTCCCAATTACTCTCCCCCTAATGAGACAGCCCACTCTCTCCCTCCACTCTCTCTTTTTGTGTCCATTTCGCCGGCTTCTAACCCCCTCCACCCTCCCATCTCCTCTCCAGGCAGGAGATGCCAGCATAGTCTCAAGTGCCCACCTGATCCAAGAAGCTCACTCCTCACCAGCATCCGTCTCCAACACATTGTCCAGTCCAATCCATGTCTGAAGAGTTGGCTTTGGGAATGGTTCCTGTCCTGGGACAACAGAAGGTCTGGGGGCCATGACCACCGGGGTCCTTCCAGTCTCAGTCAGACCACTAAGTCTGATCTTATGAGAATTTGTGGTCTGCATCCCACTGCTCTCCTGCTCCCTCAGGGGTTCTCTGTTGTGTTCCCTGTCAGGGCAGTCATTGGTTGTAGCTGGGCACCATCTACTTCTTCTGGTATCAGGATGATGTAGTCGCTGGTTCATGTGGCCCTTTCTGTCTCTTGGGCTCGTAATCACCTTGTGTCCTTGGCGTTCTTCATTCTCCTTTGATCCAGGTGGGTTGAGACCAATTGATGCATCTTAGATGGCTGCTTGATAGCATTTAAGACCCCAGACGCCACTCTTCAAAGTGAGATGCAGAATGTTTTGTTAATAGATTTTATTATGTCAATTGACTTAGATGTTCCCTGAAAAACCATGGTCCCCAGACCCTTGCCCCTGCTACGCTGGCCTCCGAAGCATTCAGTTTATTCAGGAAACTTCTTTGCTTTTGGTTTAGTCCAATTGTGCTGACCTCCCCTGTATTGTGTGCTGTCTTTCCCTTCACCTAAAGTTGTTCTTATCTACTATCTAATTAGTGAATACCCTCTGTCACCCTCCCTCCCTCCCCCCCTCATAACCACAAAAGAATGTTTTCTTCTCAGCTTAAACTATTTCTCAAGTTCTTATAATAGTGGTCTTATACAATATTTGTCCTTTTGCAACTGACTAATTTCACTCAGCATAATGCCTTCCAGGTTCCTCCATGTTATGAAATGTTTCACAGATTCCTCACTGCTCTTTATCGATGCATAGTATTCCATTGGAAACCCTGGTGGCATAGTGGTTAAGTGCCACGGGTTCTAACCAAAGGTTCGGCAGTTCGAATCCTCCAGAAGCTCCTTGGAAACTCTATGGGGCAGTTCTACTCTGTCCTATAGGGTAGCCATGAGTCGGAATTGACTCGCCCGCACTGGGTTTGGTTTTTTTGGTTTAGTATTCCGTTGCGTGAATATACCATAATTTATTTATCCATTCATCCGTTGATGGGCACCTTGGTTGCTTCCATCTTTTTCCTATTGTGAACAGTGCTGCAATAAACATGGGTGTGCATATATCTGTTCGTGTAAAAGGTTCTTATTTCTGTAGGACATATTCCAAGGAGTGAGATTGCTGGATTGTATGATAGTTCTATTTCTAGCTTTTTAAGGAAGCGCCAAATCGATTTCCAAAGTGGTTGTACCATTTGACATTCCCACCAGCAGTGTAGATGTGTTCCAATCTCTCCGCAGTCTCTCCAACATTTATTATTTTGTGTTTTTTGGATTAATGCCAGCCTTGTTGGAGTGAGATGAAATCTCATTGTAGTTTTGATCTGCATTTCTCTAATGGCTAATGATCGTGAACATTTCCTCATATATCTGTTAGCTACCTGAATGTCTTCTTTAGTGAAGTGTCTTTTCATATCTTTTGCCCATTTTTTAATTGTGTTATTTGTCTTTTTGCAGTTGAGTTTTTGCAGTATCATGTATATTTTAGAGATCAGGTGCTTATCAGAAATGCCATAGTTAAAAACTTTTCCCCAGTCTGTGGGTAGTCTTTTTACTCTTTTGGTGAAGTCTTTGAATGAGCATAGGTGTTTGATTTTTAGGAGCTCTCAGTTATCTATTTTTTCTTCTACATTCTTTATAATGGTTTATGCCATGTGTTAGGGCTCCTAACATTGTCCCTATTTTTTCTTCCATGATCTTTATTGTTTTAGATTTTATATTTAGGTCTTTGATTCATTTTGAGTTAGTTTTTGTGCATAGAGTGAGGTATGGGTCTTGTTTCATTTTTTTGCAGACAGATATCCAGTTATGCCAGCACCATTTGTTAAAAAGACTGTCTTTTCCGCATTTAACTGTTTTGGGGTCTTTGACAAATATCAACTGCTCATATGTGGATGGATTTATGTCTGGATTCTCAATTCTGTTCCATTGGTCCATGTATCTGTTGTTGTACCAGTACCAGGCTGTTTTGACTACAGTGGCGGTATAATAGGTTCTAAAATCAGGTAAAGTAAGGCCTCCCACTTTGTTCTTCTTTTTCAGTAATGCCTTATTTATCCGGGGCCTCTTTCCCTTCCATATGAAGTTAGTGATTTGTTTCTCCACCTCATTCAAGAATGTCATTGGGATTTGGATCGGAATTGCATTAAATGTATAGATCGCTTTTGGTAGAATAGACATTTTTATAATGTTAAGTCTTCCTATCCATGAGCAAGGTATGTTCTTCCACTTATGTAAGTCTCTTTTGGTTTCTTGCAGAAGTGTACTGTAGTTTTCTTTGTATAAGTCTTTTACATCTCTGGTAAGATTTATTCCTAAGTATTTTTTCTTCTTGCTACTGTTAATGGCATTGATTTGGTGATTTCCTCTTCGGTGTTCTTTTTGTTGTTGTAGAGGAATCCAACTGACTTTTGTATGTTTCTCTTGTATCCCGATACTCTGCTGAACTATTCTATTAGTTTCAGTAGTTTTCTGGAGGATTCCTTAAGGTTTTCTGTGTATAAGATCATGTCATCTGCAAATAGAGATACTTGTACTTCTTTCTTGCCAATCTGATGCCCTTTATTTCTTTAACTAGCCTAATTGCTCTGTCTAGGACTTCCAGCACAATGTTGAATAAGAGTGGTGACAAAGGGCATCCTTGTCTGGTTCCTGATCTCAGTGGGAATGTTTTCAGGCTCTCTCCATTTAGGGTGATGTTGGCTGTTGGCTTTGTATAAATGCCCTTTATTATGTTGAGGAATTTTCCTTCAATTCCTATTTTGCTGAGAGCGTTTATCATGAACGAGTGTTGAACTTTGTCAAATGCCTTTTCTTCAGCAATTGATAAAATCATGTGATCCTTGTCTTTTGTTTTATTTATGTGGTGGATTCCATTAATTGTTTTTCTAATGTTGAACCATCCCTGGATACCTGGTATGAATCCCACTTGGTCATGGTGAATTATTTTTTTGATATATTGTTGAATTCTATTGGATAGAATTTTGGTGAGGATTTTTGCATCTACATTCATGAGGGACATATGTCTATAATTTTCTTTTCTTGTGGTGTCTTTACCTGGTTTTGGTATCTGGGGTATGGTAGGTTCATAGAATGAGTTTGGTAATATTCCATCCTTTTCTATGCTCTGAAATACCTTTAGTAGTAGTGGTGTTAACTCTTTTCTGAAAGTTTGGTAGAACTCTGCAGTGAAGACATTCAGACCAGGGCTCTTTTTTTGTTGGGAGTTTTTTGTTTTTTTTTTACCTTTTCAATCTCTTCTTTTGTTATGGGTCTATTTAGTTGTTCTACCTCTGTTTGTGTTAGTTTAGGTAGGTAGTGTGTTTCTAGGAATTCATCCATTTCTTCTAGGTTTTCAAATTTGAGTATAGTTTTTCATAGTAATCTGATATGATTCTTTTAATTTCGGTTTCGGCCATCTCATTTCTTACTTGCGTTATTTGCTTCCTCTCCTGTTTTTCTTTTGTGAGCTTGGCCAATGGTTTATCAATTTTGTTGATTTTTTAAAAAAACCGGCTTTTGGTCTTGTTAATTCTTTCATTTGTTTTCTGTTTTCTATTTCATTTAGTTCAGCTCTCATTTTTATTATTTGTTTTCTTCTGGTAACTGTGGGTTTCTTTTCTTGCTCCCTTCCTATTTGTTCAGTTTTTTAGGGATAATTATTTGATTTTGGCCCTTTCTTCTTTTTGGACGTGTGCATTTATTGATATAAATTGGCCTCTGAGCACCGCTTTTGCTGTGTCCCAAAGGTTCTGATAGGAAGTGTTTTCATTCTCATTGGATTCTCTGAATTTCTTTATTCCATCCTTAATGTCTTCTATAGTCCAGTCTTTTTTTTAGCAGGGTATTGTTCAGTTTCCAAGTGTTTGATTTCTTTTCCCTGCTTTTCCTGTTACTGATTTCCACTTTTATGGCCTTATGGCCAGAGAAGATGCTTTGTAATATTTCAGTGTTTTGGATTCTGCTAAGGATTGCTTTATGACCTAATATGTGGTCTTTTCTAGAGTATGTTCTATATGCACTAGAAAAGAAAGCATACTTGTTTGCTGTTTGGTGGAGTGTTCTGTATATGTCCACAAGGTCAAGTTGGTTGATTGTGGCATTTAGATCTTCCGTGTCTTTATTGAGCTGCTTTCTGGATGTCCTCTGGGAGGTTTCTTAAGTCTTTGTTTTGGTGGAATGCTGAAGCCATCATGGTCTCTGCCTCTTTATGTGATTTGGTAATGACTGCTGTCTCTGAGCCATGAATAATTGATTATATTTATTTATTGTTTGCTTACTGCGCCCTAGCTTCTTGTTTTTTTATATGCCCAAATAGGCTGGTCATATGAACTAATTTGGTTATGGGTGCCTTTCAGACTCTCACATTCTGTCTCCGGATGGCTAGAGCTATTACTAGGTATGTGAGCCCAGGAGTCTGTTTCTTTTCTTGTGAGGATTCTGCTCAGGAGTCCAGGTCTTGGTCACCAAGTGTGTGGTGTACGCTGTCACATACAGTCCTAGTTGCACAAGGGTGATTGGAGTACACATAGGTATTTGGCTACAGTAGAGTGTCATGCGCTGATCAAGGCAAGGGACTGACTTCTTCCCGAGTGTCTATGTGGAAGGCCTGTCCCTGTTCCCTACAGCACATAGGTAGGTGGGTTTTGCAGCCATATTATGGGCACCCAATGCTGTTGGGTGTAATGCCTGGGAGTCACCACTTTTTCTTAGACCTCTGTCACAGGTGGCTCAGTGGAGTGGGTGGAACTACCAGTCCTCAGGCCCCTAATGTGGGTGGGTGAGGACCCAGCTTAATGGTTAGAGTGGAGTCAACTGTCACAAATCTGCCACTCCCCCTTATAGCAGATACACATGAAAATAGGCTTCAGGTATAAACCCTGTTATACTGTGCTAATGAGGGCCTATGTTGTTGAAATGGGCTCACACAGGTCTATGCAGGGGTGAAATGCATTCAAAGTCCATGGACCCATTATGCCTGTGCCTAGGCAAAGGGTCTGTGCCTGCCTTGTATTCCCAGAGTAGAGGAGCTGGCAGATTATTTTTTTTCCCGTTTGTTAATTTGTTCCCTCTCCAAAGCGAGGAGAATGGCTCAGAGCACATGATGGGTCCTCCTTCCTGCACAGGGAGCACAGCACTTGCTGAAGCCTGGCCAAGACCCAAAGCAGAGCAGGGAAGAAGCAGATAAAAAGGGTTTTATTTTTGTTTTGATCCGCGTGGTGGATTAGATGTTTGTACTTATTTTTTGCAGGCTGAGGAACATTTTTCATAGGTTCTGGAGGCTTGAGCAGACTCTCCATGACTTGATCTCTCCCCATGTGGAAAACTGGTCCCAAGAACCACCGCTTGCCCCACCACATGTGCCAGCCAATGTAGCCTGCAGGGAGCCAGTACTGGCCAGGTCAGGTGTGGCAACTCCTCACTGTTTCTGAACCGTCTCTCCCTCCCTCTGCCACTCAGTCCAATTCCTCAACTTTGTCTTTGCTGTTTGAGGCTTCTATGTATTGCCATATATAATTGAGTCACTTGTTTTTGTGGTTCTTTGTTGTAAGAGAGACCATGGGAAGCATCTGACTACTCCGCCATCTTGGTCCTGCCTCTGCTGTACTGACTTTAATCACAAGGCATGATAGTACTAAGAGATGCTCTAAGGGATCATCTGCATTCCAGATGTACTCTACTTCCATTCCCAAAACCCATGGATTGCTATGAGTCAGAATCTACTTCCATTATGTAATATCAATCCAATTTCCTCTTGGTAATCAGGATCAATCACACCAGCCAGTACGGTAACTCCCTTCTTTGCCTGTTGATCCAGCCTGTTGATCCAAAGTGGCCAGGTAGCATTCTTAGATTCCAGTTCAATGGAATCAGTGATATGGCTCCACATGGGAGCATTCTGCCCTTGGAACTAAGACCTCTAGATCTCCTGAGCATGAGGTCATGGGGAAAGGAAGAAAAAATCTTGTGAGGAGGCGGAGCCAAGATGGCAGAATAGACAGACGCTGCCAGCAAGCCCTCTTTACAACAAAGATCCGAAAAAAACAAGTGAAATGTGTATATTTGTGACAAGCTGGGAGCCCTGAGCATCAAAGGCAAGCTTAGACAATGAACTGAGGGGCAGGGGAAGAAAAGACCATTCAGAAGTGAAGAGGAGTTACCAGACCTGAGTTGCGGGGAGCCCTCAGGCACCATTCCTGGAGCGAGGGTGGTGGCAGCGATGGGCTGGTACTAGCATTTGGCCGCAGTTTCCTCAAGGAGAAGCAGCCAGCCACACAGCCTACTCACACCTCCAGAACCTGAGAAGAATGGCGCTCTCGGCAAAAACTAAGTACTTGGGTATATTTTACCACACCCCGACCACCCCCAAGCCGGCTTCAGTGGCTGAATCCCTGGGCCTGAAAGAAACCCTGGTGAGCACCTAGAGCCATCCTCCCAGCCTTGGGGAAGGAAAAAAAATTGCAATTGGGGGAAAAGATAATTTGCTAGCTCCATTAACCGGAGGAGCTCAGGACAGAAATGGCTCCTGTCCAGGCATAAAGCATCCGTGGACCCTGAGCACCTTTCCCTTCTGCATGGACCTGTGTGGGCCTATTTTGGGAGAATAGGCGCTTGTTGGCAAACTCCAACCATTGCAGCTGTGCGGTGCAGAGGTGTGTGTTTGATGTTTGACACTGCCTATTAAAAAAGGTCCTCACCTACCCACACCAGGGACCTAAGGACTGGGAGCTCCACTCAGGTCACCCAGCCACCCGTGACAGGGGTCCAAAGATAACTGGTACCTGCCAGTCCTTACAACCAAAAACTTTGGGTACCCATGATCCCTCTGCAGAACCCACCCACCAGCACACTCTAGGGAATGGAGAATCATTTTCCTCAGAGACACTTGGAGGTCAATTCTTAGCCCCCTGCCTTGTTCAGAGCATGACCCCCTGCTGCAGTCAGATACCAGTATATACGCCAAACAACCCTGCCCCTCTAAGACTGTAAGACAGAGCCTGTGCCACACACTTGATATCAGCTACCTGGAAAACTGAGATGAATTCATACAAGAAAACTGAATGGACTCCTAGTCTGATATACCTGATAACAGCTCTAGCCATCTGGAGACAGGACACCGGAGCTCCAAAGGTGAAAATAATCAAGCTAGCTCACTCAAGCAACCCACAGGGGTATACCAGAACAAAACAAAACAAGCAGCTTTGAGACAGTAAGCAAGCACACACTAATACAATAACTTAAAGATGGCTCGGAGACAACAGTCAATATCAAGTCATATAAAGAAACAGACCATGATCACCTCAACAGGCTCTCAAAACAAAGAATCCAGGGATCTTCTAGATGAAAGTGCATTCCTGGAATTACCAGATGCAGAATACAAAAGTTTAATATACAGAACTCTTCAAGACATCAGGAAGGAAATGAGGCAATACGCAGAACAAGCCAAAGAACACACAGATGATGCAATTGAAGAAATCAGAAAGATTCTTCAGGAACATAATGAAAAGTTTAATAAGCTGGAAAAATCCATAGACAGACAGCAATCAGAAATTTAGAAGATTAACAATAAAATTACAGAATTAGATAACTCAATAGAAAGCCATAGAAGCAAAATTAAGGGAATGGAAGTCAGAATTAGTGAGATCGAAGATGAAGCACTTGACACCAATTTATTTGAGGAAAATCAGATAAAAGAATTAAAAAAAATGAAGAAACCGTAAGAATTATGTGGGAGTCTATCAAGAGGAATAACCTATGAGTGACTGGAGTACCAGAACAGTGGGGGGATAACAAAAAATACAGAGAGAATTGTTGAAGATTTGTTGGCAGAAAATTTCCTTGAAATAGTGAAAGATGAGAAGCTATCTATCCAAGATGCTCATTGAACCCCACACAAGGTAGATCCCAAAAGAAAGTTACCAAGACATATTATAATCAAACTTGCCAAAACCAAAGATAAAGAGAGAATTTTAACAGTGGTATGGATAAGTGAAAAGTCATTTACAAAGGAGAGTCAACAAAACTAAGATCAGGCTACTCAGCAGAAACCATGCAGGTAAGAAGGCACTGGGATGACATATATATAGCCTTGAAGGAGAAAAACTGCCAGCCAAGAATTATGTAAACAGCAAAACCATCTCTCAGATATGATGGCGAAATTGGGGCATTTCCAGATAAACAGATGTTTAGAGAATTTGCAAAAACCAAACCAAATATACGTGAAATACTAAAGAGAGCCCTTCAGTTTGAAAATCAATAACATCAGATGACTAGAACAGAAAACAGATATCATACAGCTATCTACCCAGATAGGGAAGTTCCAAAAATAAAGCTAAAACACTGAAAATAGGGAAAGAGTGACATCAATATGTAAAAGATGACAACATTAAAACAAAAAAGAGGGGCTAAAAAAGTAGTCATAGATGTTCCATATGGAGAGGAAATAAAAGATTTGTTTAAACTTAGAAAAATAGGGATAAATATTAAGGTAACCACAAAGGAAACTAACAATCCTACACATCAAAAAAAAAAAAAACAAGAAAAACACAAAGACTCAGCAAATACAAAATCAACAACAATGAAAAAGACAAAATACATACAGAAAAATAACTCAGCACAGAAAATTAAGTGTATCAAAGAAACCGTCAACAGCACACACACACAAAATTACATCAAAATGACAGCACTAAACTCATACCTATCAATAATTACACTGAATGTAAATGGACTAAATGTACCAATAAAGAGACAGAGAGTGGCAGAATGGATTAAAAAAAAACAATCCGCCTATTTGCTGCCACAAGAGACACACAACTCAAAGGATGGAAAAAAATATATCAAGCAAACAGCAATCAAAAAAGAGCAGGAGTGGCAATATTAATCTCTGACAAAATAGAGTTTAAAGCAAAATCCAGCACAAAGGATACGGAAGTATACTATATAATGATTAAAGTGTTAATATATGAGGATGACATAACCATAATAAATGTATATGCACCCAATGACGGGGTTCCAAAATACATAAAACAAACTAACAGCATTGAAAAGAGAAATAGACAGCTCCACGATAATAGTAGGAGACCTCAACCCACCACGTTCAGTGAAGGACAGAAGATCCAGAAAGAGGCTCAATAAAGACACAGAAGATCTAAATGCCATAATCAACCAAATTGACCCTGTATACATACACAGAACACTCCACCCAACAGCAACAAAGTATAATTTCCAAAGCACATGGAACATTCTCCAGAATAGATCACATATTAGGCCACAAAGCAAGCCTTAACAGGATCCGAAATATCAAAATATTACAAAGCATCTTTTCTGACCATAAAGCCATAAAAGTAGAAATCATTAATGGAAAAAAAAAAATCAAATACATGGAAACTGAACAACACCTTGCTCAAAAACTACTGGGTTATAGAAGAAATTAAGGATGGAATAAAGAAATTCACAGAATCAAATGAGAATGAAAACATCCTACCAGAACCTTTCGGACACAGCAAAAGCTGTGCTCAGAGGTCAACTTATAGCAATAAATGCACACATTCAAAAAGACGAAAGAGCCAAAATCAAAACATTAACCCTTCAACTTGAACAAGTAGAATGACAGCAGCAAAAGAAGTTCTCAGGCACCAGAAGAAAGGAAATAATAAAAATTAGAGCAGAATTAAATGAAATAGAGAATAGAAAAACAATTGAAAGAGTTAACAGCAAAAGCTTGTTTTTTGAAAAGATCAACAAAACTATAAACCATTGGCCAAACTCACAAAAGAAAAACAGGAGAGGAAGCAAAATAACCCAAGTAAGAAAGGAGAAGGGCAATATCACAACAGACCCAAATGAAATTAAAAAAAATCATAACAGAATACTATGAGTAATTGCAGTACAACAAATATGAAAAGCTAAAAAAAAAGGACAAATTTCTAGAAACATACTACCTACTTAAACTAACATAAACAGAGGTCGAACAACTAAATAAACCTATAAAAAGAGATTGAAAATATAATAAAAATCTTCCAATAAAGTCAATGGAAAACGATAGCAACCAATTCCAACATGATTTCTAATGGCCCAGACCCTTCAGAAATGAAGGTTTGGGTCACACCACCAGGTAAAGAACCACGACCAGCTGAGGTGCTTTTTGAGGGCAAAGGGAATACGGAATTGGTGGTGGAAGAAGGTACTTTTAAATACCAGTTACTGTCATGTGACCAGTTGCAGAAACAAGGACTGTTATTTTTTTGAGTATTTCTGCTTTGCATGTGTACACCAAATATTCTCGTTTTTTTTTTTCAGTTATAAAATATAATATGTAAATAGGGCTATTGCATTTTCAGTTGTGTTCCTTGTACCATGTTGGCCCAAGTGTGACTTTGTAATTGTCTTTACTCAGAGATTATGTATAATTTGGGGAGATGTGTACAGGTGTAAATTGACAAGGGGTAGACTGTGATGGTTAAGTTTGTGTGTCAACTTGACTGGGCTATGATTCTCAAGTGTTTTGGCAGTTGTATAATGTTGTGATCACTTCCCTGTTGAGATTTGATATGTGATCACCCCCAAGATGGGATCTGCAGAGGTGGGGTCTGCGGCAGCTCACCAACCCTTCAGAGTTCATCTCTCCACCGTCCACCGCTTAGTCCTTCCTACTGTCCTTGTCAGGGCTTTTGTTCATTCTAGATTCTGCAGCTGGCTTCCGTTCATCTGCCCTCGGTTCTTGGACTTGATCTAGCAGATTACCTGTGCTCTTGCCTACCGATCTTGAGATTCACTGATCACAGCCTGCAACAGTCCTGCTCTCCAGCCTGCCTATCTTGGGTTCCTCAGCCCCTGTGGCTATGTGAATCTGGAGAAGCCTCTTTTCTTCCCCACAGACTTGGGACATTACAGTCTGTAAAAACCGAGCGGATCATTTCGTTGATATAAATCTCTCACTATATATATATATATTTATATGCTTACTGGTTTTTCTTCTCTAGAGAACCCAGCTTAAGACAGGCTGAGTCAGTTCTGTCTCATAGTACCCCTATGTACAATACAACAGAACAAAACACTGTCCAGTCCTATTGATCCTCACAATCATTGCTATGTTTGAGCTCATTGTCACAGCGACAGTGTCAGCCCATTTCATTGAGGGTCTTCCTCTTTTTGAAGACCCTCTACTTTACCAAGCATACTGTCCCTCTCCAGGAACTGGTCCCTCCTGATAAAGTGTCCAAAGTACGTGAGAAAAAGTCTTATCATCCTCCCCTCTAAGGAGCATTCTGGCTGTACTTCTTCCAAGACAGACTTGTTAATTCTTCTGAAAGTCCATGGTATATTCAGTATTCTTTGCCAACACCATAATTCAAAAGCATCAATTATTCATTGTCCAGCTTTCGCATGCATATAAGGTGACTGAAAATACCATGATTTGGGCCAGGAGCACCTTAGTCCTCAAGGTGAAAGCTTTGCTTTTTAACACTTTAAAGAGGCCTTTCGTAGCAGATTTGCCCAGTGCTTCCATGGGTGTTGATTATGGATCTAATTCATATGAAATCCTAGGGTTGCTAGACTTAGCAAACAAAAGCACAGTATTTGAATTTATTTGCAAAATACAGAATAAAAAAATTAAATTTCAGATAAACAAAATTTTTTAGCATAAGTATGAAATATGCAAAATTTGGGATATACTAAAAAAATTGTTTATCTGAAATTCAAATTTAACTAGGCATCTTGTATCTTATCTGCAAGGTTACTTTCAGGAAACAGTGATTCCCATTTGAGTTGCTTAACCCAGAAGAGCCACCTGTTTCAGAGAAAACTGGAAATATCATGCAGTTTATATCCCACAATTTGTGCAACCCTTTAAGCTCTCTCTTGTGACCAGAACTCCTATTTGAAAGGTTGTTTAAAATGTGTGAATTGTAAAAAATCTTGTCCTTAGGAATGTAATTATAATAAAAGGAACATATATAAAAAAAGGATAGGCTTATTTGTATACAGCTGCACTAATACAGTAGCCATTAGCCACTTGGCTATTAAACACATGAAATGTGGCTAGTCTGAATTGTGTAAACACACCAGATTTCAAAGACTTAGTATAAAAAAAGAATGTAATGTATCTCATTAATAATTTTTTACTTATTCATTACATGTTGAAATTATAATATTTTGGATATATTGGATTAAATAAAATGTATTATTAACATTTATTTCACCTATTTTCTTTTTACTACTTTTTTCCTTTTTAATTTTTTTAATTGGGTACTAAATCCAACCCAAACCCATGCTGTTGAGTTGATTTCGACTCATAGCAGCCCTATAGGACAGAGGAGAATCGCCCCATAGTGTTTCCAAGGAGCACCTGGTGGATTCGAACTGTCAACATAGCAGATGTAGCTGTTAACCACTACACCACCAGGGTTTCCAGTGTGGCTACTAGAAAATTAAAAATTACATATTGTAGCTCACATCTGTGGTTCACATTACATTTCTGTTGGACAGTGCTGGCCTAGAGCAAAAGCAAAATCCGGGAGACCTAATAATGACCATCAGGTCAGGAGCCAGGTACCAGCCTGCTCAGAAAGAGATTCTCCTCATTATGAGCCTGTTGTGACTGAAATGCTTGGCGTATACGGAATCATTGAATGTAGTATGTGTTCATGTAGTTTTCCTTGTTTTTATTTTCTATCCTGACAAGAACGTGATTTTTGAAAAATTGCAGAACAAAGAGAATTGTGGCTTACATTACCTATTATGTATGTTTGGCAATTGAAGTACGTTTTTGACAATTACAAATTTCTGTCTGCTCTGTGGCTCATGAAGACATTAGATTGGGACATGGTGAGAGGAGGCAGGAGGTGGGGCAGTTGGGAAAGATTCTGGTTCCTAGAAGCCATGCTCATGAGTTATTCTTTTTTATTCTTTCTTCATTTCTCCTTTTGATTTTATGACTCTGAATTGATGATGGCAGGGCCACTTTGACTATACGTGCTAGAAGCAGATGTCTATGTTAAGTAGAATTTTAAGGATTGAAAACCATAAAAAAAAAAGTGGAGGAGACCGCTTAGAGGGAAGAAGGGTTGGGGATGGGAAAGTGTGTATCCCTGGTTACTGAGTGCCTTATCTCCTGTTGGTAGCCCCGTGAAGCTGCCTTCCCAAACTCCCTGTCTGCAGTCCTTGGTTGCTGAGGTCTGAGATGGCAAATCCAGGTGGCAGTGAGCTGGTATCTCTCTGGCTGAGTGATCATGGCCCATTGGAAAATGGTGAAGGCTTTGAAGAGGGAAGAAGGGTGGGAGGCGGGCAAGTGTGTATCCCCAGTTTCTGAGTGCTTTCTGTCCTGTGAAGTTGTCTTCCTGTACTTGCTGTCTGCAATCCTTAGTGGCTAAAGGTCTAAGATGGTGAATCCTGCAGCAGTGAGCTGGTGTATCTCTGGCTGAGCAACTGTGGACCATTGGAAAGTCGCGGAGGCCTCATATAGGAAAGAAGGTGGGGGATGGGGAAGCAGTGTCATGAATTGAATTATGTGTCCCCTTCCCGCCAAAAAAAATCTGTGTATCAATTTGGCTGGGCCATGATTCCTAGTATTGTGTCGTTGTCCTCCATTTTGTAACTGTAATTTTATGTTAAAGAGAATTAGGGTGGGGTTGTAACACCCTTACCCAGGTCACATCCCTGATCCAATATAAAAGAAGCTTCCCTGGAGTGTGACCTGCACCACATTTTATCTTTCAAGAGATAAAAAGGAAAGGGAAGTGAACAGAGAGGGGGACCTCATACCACCAAGAAAGCAGTGCCAGGAGCAGAGCACACCCTTAGGTCCTGAGGTCCCTGCACGGAGAAGCTCCTAGTTTTGGGGAAGATTGATGAGCAGGCCGACAGGGAGAGAAAGCCGTCCCCTGGAGCTGAGGCTCTGAGTTTGGACTTTTAGCCTACTTTATGGTGAAGAAATAAATTTCTCTTTGTTAAAACCATCTACTTGTGGTATTTCTGTTATAGCAGTACTAGATAACTAAGACAATGACATATATAAAACTTGGGAAAAAAACTGCCAACCAAGAATAATATATCCTGCAGAACTCTAAAATATGATGGTGGCAATACTATTCTCAGAGGAAATAGACTTTAAAACAAAATCCACCATAAGAGACAAGGAAAGACATTATTGATTAAAGGGACAACCCACCATGAGGATGTAATCATAATAAATATCTATGCAGTCAATGACTGCACTCCAAAATACATAAAACAAACTCTAACAGCACTGAAAGGAGAAATTGACAGTTCCACAATAATAGTAGGAGGCTTCAACACACCACTCTTTGTAAAGGACAGAACATCCAGAAAGAAGGTCAACAAAGACACAGAAGATCTAAAAGCTACAATCAACCAACTTGACCTCATAAACATACATAGAACACTCCACCAAACAGCAGCAAAGTACACTTTCTTTTCCAACACACATGGAACATTCTCCACAATAGACCACATCTTAGGCTGCAAAGCAACCCTCAACAAAATCCAAAACACTGAGATAATACAAAGCATCTTCTTTGATCACAACACCATCAAAGTAGAAATTAATAACAGGAAAAGCAAGAGGAAAAAAAAAAAAAAAACAGATACGTGGAATCTGAACAACACCTTGCTTAAAAACCACTGTGTTAGAAGAAATAAAAGATGGAATCAAAAACATTTCTAGAATCTAATTAGAATAAAAACACATCATACAAAAATCTTTGGGACACAGCAAAGGCAGTGCTCAGAGGTCAATTTATAGCAATAGATGTACAGATTATAAATAAGACAGGGACAAAATCAAAACATTAGGTATACAACTTGAACCAATAGAAAGAGAACAGCAAAAGAAGACCACAGCCACCACAAGAAAGGAAATAATAAAGATCAGAGCAGAAATAAATGAAATAGAAAATAGAAAAACAATAGAAAGAGTCCACAAAACCAAAAATTAGTTCTTTGAAAGGATCAGCAAAATTGACAAGCCATTGGCAAAATCCACAAAAGAAAAACAAGACAGGATGTAAATAACCCAAAAAAGAATCAAAATGGAGGACACTACAACACAGCCAACTGAAATAAAAAGCATCTAATAGAGTGTTTTCAAAAACTATACTCTGAAATAATTGAAAACCAGAGGAAATGGACAAATTTCTAGAAATTACCTACCTAAACTAACAGGAACTGAGACTGAGAATCTGAACAGACCCATAACAAGAGAAGACGTTGAAAAGATAAAAAATAAAAAATTCCCAACAACAACAACAAAAAGGCCTGGGCCAAATGGGTTCACTGGAGAATTCTACCAAACATTCAGAGAAGATCTTGCACCAGTACTACTAAAAGCATTTCAGAACATAGAAAAGGAAGGGAAATTTCTGAATTCATTCTACGAAGCTAGCATAACCCTGATACCAAAACCAGGCAGAGACATCACACACAAAAAAAAAAGAAAATAAGAAAAGAAAATTACAAAACAATATCTCTCATGAATGCAGATGTAAAACTTCTCAACAAAATTCTAGCCAATAAAATTCAGCATCATATACATAAAAAAAAAATACACCATGACCAAGTTGAATTCATACCATGTATGCAGGGATGGTTTGACATTAGAAAATCAATCAACACAATCCACTACATAAATAAAACAAAAGAAAAAAATTACATAATCATTTCAATTGATGCACAAAACGCAGTTGATAAAGTCCAACACCGAAGCCTGATATAAACTCTCAATAAAATAGGTTTGGAAGGGAAATTCCTCAACATAATAAAGGGCATCTACACAAAACCACCAACAGTTAATACCATTCTTAATGGAGAGAGGCTGAAAACGTTCCCCTTGAAACGGGAACAAGACAACGATGCCCTTTATCACCACTCGTATTTAACATTGTGCTGAAAGCTCTAGCCAGAACACTAAGGCCAGAAAAAGAAATAAAAGGCATCCAAATTTGTAAGGAAGAAGTAAAACTGTCCCTATGTGTGGATGATATGATTCTATACATACAGAGCCCGAGCAAATCACCAAGAAATTTACTGGAACTAATAGAGAGATTCAGCAGGGTAATGGATACAAGATAAACATACAAAAATCAGTTGGATTCCTATACATCAATAAAGACAACCAAGAAAAGGGAAAGAGGAAAGCCATACCATCTATAAAACCCACCTATAATAGCCCCTAAAAAAGTAAAATTCTTACAAATAAATCTAACCAGACCCATAAATAAATCTAAAAGACCTACAGAAAGAAAACTACAAAACACTACTGTAGGAAACCAAATAAGACCTACATAAATGGAAAAACAGACCATGCTCATGGATAGGTAGACTGAACATCGTGAAAATGTCAATTCTACCCAAAGCAATCTGCAAATACAATGCAATCTCTTTCCAAACACCAACAGCATTCTCTAAGGAGATGGAAAAACTAATCATTATCTTTATATGGAAAGAGAAGAGGCCACGGATAAGTAAAGCACTATTGAAGAAAAAGAATAAAGTAGGAGGGCTCACACCACCTGACCTCAGAACCCACTATACAACTTTGGTAGTCAAAACAGCCTGGTACTGGTAGAACAACAGACACATTAACCAATGAAACTGGATTGGAAATCTAGATGTAAATTCATCCACCTATAGTCACCCGATCTTTGACAAAGGCCCAAAGTCCATTAAATGGGAAAAAGACTGTCTTTTTAACAAATGGTGCCAGCAAAACTAAGTGTCCATCTGTAAAAAAATGAAACAGGACCCATACCTCACACCATACACAAAAACTAATTCAAAACAGATCAAAGACCTAAATATGAAACCAAAAACTATAATGATCATTGAAGAAAAAATAGGGTGAAGGCCCTAATACAGGGCATAAATATTATACAAGCCATAATTAACAATACACAAATTCCAGAAGATAAGCCAGATAACTGGGATCTTTTAAAAATTAAACTCACTCATCAAAAGACTTCACCAAAAGAGTAAAAACAGAACCTACAGACTGGGAAAAACTTTTTGGCTATGACAAATCCAACAAAGTTCTAATCTCTAAAATCTATAGGAAAATCCAACACCTCTACAACAAAAAGACAAATAATCCAATTAAAAAATGGGCAAGGGATATGAACACACACTTCACCAGAGAAGATATTCAGGCAGCTTACAGACACATGAGGAAATGCTTGCTATCACTAGCATTAGAGAAATGCAAATCAAAACTACAATGAGGTACCATCTCTCCCAGACATTACTGGCACAAATGATAATAATAATAAACAAAATAACAAATGTTGGGGAGGTAGTGGGGAGATTGAAACTCTTATGCACTGCTGGTGGGAATGTAAAATGGTACAACCACTTTGGAAAACCATATGGTGCCTCCTTAAAAAGCTAGAAATAGAAATGCCATATGATCCAGCAGTCCCTCTCCTAGGAATACAAAAAAAAATATCCTAGAGAATGAGAGCTGTCACATGAGTAGACATATGCACACTCATGTTCATTGCAACATTATTCACAATAGCAAACGGAATAAGTGCCCATCAACAGATGAGTGGATAAACAAACTATGGTACATACACACAATGGAATACTATGCAACAATAAAAATCAATGATGAATCTGTGAAACATCTCACAACATGGATGAAAATGGAGGGCATTTTATTGAGTGAAATAAGTCTATCAGAAAAGGGCAAATACTTCATGAGACCACTATCATAAAAACTCATGGAAAGGTTTACAAAGAGAAAGAAACAATCTTTGATGGTTGCTAGTTAGGGAGGGGACGGATTGGTAGGGAAAAACACTAACTAGACAATAGATAAGTGGTAACTTTGGTGAAGGATAAGACAGTACACAATACTGGGGAAGTCAGCACAACTTGACCAAGTCAAGGTCATGGAAGCTTCCTAGACACATACAAACTCCCTGAGGGACCGAATTACTGGGCTGAGGGCTGTGAGAACCGTGATCTTGGGGGACATCTAGCTCAATTGGCATAACATAGTTTATAAGGAAAACATTCCACATTCTACTTTGGTGAGTAGGGTCTGGGGTCTTAAAAGCCTGTGAGTGGCCATCTAAGATACCCCACTGGTCTCACCCCATCTGGAGCAAGGTATAATGAAGAAAACCAAAGACACAAGGGAAAGATTTGTCCAAAGGACTAATGGACCGCAATTACCACAGCCTCCACCAGACTGGGTCCAGCATAACTAGATGGTGCTCAGCTACCACCACCAACTGCTCTGACAGGAATCATAAAAGGGGTCTCAGACAGAGCTGGAGAAAAATGTACAGCAAAATTCTAACTCACAAAAAAAGACAGAAACTGGAGAAGTCTAAGAGTATGGCCCCCAGACACCGTTTTAACTCAGTACTGAAGTCACTGCTGAAGTTCACCCTTCAGCCAAAGATTAGACAGGTGCATAAAACAAAAGCAATCTAAATGGGTACATCAGCTCAGGCACAAGGAGGAGAAAGCAGGAGGGGACAGGAAAGCTGGTAATGGGGAATTCAAGGTCAAAAGGGGGGAGTGTTGACACGTCGTGGGCTTGGCAACCAGTGACAAAATATGTGTATTGTTTAATGACTCTTTAAACCTTTATCTAAATTCAATAAAAGAAAACAAATAAAAAAAGAAAACAAAAATCCTCACGTCTGTACCAATAAACAGCATCATGATGAATGGAGAAAAGATTGAAGTTGTCAAGGATTTCATTTTACTTGACACCACAATCAACCCCCATGGAAGCAGTAGTCCAGAAATCATAAGACGCATTGCATTGGGAAAATCTACTGCAAAAGACCTCTTGAAAGTGTTAAAAAGCAAAGATGTCACTTTCGGGACTAAGGTATGCCTGACTCAAGCCATGATATTTTCAATTGCCTTATACGTGTGTAAAACCTGGACAATGAATAAGGAAGACTGAAGAATTGACACTTTTGAATTATGGTGTTGGCAAAGAATATTGTATATACCATGACCTGCAAGAGGAGCCAGCCAATCAGTCTTGGAAGCAAGGATAGTGAAACTTCATCTGGTATACTTTGGACAGGTTATCGGAAGGGAACAGCCCCTGGAAAAGGACATCATGCTTGGCAAAGGGTCAGTGAAAAAGAAAACCCTCCAGGAGATTGATAGACACAGTGGCTGCAACAATGGACTTAAGCCTAACAACGATTGTAAGGACCGGGAAGTGTTTCATTTTTTATACCTAGGGTCACTATTCATCTCATATGAGTCAGAATTGACTTGATGGCAACAGGTTTAGTTTTGGGTTTTAGAGGGTCACTGTGAGCTGGAACTGACTCAACTGCACCTACAACAGCAAGCACCAGATTGTACTTTTAGGTCTTCAATCCATTTTGAATTTGTTTTTGTGGATGGTGTGAGGCATGGGTCCTGTTTTGTTTTTCTGCATGTGGAAATTCAATTTTCCCGACACCATTTATTGAAGAGATTCTTCTTTCCCATGAAATGGACTTAGCACCTTTGTCAAAAATTAGTTAACCGCAGATATGTGGGCTTATTTCTGGATTCTCAATTGTATTCCATTGGTCTATGTGTCTGTTGTTATATCAGTACCAGGCTGTTCTGTTACTGTACCTGCATAGTATGTTTTAAAATCAGGAAATGTGAGCCCACCTACTTTGTCCTTCTCTTTCAATATTGCTTTAGCTATTTGTGGCCTCTTGCCATTCTATAGGAAGTTGAGAATTTGTTTTTCTATTTCTGTGAAGAAGGCTGTTGGAATTTTGATCAGGATTGTGTTGAATCTATAGATCGCTTCGGGTGGTATTGACACCTTTTTTATTATTTTAAACATACAAATTCAACTTAATTTCACCATTGTCATTTAAAGCTTGATTTTATCAAACATAAAAAGACATTTTTAAAGAGTTCTCTATCACAGGAAATTAAACAGTAGTAACGTCCATAGCTTCATAGGCACAAGTTATACAAATTAAAATCAAATAATTGGCAATTTTTTCCACGTGGAAACTATACATCTAAATAAATGGTGGAAGGATCTCAATATTTCATTACTTATGGGTTAATTTGGTTATTTTCAGAATCTAAACAAAGACTCTGATATTCAATTTTTTTTTGCTGTAATTAATGATTAAATACCATTCTACCTATATTCTGAGTCAAGCTACTTGAACAAAATGTCTGATTTAGGAAGCTATTTAGCTTTAGAGTAAAAGTTTTTCTAAGTACAGTTTCCACCTTCAAAGGAATTGACATTACGATGCTGATGAAATCTGCTAGTTCCACTTTGAACAATGTGCAATATTCTTTTGTGCTAATGTATTTAGCCAAATACGTTAATGAGAGGAAAATAACATAATCTCTTCTAATTCGTGATGTCAATTCCACGGAACGTAAACAGGTACAAATATGGATTATGCACAGATCAGTAGGGTATAATATTGTTTCCCTTATCTAAAAATTAGCCAATGCAATAAAACATATCAACTTTTATTTGATTTCATTTCAAGAAAACACATCTGAGAATTGCAAGTACATTATTTTTCTCATCTCATTCCTCAGTCATTGACAGAAATTTTATCAACCACCATGCTATCTACTTTGTGGATTGTAGTAGTAAATGAACAAAGATGGACTTCCTCAGAATTGGTAATGAACTGTGGTCCTGATTCTTCCCATTTTCCAGGTACAACCAAGTCTTTATCTGTATAAATCAGTAGATCAAATGAACAAGAAATTTCCAACAGTGAGAGAAATTTTACCGTAGCTGTGATCTGTCTGAACGGTCTGTTATGTTTTTCTTCTTTAATCCACTAATATAATGAATGATATTAATTTTTCACTATTAGGACATTTTTGCATTCCTGTGATAAATCCATCTTGATTATGAGATATTATCTTTTTATACACTGTTGTTGTTAGGTGCTGTTGAGTTGGTTCTAACTTATAGCAACACATGTACAACAATATGAACAACAGAATGAAACTCTTCCCAGTCCTGTGCTATCTTCATAATCCTTGCTATGCTTGAGCCCATTGATGCAGCCATTGTGTCAATCCATCTCCTTGAGAGTCTTTCTCTTTTTCATTGGCTTTCTACTTTATCGAGCATGATGTCCTATCATACACTATGATATAATATTTTTTAATATTTTGTTAATGTTTTTGTATCTATGTTAATGACTGTTGCTGGCATTTTTACTTCTTATACAATTGTTGCTACTTTATATTTCTCGATACATCATATAAGTGACAGAAAATGGGGTTATAGTCTATGAAAATTCAAGAATGTGTCAAGTTTGGGAAGTTTTCTAGATCCAATGGCCTGGAACATGTTCAGTTACTCCCTCCAATGTGGAAGTAGAATTCCCGGGCTGTTCATCCTCTTACATGAAGAGTTAGATGTTTTCCTGAATTTTGTAGCCAATATATAATACTTCTCAGTGTGCATGCCACCATGAACACCCAACTTTCCATGGGCCATGTAATGACAGTGTTCTTCAGCTGGTTCAGCTTCTTCAGGAAAAGAGGTATTGCTCCTTTGAACTCATGAATAAGAATATCTAGGGATGCTTTGAGTCTTTATGGACTATCAGATGTTCTTTGGAAACTATTGCAAACCCTGATTGGAAAATCACAGCACTGGCTTCTGAGGTTTCTAGAAAAGCAAATTTCCTGCAAGTTATCTTTTGATCAAAAGCTCCTAACTTGGGCCCTGTATTCTTTACTATGGATACAAATGACTGTGTTAAGGTGAACATATGGTATATAATCCTTCAAGCATACACTTGGGTTTGACAGAATTGTTGTTAAGGGCAAATGGTATATATGATAACCGGCTGAAGTTTTATGAGTAATGATTTATATTCCAGTGTATCTGTACCTCAGCCTATACCTATGATCACGGAACATTCTGTATTCAGAGTTTCTGAAGAAAAAATTAAATGGAGCCCAGTTTATAGATGCTGCAGCGTTGAATATGGGCATCAGAAGGAAATGGACAGTATAGCTTACTATTCCAACTTTAGGCTGTTTCCTGTAATGAAAGTATCCTTAGTGCACATAATTTCAAGCTGTGTATCTTGGTCAGTTTGCCTGGAAGTACGACGGAGATGTTCACCTACAATGACGTTTGATCAGTGGCTGATGATTTAACTGAATCACCAGGAACCTGGGAAGCAACAAGTTTGGAGGATTATTGAAAAAGTGGTTTCTTTAAGGATGGACCTAAGTGGTTAGAAAAATGTGGAATATTAGTTTTCCATATGAATGCTTTGAAAATTACATTCTCAATAATCTGGTGAAGGCGATGACCTATTATCTTCTAGCCTCTTTCCCATTCACTTCACTTCCCATTCAATTAATTCATCAATGGAATGAACTACCAGCCAGTTAACAATTTTAAGGCAAATCTCATTGGAACTTTTCCATGAGGGGGAAGAGCAATTTGTGTGGACACTGCTCTAAATATATAGATATTGCCTTTTCTGTTCAAGTTGCTTCAGTTAATACTGCCTGATATGGAATAAACAAACGTTTTAATCACTGTCATGCTATATTACACTATTGCATTGTAGCAAGGTAGTTATTTTACAAGAATAGGAAGGCAATGCACTCATACCCATGAAATTCGATAGACTGTTCATGCAACTAATCAAAGAGAATCTGATGCGCTACGGGAGTGGCGTAATCACTCACTGGAGAATCAGTTCTTGGATCAAGTGTTGATGTCAACATCTTGAAAGGCTGGGTCACTGTCATCCACATGTGATCTGTGTTCTGTATTAGAAACCAATGTATGAGGCTATTTCTCCCATAACCAGACTGCAAGTCTAAGTGCTAGGGGTAAAATTGGCAATGTCACTTTAAAATCTAGTAAACTCCTTGTACCTTTTTTTTTTTTTTTCTGTCCATATGTCTTTGGATTCTGATAATTTCTATTCAAAAGAGGAATAGTTTTACAAAGGGACAATCAATTTCTAAAATACACTACAAATTGAGACTCTCTTCTGGACACTTGTGGGATTCTTCTTTTCATTGAACCAAGAGGTAAAATGGATGCTTTGTATTCTTTTGGGTGACAGATTCTGATTAGCCAAGGAAAGTGTTAATAAGGAAAGAAGGAGGAGTACAGCTGTAACCCAGGCAGTTTTTCAGAATGCCTTCTAGTACTGTCATGTCTGATGGTAAATCTTAATGAGCAACTAGAGTACTTCATCAGAGACAAGAACACAAAGCTCAGATCCTCATAAAAGAAGGTTTGAGTCACCCTACTAGGTACATTTCAAGGCATTAAGATTATTGCTGAGACCAAATGAATAGAAAATTTATTCTGAAGTACAATATTTCATATCTATTTCTTTTGCCAACCAAAACTTTGCTCTAATATTACATTTAAAATGCTTCTTTTTCAGTGAAGAAATCAAAATTGACAGATCTCTTTTGTCCTCCCAAAGGATCCACACAAACAGGGAACCATAAAACTCTTTGTATGCACTTTGACTTCTACTAGACTCTATTGTTGTTATGTTTTAGTCTAAAGCCTCTGTGGTCCTCATGGAGCCTAGGTCTAGATGTCTTTATAACTGACTTAAACTTCCTTCTCTCCCAGAAGATGAGGGAAACCTCAATGCTGCAATTATTTGAAAATGTTGCACTGCTATGTCCAATCAAATCCATTGTGGATAACTGCTGCAGATATTTTGGCAGACTGTCAGCATTACCTTTGGCTCAGTGCCTCTACTTTTCTTACATATTCATGGCAATCTTTGTTTCTTCTTTGAAAGAAT
The DNA here is from genome assembly GCF_024166365.1 of Elephas maximus indicus. Lineage (NCBI taxonomy): Eukaryota > Metazoa > Chordata > Mammalia > Proboscidea > Elephantidae > Elephas > Elephas maximus. The sequence goes on along the minus strand of NC_064838.1, from coordinate 72,863,562 downwards.
ATAAGCATCCAGAAATGGAGGCGAGAGAATATCCTGCCGATTGATTCCTCAGGTTTACTTTGCATGGCTACAGAATACAATTTCTGGAATTACTTCAGTATGGCAGAGCATAATAACTTCATCTCTCTTCTAAAAAGACCTATAGCATTTTCATGGAACAGACTATTAAAGGAAAGGCCAATAATTTAAATAGAGCAACAAGGAAAACAAATTCCAGTCCTATATGGGAGGAATATAAAACTGGGAAAATGAACATGTATTTGGGAATTTTTTTGTAGTTCATTTTATCTCAAAGAGTTGATTTTCAGCACTTGAAGTTGTGGCACAGTCACTGATTATGTTTACCATTCCCAGAGTGAAAACAATAACAAGAGGAAAACATTGGAATTCTTCACTTTTAACTGGATCTGACAAATTACCAGAGGATACAAGGTAAAAGTAACTGTTAAAACACGTGCGGTTTTGACAAATATTAAGTCATAAATGAACTGCTTGCTTGTTGGCTGCCGTAGGAAGTGTTATCTTTTTAATGTGTGAGTGTTTTCAGTCATAAACCTATTAAAGTTTGCTTAGTTTATTAGGAGTAAATCTTAAAATAATTTGTATTTTTGCTCCTAAGGTTAATAAATAAAATGTCTTATTAAAAATAATATTTCATGACTATTACAGGCTGTGTTTTCACTGCTTAACTACCTCACAACTCTCCAGAAGCTAAGTATCACATAATTAAAATTTTGTTCACAATAAATTATTTGCATATTTAATTTTTCATGGGGCTGGTAAATATTTTATTTTCAACATTAATATATTCTTGAATAACATTAACATAAAATGCCATTTTTCTCTGCCATCTTCTCCCTTAGGCAAAATATTGTACTTCAGTTTTTTTCTTTTTAAGCTTGTTACAATTTCTTTGATTCATTCTTTCAGCTTCAAATGGTTAATCTAAAAGCACCTTTATATATTATTAATATAAACCTCATTAGCACCAATTATTTTGGTGTGAATTGTGAGATTGAGAAGGTAAGGTATAATAAAAAATAAAAAGAATAACTCACATTTGTTGAGTACTTTCTCTGCCAAAAATGATGCTAACTGATTTACATACATTATCTCTTTTTATATCCAAGAAACCTTTGAGGTTTATATTATTTTTATCCCCACTTTGTATATGAGGATGACATAGCGTGATTAACTGGTCCAGGGTCCCAGTCAGAAAGTGAGAGAAGCAAACTGAGACTTAGGTCTGTTTACACTGAACCCAGTACTAACCCTGGAACTATTACAGAGCCTTCAAGTTTTTCTGTGAATCTTCATGCTCAGTTATCATTCCATATTACCTGTATAATAAATATGTACTGATTAATTACAATTGTCAGACACAGAACCTTATGCCGATGCTGACAATATACAGAAACCAAGCTGAATTTTGATCTTAAGAAAATTATTGTCTAGGGAGGAAAACATTGCAATTCTTCACTTTTAACTGAATCTAAGAAGTTACAAGAGGATACAAGGTAAAAGTACCTTTTAAAATAATAGGTCATAAATGGACTACTTGTTTTTGTATTGAAAGAGTATTGAAATACTCTGATGACAGCTATAACCTTGAAAGCATGATGGATACAAAGATGTTTTGGTGCAGACTGGAGAATTAGGTAGTTTATTCTGAAGATGTGAAACTTCAACTCACCTCTATAGTAAGTCAGGTAAGGACACTAGAAGTGCCCCTTATCAAAATGTGGTGTAGTATAGTAATAAAGAGCTGGATTCTGGAGGTTTCCTGGCTTCAGATCCTGCTTCTGACATTAGCAGTTGACATTCAACAGTCTTCTTCATATATTTGTGCCTCAGTTTTCTCATCTGTACACTAGAGAACATCATAGGACCTCTCTCACATTATTATTGTATAGATTCCGTAAGTTACTTAGAAAAAGGTCTGGCATATAATAAATACTGCATAAATGTTTGGCATTATAATTATTGCTTAGAGAAAATTATGCATATAAAGGCCTGAGGTGAGAGAAAGGGTAGGCCATATTGTTAATACAAGGAGTTCAAAGTCTAATTGAGCTGTGTGGTGAATGAATTAATGATGCTCATGAAAGGTATATTGAAGATAAACAAATATGCTTTCAAGGATTTCCTCATGTGTATCTTTTTGTTCTGTGTCCATTTCTAAAGTATGTCCTCTAGCTAGACTGTGTATAGTCTTCTTCTCCAAGAACTATGAGCTTTGGGCTCAAGAAATGCAGAAAATTTTTGTTTATGCTAGGGCTTTTTGAGTCCATCTAGAAGAGAGGTCCTGGTAAGGGCAGGAAAATTATTTTTGTGTTTTGATGTGCACAGCTTTTCTCCTAGAGGGTATATACTACCTGTGACCCACAAAAGGTAATTGCATCTCCTAGGTGATTTTTCAATTTGTTCACATTCTTTATATTCATTGGTACTGAATTATTCCTCACTTTGGCCAATGAAGCCCCCTCTATCTCCAAACTGAGACTATATAAATTGTTTAGAAAATGTCAGTTATTTTTGCTCACTTTCAACAACTGTTTCATGATATTGAAGTTATTGTGTAAATCATGGGTGTAAAATACATTGAGAAGTGGTACTTGTAAATGTGAAATGCATTGCGGTGGAAAGACTGCACTCGAACAGAGACAAAAGAGTTAATTCCACCAATTGCTGGAATCAGGAAATGAAACTAACCTTTGAATTCATTATCAGTTGTAACTGGCTTCCATTTATGTCACAGTATCTCTGTTTTAAGGCTAAAATTAAGAATTATTACAAAGTAGCTTTAAATTCTAACACTAAAGAATTAAATGTAACACTAGGGTCAAATCAAAGCATTCCTTCCTTTATTTTGCCTGGTGCCTCTCACCACCAGGGAAAGGAGGAATCATTCGGAAGTGACTGACTTCATTCTTGTTGGCTTCAGACTCAGCCCAGACCTGCGTATTCTCCTTTGCCTGCTATTTCTGCTCGTATATGCTGTAATTCTTCTAGGGAATGTTGGGATGATGGCCATTATCATGACTGATCCCGGGCTGAACACACCAATGTATTTCTTCCTAGGCAACCTCTCCTTCATTGATCTCTTCTACTCATCTGTGATTGCACCCAAGGCTCTGATCAACTTCTGGTCTGAGAGAAAGTCCATCTCCTTTGCAGGCTGTGTGACTCAGTTCTTTCTCTTTGCCCTCTTTATTGTGACTGAGGGATTTCTCCTGGCAGCCATCGCTTATGACCACTTCATTACCATCTGCAATCCACTCCTCTGCTCTATTCCGATGTCAACGGGTCTCTGCACTCAGTTGGTGGCTGGTTCCTATTTCTGTGGCTGCATCAGTTCAGTTCTTCAGACCAGCATGACATTCACCTTATCCTTTTGTGCTTCTCTGGCCATTGACCATTTCTACTGTGATATTCGCCTACTTCAGAGGATTTCATGTTCTGATCTCTTTATCTATAAAGTTGTGTCTTTTTCTGTTTGTACCATCATCATCTTGCCTACCATCATAGTCATTATTGTTTCTTACATGTTTATTGTGGCTACAGTTCTCAAGATACGCTCCACCGAGGGACATAAGAAAGCCTTCTCCACTTGTAGCTCCCACCTGGGAGTCGTGAGTGTGCTGTATGGTTCTGTCTTTTTTATGTATCTCACTCCTGACGGATCTCCTGAAATGAGTAGTCTCCTTATGTTACACCCTAATCACCCCCATGTTGAATCCTTTGATTTACTCTCTGAGAAGCAAAGATGTCAAAGAGGCTGTAAAAAATTTTCTAGAGAAGAAAAATACCATGCTTTGATTATAGTTTATCTTCTACCAATTGCATTGTTGATTTTATTTTATCTATTTTTTTAACTTTTTATCTTTTTTAAAATTGAAATTTAGATGATGGTTTACAGAGCAAACTAGTTTCTTATGAAACAGCTTGTACACAAATTGTTGTATGACATTGGTTAACAATCCCAAGACATGACAGCTCTCTCCCTTCTCAACCCTGGGTTCCCTATTACCAGCTTTCCTGATCCCTCCTGGGTTCCAGTCCCTGCCTCAGGGCTTGTGTGCCCCTTTAGTCTTGTTTTATTCCATGGGTCTGTTCAATCTTTGGCTGAAGGGTGAACCTCAGGAGTGACCTCATTACTGAGTTGAAAGTGTATCAGGGTCCATACTCTCAGGGTTTCTCCAGGCTCTTTCAGGCCAGCAAGTCTGGTCTTTCTTTATGAGTTAGAATTTTGTTCTACATTTTTCTCCAGCTCTGTCCAGGACACTGTTGTGATCCCTGTCAGAGCAGTTGGTGGTGGTAGCCAGGCACTATCTAGTTGTACTGGACTCAGTCTGGTGGAAGCCGTGGTAAATGTGGTCCATTAGTCCTTTGGACTAATCTTTCTCTTGTGTCTTTAGTTTTCTTCATTCTTCCTTGCTCCCAAAGGGATGAGACCAATGGAGTATCCTAGATGGCCATTGACAGGCTTTTAAGACCCCAGACGCTACTCACCAAAGTAGAACGTAAAACATATTCTTTATAAACTATGTTATGCCAATTGAGCTAGATATTCCTGGAGTCCATCATCCCCACAGCCCTCAACCCAGCAATTCAGTCCCACAGGGCATTTGGATGTGCCTATGGAGCTACCATGGCCGTGCTTGTACAGGTTGTGGTTGCTTCCTAGTATTGTGTGCTGTCTTAACCTTTGCCAAAGTTACCACTTATCTATTGCCTATTAAGTGTTTTCCCAACTCTACCCCTCCCATCCCTCATAATCATCAAAGATTGTTTCTTTTTGTAAGTAAACCTTTTCGTGAGTTTTTACAGTTGTGGTCTGATACAATGTTTGTTCTTTTGTAATTGACTTACTTCACTCAGCATAATGGCCTCTAGTTTCATCTATGTTATGAAATGCTTCACAGATTCATCGTTGTTCTTTATCATTGCGTAATACTCCATTGTGTGTGTGTACCACAGTTGTTTATCCATTCATCTGTTGGTGGGCATCTAGGTTGTTTCCATCTTTTTGCTGTTGGGAACAATGCTGCAATGAACATGGGCGTGCATACGTCTATTCGTGTGATGACTCTTGTTTCTAAAGGTTATATTCCTAGGAGTGGAATTGCTGGATCATATGGTATTTCTACTCTGTCCTATAGGGTCGCTATGAGTCAGAATGGACTCGACGGCACTGGGTTTGGGTTACGGTATTTCTATTTCTAGCTTTCTAAGGAAGCACCATATCGTTTTCCAAAATGGTTGCATCATTTTGCATTCCCACCGGCAGTGCATAAGAGTCTCTGCTGCCTCTCCAACATTTGTTATTTTCTGTTTTATTGGTTCATGCCAGTAATGCCAGGGTGAGATGGTATCTCATTGTGGTTTTGATTTGCATTCCTCTGATGGCTAGAGATAGTGAGCATTTCCTCACGTGTCTGTTGGCCACTCAAATGTCTTCTTTGGTGAAGTGTCTGTTCATTTCTTTGCCCATTTTTTAGTTGGATTATTTTTTTGCTGTAGAGGTGTTGGATTTTCCCATAGATTTTAGCGATTAGACTTTTGTCTGATTAATATTAAGCAAAAATTTTTTCCCAGTCTGTAGGTTCTCTCTTTACTCTTTTGGCGAATTCTTTTCATGAGCGTATATTTAGTTTTTAGAAGATCCAGTTATCTAGCTTATTCTGTGGCACTTGTGTGTTGTTGGTTGTGGTTTATATCCTGTTAATGCCATGTATTAGGGCCTCTAACATTGATCCTATTTTTTCTTCTATGAACGTCATAGTTTTTGGTTTTATATTTGATCCACTTTGAATTCGTTTTTGTATATGGTATGAGGTATGGGTCCTGTTTTATTTTTTTGCTGGTGGACACCCAGTTTTGCCAGCACCGTTTGTTAAAAAGACTATCTTTTCCTCATTTGATGGACTTTGGGCCCTTGGCCAAAATCAGGTGACTATAGGTAGATGGATTTACATTTGGATTCTCAATTCTGTTCCATTGGCTGATGTATCTGTCAATTGTACTAGTACAAGGCTGTTTTGACTACCATAGCTATATAGCAGGTTCTGAGGTCAGGTAGTACGAATCCTCCTACTTTATTCTTCTTCTTTAATAGTGCTTTACTTATCCAGGGATTCTTTCCTTTCCATATAAAGTTAATAAATTTTTCCATCTCTTTAAAGAATGTTGTTGGTATTTGGATCGGTATTGCTTGCATTTGTAAATCGCTTTGGGTAGAATTGTCATTTTCACAAAGTTGAGTCTACCTCTCCATAAGCATGGTATATTTTTCCATTCATGTAGATCTCTTTTGGTTTCTTGCAGTAGTGTTTTGTATTTTTCTTTGCGTAGGTCTTTTTCATCCCTGGCTAGATTTTTTCCCAAGTATTTTATTTTTTTAGGGGCTATTATAAATGTTATTTTTTTCTAATTTCCTTTTAATCGTTTTTTTTTTTTTTTTGGTGCATAGGAATCCAACTGATTTTTGAATGTTTATCTTGTATCCTGCTTCTCTGCTGAATCTTTCTATTAGTTCCAGTAGTTTTCTCATGGATTTTTTTGGGTTTTCTATGTATAGTATCATATCATCTGCAAATAGGGACAGTTTAACTTCTTCATTACCACTTTGGTTGCAGTTTATTTCTGTTTCTTGCCTTAATGCTCTAGCTGGGTCTTCCAACACAATGTTAAATAGGAGTGGTGATAAAGGGCATGCTTATCTTGTTCCTATTCTCAAGGGGAAAGTTTTCCACTTCTCTCCATTAGGAATGATGTTGGCCATTGGCTTTGAATATATGCCCTTTATTATGTTAAGAAATTTTCCTTCTATACATATTTTGTTGAGAGTTTTTGTCAGGAATGAGTGTTGGACTTTGTCGAATAGCTTTTCTGCATCATTGAGATGATCATATGATTATTTTCTTTCCTTTTATTTATGTGGTGAGTTACACTGATTGATTTTCTAATGTTGAACCATCCTTGCATACCTGGTATGAATCCTGCTTGGTCATGGTGTATTATTTTTTTGGTATGATGCTGAATTCTATTGGCTAGAACTTTGTTGAGAATTTTTGCATCTATATTCATGAGAGATATTGGTTTGTAATTTTCTTTTAAAAAAAAATGTTTTTTTTTTTTTTCTTGCCTGGTTTTGGTATCAGGGTTATGCTGGCTTCATAGATTGAATTCAGAAGTATCACTTCCTTTTCTACGTTCTGAAATAGTTTGAGTAGTACTGGTGTAAGCTCTTCTCTGAATGTTTAGTAGAATTCTCAGCAAAGCCATCTGGGCCAGAGCTTTATTTTTTGGGGGGGGGGGTGGTGGAGTTTTTTGATTACCTTTTCAATCCCTTCTCTTGTTATGGGTCTGTTCCGATTTTCAATGTCATTTTGTGTTAGTTTGAGTAGGTAGAGTACCTCTAGAAATTTGTCCATTTCATCTAGGTTTTCAAATTTATTAGAGTATCATTTTTCATAAAACTCTGTTATGATCCTTTTTTATTGCAGTTGGGTCTGTAGTAATGCCCCCTATTTTATTTCTTATTTGGGTTATTTGCATCCTTTACTGTTTCTCATTTGTCATTTTGTCCAGTGCCTTGTCGATTTTGTTGATCTTTTCAAAGAACCAACTTTTGGTTCATTGATTCTAATATATATATATTTTTAATTCTGTGCTGCGTTTTATTTATTTCTGCTCTGATCTTTATTATTTTCTTTCTTCTGGTGGCTGTGGACTTTTTTGCCTGTTCTCTTTCTATTCATTCAAATTGTGTAGCTAATGTTTTGATTTTGTCCCTTTCTTTTTCTTTTAATGTGTGCATCGATTGCTCTAAATTACCTCTGATGACTGCTTTTGCTGTGTCCCAAATGTTTTGGTATGATGTATTTTCATTTTCTTTTGATTCTAAGAATTTTGTGATTCCATCTCTGTTTTCTTCTATTACCCAGTTGTTTTTAAATGGGATGTTATTCAGTTACCATGTAATTGACTTTTTTTCCTTGCTCTTCCTGTTGTTAATTTCTACCTTGATGGCATTGTCGTCAGAGAAGATACTTTGTATTATCTCAGTGTTTTGGATTTTGTTGATGGTTGCTTTGTGGCCTAAGATGTGGTTTACTCTGGAAAACGTTCCATGTGCCTTGGGAAAGAATGTGTATTTTGAAGCTGTTGAGCGGAGTGTTCTGTATATGTCTATGAGTTCAAGTTGCCTGATTGTGGCCTTTAGATCTTCTGTGTCTTTGTTGAGTTTCTTTCTAGATGTTCTGTCCTTTACCAAGAGTGGTTTGTTGAAGCCTTCTACTGTTATAGTGAAACTGGCAGTTTCTCTTTTCAGTGCTGTTAGAGTTTGCTTTATGTATTTTGAAGCCCTGTCATTGGGTGTGTAGATGTTTATTATGGTTAAGCCTTCATAATAGAGCATCCCTTTAATGATTATATAGTGTCCCACCTTGTGTTTTATGGTGGATTTTGTTTTAAAGTCTATTTTATCTGAGATTAGTATTGCCACTCTTACTGTTTTTTGGTAGCTGCTTCTTGATAATGTTTTTTACATCCTTTGATTTTTAATAAATTTATATCTTTGTTTCTAAGGTGTGTCTCTTGTGGAGAGCATATTGATGAATCTTGTTTTTTTTTATCCATTCTGTCATCCTCTGTCTCTTTATGGGTGTGTTTTGGCCCTTTACGTTTGGTATAATTATTGATAAAAAAAAAAAATTTGATAGGTGTGTTTATTGCTGTTATTTTATAGTGCTTTTTTTTTTTTGTGGTGCTGACAATTTCTTTGTTTCTCCTACTCTCCTGTGCTAATTTACTTTTGTTTGTGGGTTTTTTTTAATTTGTTTTGTTTTTGTGTTTATTGAGACTTTATGTTTTTCTTCTTTATTTCGATGAGTATATTCGTTAACTTTCTTTGTGGTTACCTTGAAATTTACCCTTATCTTCCCAGGTTTGAACCAGTCTATTATTACTTGGTATCACCTTCCTTCCTCTCTGCTAGAAAATTCTATATCCACACTCTTTATTTCCTCTTTTATTGTTCTGAAATTGTTGTCATTTACAGATTAACCTCTCCGGTTCCCTGTTGCAAATGTTTTCGTTTTGAATAGCCCTTGAGAGTTCATTTCCTAGGTTGGTTGATATCTGACTGGTGCAATCTTGTGTCTTAGATTCAGGCTGTGGTCTGATGTTCTTTGTTCTCAGATCAAAGGACTTCCTTAATAATTCTTGTAAGTTTGGTTTAGTTTTTACATATTCTCTCAATTTCTGTATCTGGAATTTTCCCAATTTCACCATCATGTTTGAACGAGAATTTTCAGTATATATTTTTATTGGTTGGCAATTTTATTTTTTCAAGGTTTTATATGTCATCCCATTGCCTTCTTGCCTGCATTGTTTCTACAGAATAATCAGAGCTTAGTCTTATTGTTTCCCCTCTGTATGTGATTTTTTTTTTTTTTTTTTTTTTTTTTTAGCTGCTCTCAGAATGTATTGTCTTTGGTTTTAGACAGTGTGATTATGATGTGTCTTGGTGATTTTCCTTTGGGGTCTATCCTATATGGGATTCATTGAGCTTCATGGATGGTCAGCTTTTCATCTTTCATGGTATTGGGGAAGTTTTCTGTCAGCAATTCTTCAATGAACCTCTGTGTTTTACATTTTGTTTGCCTGTTATGGAACGCCAATCACTTGTAAATTTTTGGTTTTGATTATATCATTGTCAGGGTTTCTTCATTTTTCTTCATTCTTTTTTCAGGTTTTTACTCAAAAATGGTATCCAAGTATTTGTGTCCTATTTTGCTGATCCTGTCTTTCATTGTTTCACACCTCCTCCTTAGATCTTCTATGTCATTATTCATTTCTGAAATCTTGTTATCTTTTGGATTTCCAATTGTTGTTTTTGTAAGATTTCCAGTTGTGAATTAATTTTGATATTTTGTTCCTCTCTTATTTTCCCAAATTCTTTCATCTTTTTTCTGTATTTTACATGAATTTTCTGCATTTTCCATGCATTTGTCTATTTTTTCCTCATTTTTGTCTGCTTTTTCCTTCAACTCCTGGACTGCTCTGACTATTAGAGATTTGAATTCCCTATCAGGTAGTTCCAGTGCCTTTTCTTCTACTGGAAAGTCATCTGGTGCTTTTCTTTTTTTTCTTTTTTGGATGTCTACTGGAAACATCCAGTCCTTTTTTTTTTTTTTTTATGTGTTTTGATATTGTCACCTGCCTTGGTGACATTGAGTAGTTATTTTTTTTATATTGATTATACATTTTTTGTTTTGTCCTGCTTTTTTGTTTTATTTGGTTATGTCTGAGCAGATGGATTATGCATTCTTTCTTGTTTGCTCACCTGTGTACACGATACTTTTCACCTCCTTGTGCAATGGGCAGGGCAAGTCGCTCAGCTATGGTGCAGCATGACAGGTCCAGCTGAAAGGGAGGTGCTTGGATGGGTTGTTTGTGCCATGTACTGGGGCCAACAGGGTGTGCCGGGGTAAGTGCAGGGTAAGTTCCAGTACACCATGCCTGTTCTGCTTGGGAGTGCAATGTTCATAACACGGTGCAGATAGACAGGAGAGAGGAAGAGAGGGGAGTTAGATGTGTAGAGCTCTGTTGGGTATGGGAAAGAAAAGAGAGAGAGAAACAGGAACCAAAAAAAGAAAAGTGCTCAGGGAGGCTGTCATTGGAGTGGAGACACAAGAAATGAGAAAAGAAGAAAAACAAAAAGGAAATAAGAAAAACAAATGTTCCCAGGGATTCCACTGGTGCTGCTGCAAAGACTGGGAAAGTGGCTCCCAAGCCACCCCGTACACCCTGGCTAGAATGGATAGAGATGACACACAGCACCAGGTATTCAAGAGACAGTAAAAGAAGGTAAGTAGAAAAGGATGAGAAACCGAGAAATGAAGAAAAATAAAAATGAAAGAGAAAACAAACAAACCAAAGAGAAAGAGGGAAAAAAGAAGTTCCCAGGGATCCCACCAGGGTGGTGGCACAGACTGGGGAAACAGTTCCCCAGCCAAGCAACGAGATTCACAGCCTGTCAAAAAGAAGCAAAGATGGCACATGGAGTGAGGACTTTGATAGAAAGGAGGGAAAGGAGGTGAGAGGCAGCAAAGAAACCAAAAGAAGCTGAAAAAAGCAATACCAGCAGCAAAGAAATGGCACTGAAGGAGACTGCTGGTGTGGACCCAGTGAATCCATACAGCACAGAGCTGGTGGTTCCTGCGCCACGGTTGGGGCCTGCTGGAAAGTGGCAGATTGGCCCTCTGGGAAGTTGTTACTTGGCCTGCTGGAAAGCGACAGAGGCCAAGAAGGGGAAGGAAGGATGGGGTGTGGGAAAGCCTGTGTCATTGGTTACTGTCTGCTCTGTCTTCTTCTGGGAGCTCTGTGACTCTGCTTCCCCATATTCTCTGTATGCTGATCTCTGACAGGAGTCCAAGATGGTGAATCTATGCTGCGTTAGCCGATAGGGGACCTCTACTCGTATCTTTCCTCACTCTGTGTTCTCTGTCAGTTTTGTCTTATTCTATTCGGTGCTTGGTTGAGTTCTTTGTCTCTCCGTTTGATGTTTAGAGTCCCAGGACTGATGTTTGTCTCTGTTTTACTTAGCTTTTTGAGACTTTGCTGTGTTGAGACAGCGTGGTGCTTCTATCTCTTTTAGATTTACCACTTCTTTTCATTTGTAGGCTTGACAAACAGGAACGCTTTCACCATAATGATCAGTTAATTATAAATTTGGAGAATGTCATGAAATTCTTCTGTTAAAACGTTTGGGTAAAAGTCTTTGTAAATGTTGTCTGGGAAAGATCTAAACTGTTTCATTATTCTGAATTTGAAGCCTGAATTTGACAAAAAGTTGACAGAAGAGACATAAGATATGAGCATAAGCCATTAGAAAGTGTTACAGTCTCAGGCCAGAGTGAAAATGAACAGAGTAGTAAAAACGGTAATTTGGAATTCCAACTTATTCAGAAATAGACTTTGTTAAAATCTTATTCAAAAGCATAGAAAAGAGGATGTTTTGTCATCCCCTGCTTAGGAGACGATAGGATTGTCCAATTCAAAAGGGCCAATACCGTTCCATTTTAGCTCACTAATGCCTAGGATATCGATCTTTATGCATTCCATCTCTTTTTTGATGATTTCTAATTTTCCTAGATTCATACTTTGTACATTCCGAGTTCTGATTATTAATGGATGTTTGCAAATGTTTCTTCTCATTTTGAATTGTGGTACATCAGCTAATGAAGGTCCTGAAAGCTTGACTCATTCTGTGTCATTAAGATCGACTCTACTTTGAGGAGGCAGCTCTTCCCCAGACGTATTTTGAGTGCCTTCCAACTTGAGGGGCTCATCTTCTGGCACTGTATCGGACAATGTTCCGCTGCTATTCATAAGGTTTTCACTGGCTAAGTTTTTCACAAGTAGACTGACAGGTCTTTCTTCCTAGTCTGTCTTACTCTGGAACTTCTGCTGAAACATCTCCACAATGGGTGACTCTGCTGGTATTTGAATACTGGTGGCATAGATTCCAGCATCACAGCAACATGCAAGCCACCACAGTATGACAAACTGACAGATGTGTGGGAATGTTGGCAAGCCAGATTTTTTACTTTAAATTAATATTACTCTCCTCTTACATTGTACGCTTTCTCTTATAGTCATGCACCTTCCCTGATGTCTTAAAGTGTGAAAAATGAACATAAGACAATCCCAAATTCTGCATATTTTTTCAAATATATTATGTAATGGCCAATTTATATTATATGTAAAAAGAGATTAAGGTACATATTAAATTTATACTTGGAGATCCAGCATTTTGACAGAAAGATATTTAATTTTTTTCCCAAAAGAGTGTAAGTGGAATAACTAAATCCTTCTCACATGCAGCATTACCAGAAGCTCACAAGAGTGAACACTTCACCTTCAATTCAGTTGAAATTTTAATAGATATAATTTTAATCATTTTGTTATACCAATAATAACATATTTGATGTAAAAAACTAGTGGAGGCAATTTAGGAAATTTAAACTGATTAGTCTTTACAGGAGAAAAGAATCCTAAATGTTGACTAGACTAAAAATTATTTTTGCAGTTTAAAACTGTGATAAAATCAGGGAAATTAAGTATCATTCTTTCTAGACCAAAATAATTATTTCACTGAAATATTTACCTTAATTAGTAATATTAATAACTCTTTACTGTGTTTATACATCAAATAAAAATATCTTTACCTTTTTTTAAAGTACTCAATTTTACTTTGCATTTTTCTCTTCTTATCAAATTTCACTCATTTGCTCTTTCCACCTAGCTTAATAATCAAGACCATTAGTTTAATTCTGAGCTAATTTTTTTCCTTTTTGTGTAACAGTTTCAGCAAGTGTCTGAAGCTTAAAGAAGCCAGTAAATGTGAAGCATTTAATGTGGAATCTCTTATCCTTTTTTTCCCTAGAATATGTTACAATTTTATCATTTTTGAAAATGCCACTTACATCTCTATGAGCCAATAATACAGTAACTTTATTAAATGTAAGGAACTTTTAAATCTGCTTTATTATTTATCTCTGTAAGTAAAGTTATACCAATCTGTTTGCTAAGGAAATATTTCTCACTCATTAAACAAAGTATTCTTGTTCAACTATTGAGTAAACTAGCAAGTTCAGAAACACTTTTTAGCTGAATTTCTCCCTACTTATTATATGCTGCTTTCTGAGTTGCATTTGTTCAGGGAAATTGAAGGTAGAGCTAGGGACCCTTTTAAGACTCCTTCTCAGCAGGTGGAGCATGTTTCCCAGCTTGAGTCTTCATTCGTATATTTCTATAAGTCTTTCTAATTTTCACGTGAAAGAGGAGAGAGAAAAAAACATGCATTCAACACTATTAGATTTTTCACAAGGTCATAAAACTCTGGACAAATCAGAAGTAACATTTCCTATTCACTTGTATTGCCATTCTTTTGTTCATTGAGACTATTTCACACAGTTGTTAATCAAATCATGAACAGTTCTAAGAATTAAAACTTTCTGCCATGCAAGACTAGTTTAAAAAAGTTTTAGAAATCCTTTAAATATTTGCCCCCTTAAGTAGTAATACGTCTGTTTGAAATATATCAGTATAACATGTACAAATAGTTTTATAACCAACTAATTTCCGAACATTTTTTCCTGAGATAAAAAGAGTTAGCCACGGCAAAGAAAGTGTTGCAAATATCTTTGTGAAAAAATTGAGTTACTTCCTTTTTTGAGGGCAAAAAAGGCATTTTTCATTCACATATTCATAATGAGAGCTAGAAGAGTCAGTTTTCAACCTCAGCTAAGTGAGCATAGCACAAAAGCTCCATAATTGGTCATGATAGTTCCAGATTTCAAAGATCTTGCCTTCCTTCCAGAGAGAACATTTTTTTTTTCTTTTTAAGTGGTTGCAGGTCACAACGAAACAAAACTATAGCAAATAACAAATCTTTCAGACAATAAAAAAGGACAGATTTCCTATCAACTGCCCTCCAACAGAGACTGTCACACCATGACACCAGATTTTTAAGGGGAAACGTGAGGCTAACCACAAGCCAGAATCAGAATCAGAGTTCACCAAGAACTAGAACACTTATTAAAAAAGCGAGTGTCAGAAGTGTACTGTCACGTGGCATTCACCTTGTAACTGAAAAAGGGAATGTGGAAACAGCCAACAAGTCATAAATCTCAGGCTATGAGGTTTTGGTCAGGTTTGATATGAGTCCACTTGGGCACTCTCAGTTTACCTTGCAAAGATTCAGAGGAAAAAAAAAAAAAGGAAGGAGTTTACTTGCAATGAATGTTTGTTGAGGGGCCCAGGCTTTAGGGCTGAATTACCAAATTAAAAAAAAAAAAAAAAAGCAACAGTCATTTAAAGGCAAAAAAGGAAAAAAAAGCAACAAATCTCAAATGTTAATCAAGTTACTGATAATCTACTTAGTCTATGCTTAGTGGTAAAAACAGGAATTTTATCACATCCTGAAGACTATGACATAGTTGCAGACATAACCACTGCAAAATTCAGGAAAAGAGCTGTTTTTGTTAGAGTCGACCACTTACGAGGAATATCCAGATTTCTTTTTATTTTTCTTTTATTTGATTTAAGGAAGCAGAATATTATTTTCCACTGACTGTGTAATGGGATGAGCACAGTTGCCAAAGTAGCAGCCAAACAAGCTGACATTTCTACAGAGATTAAGTAACTGACCCATACATAACAACTTGGCAAATAAGGATCTTGCCTGGCACTTGAACGCATGGTGCCTGGTCGAACCATTAAACACACTGTGCAGAAATAAAGACTTCTTTCAACTAGGACAGGAAACAAGAAGAACGCTGTAAAAGAAATACTTTTTTCTACAGTATTCTTCTTATAGGTTTTCAACAAGAAAGATTATTGTTGTGCAATTAGTTCAGAACCTAGAAGTTTCTTGTTATAAGGTCTTATGTCAGTTTTTACAAGAAGAAACAAAAAAAGACAAATAGGCATTGCTGGGGAAAAAAATACTGTGCAAGAAAATCCTGGTCTGAAATCAAAACACTAAAATAAGAGCTATAAGTTTCCTTGCCTTTGTAAACAAAATGTCCTCTGAGCAGCATAAGCTTTGTTATATAAAATTACTTTCCTTGTTAGTAGGTTTGATGGTACTACTTGGTTATGCAGTTAATAATTTTACATAATACTACCTTAAATGTTTACTCAAACGTTTTTGAATAAACTTATAGATAAAACAGGGACATGGTATTTTGCTTTACTTTGCCTGTAATTATTTCACCTGCTTTCCTTTGTTTGTGTTTGTTGGGTATCTTAAGAATTCTTAAGAATCCCAAAATGTCATTCCTGTGACTTTTTGTTTTATATAAGGCTCTTGTAAATAGAAAATTTGATAGTTGTGTTTAATTATTTTTATAGAATTTTAAAATTTATTTTTAATTTTATTGTGCTTTAGGTGAAAATTTACAGTTCAAGTTAACTCATTCAAAAATTTATACACATATTGTCTTGTGACATTGATTGCAATCCACACAATGTGAAAGCACACTCCTCCTTTCCATCCCGGGTTCCCTCTGTCCATCTGTCCAGTTCCTGTCCCTTCCTACCTTCCTGTCTTGCTTTTGAAGAGGAGGTGTCCATTTGGTCTCCTATATTTGGCTGAGCTAAGAAGCATGCTCCTCAAATGTGTTATTGTTTGTTTTATAGGCCTGTCTAATCTTTTTCTGAGAAGCAGGCTTCAGGAGTGGTGTCAGTTTTGAGTTAGAGTGTCCAGAAGCCATAGTCCCAGGGGTTCCTGTAGTCTCTGTTGGACCAGTGATTCTCGTCTTTTTTTTTTGTGCGTGTGAATTTAACTCTGTTCTACATTTTTCTACCTTTCTGTCCAGGGCTTTTTGTTGTGATCCCTGTCAGAGTGGTTGCTGTCAGTAGCCAGGCACCATCTAGTTCTTTTGGGCTCAGGCAGGTGGAGTCTCTGTTCATGTGGTCTTTTAGCCCTTTGGGCTAATATTTTCCTTGTGCCTTTTCTTTTCTTCATTCCCCCTTGTTCTGCAGGGTTTAGGACCAATAGATGTATGTTAGGTGGCCACTCGCTAGCTTTTAAGACCCTAGACCCTACTTAGCAAAGTGGAATGTAGAACACTTTCTTTATGAGCTGTGTTATGCCAATTGGCCTCCATGTACTCCGAGACTATGGTTCCCTGCCTCCAGGCCCCACAACTCGGTCCCTCAAGGTGTTTGGATGTGTCTGTTGTTGTTAGGTGCCATTGAGTTGGCTTCAACTCATAGCAACCCTACATACAACAGAACTAAACACAGCCTGAACTGACCATCCTCACAATCATTATTATGCTTGAGCCCATTGTTGCAGCCTCTGTGTCAAACCATCTCCTTGAGGGTCTTCTTTTTTGCTAACCTCTGTTACCCGATTGAGGTCTGTGCCCTGAAACAGTCCAGCCAATGAAATGTACTCCAAGTCAGAGAGAGAAAGTTTACTAGGAGGTGATACCAGTGGGGAATCCGGCAGCAACTTTTTGGAGTCCTGGAAAGCAATTTCTACATAAGAGTTTATACATCATTTTTACAAGGATTACCTAATGTCTTCAAGCACATAGCCCACAGATGGTCGGCTGTGTATGCATCACAAAACAACTACAAGAAACCCTTTATTAGACTAAAGATATGCATGCTGGACATCTGGACTTGAATCTGTAGGTTTATAACAGACAAAAAAAAAAAAAAAGCTTAATAAAAATCTCTTGGCTAGTGGAACTGGCCAGTCAAGTTTATTCTGATTGAGATAAGGCATAAGAAAGAGAGTTGCAGGCCAAAAGCACCAGGCAACCTTCCTAGCTGCCCTCTTGCAGGCTGAAGGCCATCTCCCAAGAGAAAAAAGAAAAGGGAGGAGACAAATGCTGCAAAAGCTGAGAAGGCGCTGCATCCCTTTGGAAAGAGACCAGTGCAGCTGGTATAATCAAAAAGGACTTTGAAAGTGAGAGTGTACAAAATGCCAAGGAAAAAAAAAATTCTAGGTTACTTAGAGTATCGTTATGGCGTTAGTTATATCAAGCTCTCTATCACCTAGTTTGAAAAGGAGAAAGCATGTTGCGAGGTATTAGGGTCACACCTCCACTTTACCAAGCATAATGTCCTTCTCCAGGACTGATCCTTCCTGATAACATGTCCAAAGTATGTAAGATGTAGTCTCACCATCTTTGCTTCTAAGCATCCTTCTGAATGTACTTCTTCTGAGACAGATTTGTTTGTTCTTTTGGCAGTCCAGAGTATATTCAATATTCTTCGCCAAAACCACAATTCAAAGGTATCAATTCTTCTTTGTTCTTCCTTATTCATCATCCAGCTTTCGCATGTATGTAAGGCAATTGAAAAAATAGCCTGTGAGTCAGCACCTGCCAAAATTCTATAAAAAGCACTTTTACATTGAACTTCTTTGGATTTTGGTCTGTTACTAGCCTCAGGACTTGCAGTCAAATTCCCATTCTGTTTTCCGATATGTCATAATAAAAATCTCTTGGTGGCAGAAGGCTTTGGTGAAAGTTATTTCTCCACAACAGACTGGTGTGCCAATAACAGAGTCTTCACTAGCACGTTTCTCTTCCGATCTCCAGGAGAACTGGAATGCTTGTTCGCACCACAGTGGGTCCATTGTATTTTGCCTCTTGTAATCCGTGTCCCCTTCAGATTTTCTCTGCTGAGGTAAGTGTTATCAAAGTACCATCTTTATTGCCTTTCTGCATAATAAGAGATATTGTGGCATATTTTTGTTAGAAATACTGGTTTTGGCAAATTTTTCCCCGTTAATTAATTACTTTTTTATTGTGCTTTAAGTAGAAGTTTATAAATCAAGCCAGTTTCTCATACATAAACTTATACACACATTGTTATATGACCCTAGTTGCTCTCCCTACAATGTGACAGCACGCTTCTCTCCACCCTGTATTTCCCATGTCCATTCAACAAGCCCCTGTCCCCCTCTGCCTTCTCGTCTTGCCTCCAGACAGGAGCTGCCCACATAGTCTCATGTGTCTACTTCAGCTAAGAAGCACTCTCCTCACCAATATCATTTTATGTCTTATAGTCCAGTCTAATCTTTGCCTGAAGAGTTGGCTGCGAGAATGGTTTTAGTTTTGGACTAACAGACAGTCTGGGCGTCATGATTTCTGGGGTCCCTCCAGTGTCAGTCAGACCATTAAGTCTGGTCTTCTTACTAGAATTTGAGATCTGCATCCCATTTTTCTCCTGCTCCATCAGGAATTCTCTGTTATGTTCCCTGTTAGGGCAGTCATTTATGGTATCCGGGCACCATCTAGTTCTTCTGGTCTCAGGCTAATGGAGTCTGTGATTTATGTGGCCCTTTCTTTCTCTTGGGGTTGTATTTTCCTTGTGTCTTTGGTATTCTTCATTCTCCTTTGCTCCAGGTGGGTTGAGACCAATTGATGCATTTTAGATGGCTTCTTGCTAGCTTTTAAGACCCCAGATCCCATTCATCAAAGTGACATGTAGAACATTTTCTTAATACATTTGTATGCCAGTTGACGTAGATGTCCCCTGAAACCATGGTCCCAAGACCCCTGCCCCAGCTACTCTGTCCCTTAAAGTGGTTGTATTCAGGAAACTTCTTTGCTTTCAGTTTAGTCTAGTTGTGCTGACTTCCCCTGTATTGTGTGTTAGCCTTCCCTTCACCTAAAATAATTCTTGTCTACTATCTAATTAGTGAATACCCCTCTTCTTCCCTCCCCACCCTCATAACGATCAAAAAATGTTTTCTTCTGTGTTTAAACCTTTTCTTGAGTTCTTATAATAGTGATCTCTTACAATATTTGTAATTTTGTGACTGACTAATTTCATTCAGCACAATGCCTTCCAGATTCATCCATGTTACGAGATGTTTCACGGATTCTTCATTGTTCTTTATCGTTGTGTAGTATTCCACTGTGTGAACACACCATTTGTTTATCCATTCAACCATTGGTGGACACCTTGGTTGTTTCCATCTTTTTGCTATTGTAAACAGTGCTGCAATGAACATGGAGTTTGCATATATCTATCTATTCACGTGAAGGCTCTTATTTCTGTATGATATATTCCAAGGAGTGGGATTGCTGGATCATATAGTAGTTCTATTTCTAGCTTTTTAAGGAAGCACCAAATCAGAGGTGGAGCCAAAATGACGGAACAGACACTTCCAGTCAGCCCTCTTTACAACAAAGACCCCCCCCCAAAACAAGTGAAACGAGTGTATTTATGACAAACCAGGAGCCCTGAACATCAAAGGCAAGCTTAGAAAAAGAACAGTAGGGCAGGGGAGGAAGAGATGGTTCAGAAGTGGAGAGAAGTCACCAGACCTGAATTGGGGGAGCCCTTAGGCACCATTCCCCAGAGCGGCAGCTGTGGGCTGGTACTAGCATTCAGCCACAGTTTCCTCAGGGAGAAGCAGCCAGCCACACAGCCTACTCACACCTCCGGAACCAGAGAAGAATGGCGCTCTCGGCAAACGTTAAGTACTTGCATATATTTTACCACCCCCCCACCACCAAGCTGACTCAGTGGCTGAATTCCCTGGGCCTGAGACAGGCACTGTTGAGCACATAGAGCCATCCTCCCATCCTTGGAGAAGGAAAAAATTTGCAACTGGGGGAAAAGATAATTTGCCAGCTCCACTAACTGGGGGAGCTCAGGACAGAAGCAGCTCCTGTCCAGGCATAATGGTCCACGGACTTTGAGTACCTTTCCCCTCTGCATGGACCTGTGTGGGCCTATTTCAGGAGAATAGGCCTATATTGGCAGACTACAACTGTTTCAGCTGTGCAGTGGAGGGGGGGTGTTTGATGTTTGACACTGCTTTGCTTATTAAACAGGGTCCTCATCTACCCACACCCGGGGCCTAAAGACTGGTGGTTCCACTCAGGTCACCCAGCCATCTGTGACAGAGGTCCAGGGATAACTGGCACCTCCCAGTCCTTAAAACCCAAAACATTGGGTGCCTATGGTCCATCTGCAGAGCCCAGCCAACTGTATGCTCTAGAGAACAGAGATGCGCTTTCCTCAGAGATACTCGGGGGTCAGTTCTCAGCCCCCTGACTTGTTCACAGCGTGACCACATGCTGCAATCAGATACTGGTACATACACCAATCACCCCTGTCCCTGTAAGACTGTAGGACAGAGCCTGTACCACATACTTGATGATCAGCTACCTGGATTCCTGAGCTGAATTCATAGAGGAAAAGTGAATGGACTCCTGGACTGATATACCTGATAACAGCTCTAGCCATCTGGGGACAGGACGTCAGAGTTCCAAAGGCAAAAATAATCAAGCTAGCTCAGTCAAGAAACACATTTGGGCATATGAAAACAAAACAAAGCAAGAAGCTATGACATAGTAAGTGAACATAAAATAAACTAACACAATAGCTTATAGATGGCTTGGAGACAACAGTCAATATCAAGACACATAGAGAAACAGACCATGATTGTCTCAACAAGCACTCAAAACAAAGAATCAAGGGATTTTCTAGATGAAACTGCCTTTCTGGAATTACCAGAGGGAGAATACAAAAAATTAATATACAGAACCCTTCAAGACATCAGGAAGGAAGTGAGGGAATATGCAGAAAAAGCCAAGGAACACACAGATAAAGCAATTGAAGAAATTAAAAAAAATATTCAGAAATAGTGAAAAATTTAATAAGCTGGAAAAACTTATAGACAGATAGCAATCAGAAATTCAGAAGATTAACAATAAAATTACAGAAGTAGACAACTCAATAGAAAGCCAAAGGAGCAGAATTCAGCAAGTGGAAGGCAGAATCTCTGAACTTGAAGATACAGCTCTTGGCACTAAGATATTTGAAGAAAAATCAGATAAAAGAATTAAAAAAAAAAGAAGAAACCTTAAGAATCATGTGGGACTCTATCAAGAGAAATAACCTACGAGTGATTGGAGTAAAAGAACGGGGAGGGATAACAGAAAATACAGAAAGAATTGTTGAGGATTTGTTGGCAGAAAACTTCCCTGATATCATGAAAGATGAGAAGATATCTATCCAAGATGCTCATCAAACTCCACATAAGGTAGATTTAAAAAAAAAAAGTCACCAAGACATATTATAATCAAACTTGCCAAAACCAAAGATAAAGAGAGAATTTTAAGAGCAGCTAGGGATAAACGAAAAGTCACCTACAAAGGAGAGTCAATAAGAATAAGGTCAGACTACTTGGCAGAAACCATGTAGCCAAGAAGGCAGTAAGATGACATATAAAAAATTGAAGGCAAAAAATTATCAGCCAAGAATCATATATCCAGCAAAAATGTCTCTCAAATATGAAGGTGAAATTCGGACATTTCCCGATAAACAGAAGTTTAGGCAATTCGTAAAAACCAAACCAAAACTACAAGAAATACTAAAAGGAGTTCTCTGGTTAGAAAATCAATAATATCAGGTATGAACCCAAGACTAGAACGCTGGCCAGAGCAATCAGAAGTCAACCCAGACAGGGACATCACAAAAATAAATCAAGATACAAAAATGCTCAAAACAGGAACAGCGATGTCATTATGTAAAAGAAGACACCATTAAAACAATAAAGAGGGACTAAGAAATGTAATCATACACCTTCCATATGGAGAGGAAGATACAGCGATACAAGGAAATAAAAGTTAGTTTTAAATTTAGAAAAATAGGGGTAAATAATAAGGTAACCACAAAGGAGACAAACTATCCTACTCATCAAAATAAAATACAAGAAAAAAAATAGAGACTCAGCTGAAACAAAATCAACAACAACAAATATGAGGAAAGGACAATATATAAAGAAAATCTACTCAGCACATAAAATTAAGTGCGAAAAAGAAACTGTCAGCAACACACAAAAAGAGACATCAAAATGATAGCACTAAATTCATACCTATCCATAATTACGCTGAATGTAAATGGACTAAATGTACCAATAGAGACAGAGTGGCAGAATGGATTAAAAAACAACATCTGTCTATATGCTGCCTACAAGAGACACACCTTAGGCTTAGAGACACAAACAAACTAAAACTCAAAAGATGAAAAAAATATATCAAGCAAACAACAATCAAAAAAGAGCAGGAGTGGCAATATTAATTTCTGACAAAATAGATTTTAAAGTTAAATCCATCATAAAGGATAAGGAAGGACACTATATAATGAGTAAAGTGACAATATACCAAGAAGGTATAACCACATTAAATATTTATGCACCCAACGACAGTGCTGCAAGATATATAAAACAAACTATCAGCATTGAAAAGTGAGATAGACAGCTCCACAATAATAGTGGGAGACTTCAACACACCACTTTCGGTGAAGGACAGAACATCCAGAAAGAAGCTCAATAAAGATACGGAAGATCAAATTGCCACAATCAACTGACTTATGCTTAACTGGTCCAGGGAACTGCTAGAAATTCAAGCCAGATTCAGAAGAAGACATGGAACCAGGGATATAATTGATGACGTCAGATGGATCATGGCTGAAAGCAGAGAATACCAGAAAAATGTTTACTTTTGTGTTATTGACTAAGGCATTTAACTGTGGATCATAACAAATACGGATAACACTGTGGAGAATAGGGATTCCAGAACACTTTATCGTGCTCTTGAGGAATCTGTGCATGGATCAAGAGGCAGTCATTTGAACAAACCGAGGGGTACTGTGTGATTTAAAGTTAGCAAAGGTGTGCATCAAAGTTGTATCCTTTCACCATATGTACTCAACCTTTATGCTGAGCAAATAATCCCAGAAGCTGGACTATATGAAGAGAGCACGATATCAGGATTGGAGGAAGATTCATTAACAATCTACGTTATGCAGATGACACAACCTTGCTTGCTGAAAGTGAAGAGGACTTGAAGCACTTACTGGTGAAGATCCAAGACCACAGTCTTCAGTATGGATTACACCTCAACATAAAGAAAACAAAAATCTTTACAACTGGACCAATAAGCAACATCATGGTAAATGGAGAAAAGATTGAAGTTGTCAAGGATTTCATTTTACTTGGATCCACAATCAATACCCATAAAAGCAGCAGTCAAGAAATCGAAAGACACGTTTAAGGAAGACTAAAGAAGAATTGATGCCTTTGAATTGTGGTGTCGACAAAAATATTGAATATGCCATGGACTGTCAAAAAGAACTAACAAATCTGTCTTGGAAGAAGTACAACCAGAATGCTTCTTAGAAGCAAGAATGGCAAGACTATGTCTTACATACTTTGGACGTATTTTCAAGAGAGATCAGTCCATGGAGAAGGACATCATGCTTGGTAAAGGAGAGGGTCAGTGGAAAAGGGGAAGTCCCTCAATGAGACGGATTGACACAGTGGCTGCCACAATGGGCTCAAGCGTAGCAACCATTGCAGAGAATGCACAGGAAAGGGCAGCATTTTGTTCTGTTGTGCATAGTGTCGCTATGTGTCGGAACTGACTGGGTGCCACCTAACAATGATAACAACAAGGCCTACTTGCCTACAGCCACTGCTGAGTACTCAAACTGCCAGTAGCAGAGACCAACACTGTAAAAACCTTTACAAGAGATGAGGACGTATATTTAAAAATTCCTTCATAACTACCATCTTAGTAACCTAGTGCTGACCTAACAAAAAATACTTCAGATGGGTAGCTTTAAAGAACAGGCATTTATTTTCTCACAGTTCAGGAGGCTAAAAGTCCGAATTCATGTCATGGTTCTAGGGGAAGTTTCTTTTCTTTGTGTATTTTAGCTTCTAGTAGCTGCCAGGAATCTTTGGCCTTCGTGGCCTTGTAGATACATTTACCTTTTGTGTCTTAATATGCTGTCTCCCACCTATGTGTCTCCTGTTCTTTTTATAACTCAAAAAAGTGATTAGGTTTCAGACACATCATATTTTGTCATGACCTCAATAACAACAAAAGAATACCCCTATTTCCAAACGGGTCATATTTACAAGCACAGGGTTCAGATTTCAGTGCATATTTTGGGGGGATACCATTCAATCCATAATAACTACTGAGTGATTGAAAGGCTAGATTAGAACTAGAGACATGAAACTCTTTGTAATAAGCTAAGTATTATAAGAATGTCATTTTTCTTAAATCTTTCAAGAATTTAATTTAATGTTATGATTTTTCAAGATCCAGTTTTTAGTCAGCATATATTATTAGAATTGATCTAGAACTTTCTCAGTGTACTGATGGCAGAAAGTTGCAGGACCAGAGCTTCTCTTTAGTAAAATTTAGTCAGTGTACAAAGGAAAACACTTTAAAAAACCAAAACCCACTGCCGTCGAGTTGACTCTGACTCATAGCGACCCTGTAGGACTGAGTAGAACTGCCCCATAGGTTTCCAAGGAGCGCCTGGTGGATTTGAACTGCTGACCTTTTGGTTAGCAGCCATAGCACTTAACCACTATGCCACCACCAGGCTTTCCGGAAAACACTTTAGGTATTATAAATTCAAAGATATTCGTTAAGGAGAATTGAGGCCTGTAAAATTTGGAAAGATTGGAGGAACTTTTTTCTGATGATCTTGTAATGATCCTAGATCAATGTAGGATTAATTTTTTTTTAAAGTCCACCAATAGAAGAATGATTTAAAAACGCAGTGTCATAACGGTGATCAGATACATGGAAGCAAACAGACATCATCACCTCAGAATTCACAATACTTAATATTGCTGCAGAAAATAATAATAATAATAATAAACCCCACATGTTTCCATAATCTTCCTAACCAGCAGAAAAAGCCAATAGAAATAGAAAGATGATCTCCATTTCACTTTGGTCTTTCAAATTCTGTTTGCATGGATCTAATTGGTAGGATGAAATCTGTGTTAAGAATTATAGCAACAGGAAACATTGTAACTTCTCAACATCTTCAATTAGAAAGAACATGAGATGGGTATTGGATATCTAATCTATAAAATATATCAAAATCCAACATAAATGTCCCCACACTTAAACTTCCAACAACTACATTAGCAATAACAACGTGCAACTTTTAAATACATACAAAAAGTTACCAAAATTGGCAATAGAGTGGGAAATAAAGAAACACTCAACAAATTCAAGGATTTGTATTCTTCAGTGTATGTTCTCTGATCATGAACAACTTGATATAGAGGTAAAAAACAAATAGATAACTAGGAAAACCAACAGGCATGACATTAAATATAAACACTTTCTAAATATCCATGGGTAAAGAATTAATCAAACTAAATTTTAATTTAGTATCAACTAAATGATAATAAAACAAAAAAACTTTTGGAATACAGCAAAAAAAGTACTTATGGGGTATATATAAGTCTTATATTCAAATATTACTTTAAAGAGAAAAGCAGAAAAATTAATGGATGAAGCTTCTATCTTAACAAGGTGAGATAAAAAAACATCAAATTAAACCAAATAAAGAAAATAATATAGATAAAAAGTTAGGCCAATCAAGAATATCCATAAGAATTAATATTCTTTCTTTGAAAGATTTATAAAATATATAAAACCCTAACAAACTTAACAGAAGAAAAAAACAAAACTATAAATCACAAGTATCAGGAATTAAAAAGGGACTATCAATACAGTACTTCAAGATATTTAAAAAATTAAAAGAAGGTAATAAACAGGCAAAATATTTAATAATAACGTTGATTTTTTGTGAAATAAAAATATTTAAAAAGAAAAAATATATATAAAAGAGAAACTGAATTTTAAAATATCTTTTAAAGAAATTGAATTTTTATTAATAACATTCCCATGAAGAATGTCCATGCACAAATTACCTCACCAGTATTTATTTTAAAAACATTTAAGGAACAAGACCAACCTTACAAAATTCAGGAATAGTTATAAAAAGAATAATTTCTAACTATATTTGAGTCCATCATAAAAGAAAAGAAAATAGATAAACATCTCGCATAACCATAACTTCAAAAGGTTTAAAGAGAATAATAACAAACATAATAAATCAATACATAAAGAATAATAAGCCACTCTGAAGTGTGTTTATACCACATATATAAAGATGGTTAAACATTTAAAAATCAATTAATTTTAAGATACTTCCACATCCACTTATGAAAGAATAACTCCTATTAGATTTGTCCTCCGTCACAAAAACATGAAAGCTGGAGAAAAGTATGTGAACCACCATTTTCAGATATTGTACAATAAGCCGTGAGTGCCTGTAATCTCCGAGAAATATGAAACAAACCAAGTATATCCTTAGACTCTACAGCAGGGAGATTGTCATGAAAGCAGAGCCTAATGAACCTATTGAGAAATCAGAGGTTGAATTTAAGGGAGGCCAAGGCTGTTAGAATCTGTAAAGCAGCCTTCAAGAGAGGAAAGACCAGCACTGAGAAAGAACTCCCGAAATCAGGCAATGTGTCACCTTGAATCTTTGGCTGAATAATAATCTGTATATAAAACAAAAACCCATTGCCGTTGAATCAATTCTGACTTAGAGCGACCCTATAGGACAGGGTAGAACTGCCCCACAGAGTTTCCAAGGAACACCTGGTGGGTTCAAACTGCTGGTAGCTCTTAACCACTATGACGCCATGGATAAAAATCCATGACTCTGGGGGGGGAAAAATATATATAAGGGGGAAAAAAAACTACCCAGCAGCTGTAAACCAAAAAATTCTAAGAGTTCACATAGGTTTGGAAAACAATAAAATTTTATACCCAAAATGGAGAGACCTCATTGACTCCATAGGACAGTCAGTTTAGTCTCCCTAAAAGGCACACCCTAATAGTTGAGCTAAAGTAACCCTAGAGCACCTGTTGCTGAAAAACATTCCTAATATCCCTTAAAAACAATCTTCAGTAGGATAAAGTTGATATCTTCAAATAACTTAACTGTCTACCAAAACTAATACTCATACACTTTAGAAAGACAAAAAGGAAAAATCAAGGAAAAAAAAATCTAAACATAGAACATTAAAACATTTATAATGTTTGACATACAACCAAAAATTTCTAGACAAAGGAAGAAATATAAAAATATGATCCATCACCAGGAGAAGAGTAAGTCAACAGAAAAGTATGCATGTAGGACAGATGAATAAATTAGCAGACATAAACAATAAAATAACTGTCATAAATATTCATATGAATTTAAAGGCAAGCATGAATGTAATGAGGAAAGAAATGGAAAAAGGAGAAAAGGAACAGGTGGAAATACTAACATAAAAAATCTGAACTAAAAATAGACAGGATGGAATTAAAAGCAGATTAAGCATTGCAAATGAAAAGATTATGAATCTGAAGATACAGCAATTGAAACAAATGAAATAAAAGAACAGTGTAAGTTAAAAAACAACAACAACAACAACACTCAGTGACCACTGAAAAAAAATTACAAATATAATTCGAGGAAAAGATCCAGTCAACTAGAAGCAATAATGTTTGAAAAATTCTCAAAGTTGAAGACAACTATAAACCAAAATACCCAATAAGCTCACAAAACCCCAAGAAGGAAAAACAGAAAACCAAGGGACATTAGTGTAAAGCCTCTGAAAATGAGTGAAAAAGAGAATATTGTCAAAGTCGTTAGAGAAAGAGATATTACATTACATACAAACAAAAGTTTAAATACAGACTTTTTGTCAGAAACAATGTAAACCAAAAAAAGTGGAAGGACAATTTTAATGTGATAAATAAAATACTGTAAATATAGAATTACAGTACTGGTGAAAATAACAAGATTACTGGTGAAAAGAAATTAGATGTAGTCAGCACGCATCTTTCCCATTGAATTCAGCTCTAAACCTTGGACAGAATTCTTGAAATAGCTATTAAAGGACACTAAAAAGTAAATAAAAGGAGCCCTGGTTGTCAATGGTTAAGTGCTTAGCTGCTAACAGAAAGGTCAGCAATTCCTTGGGAGTAAAGACCTGGCAATCTGCTCCCACAAAGTTCACAGCCTAGGAAACCCTATGTGGCAATACCAGTCTGTCATATAGGGTAGCTATCAGTCAGAATTGACTCGACAGCACAACTAGCAAATAGTAGTGAGTGCATTGGGGAAGAAGATGAGAATTGAAACTACTACTGAACTGACCGTTTACCATTTTTTTCCTTCTGTACACCCCTGACAAGAGTCAATGCAAACCAAACCCCAAAAGTGTACATCAGTATGAACAGAGAAAACTACTTCAATTGGAGGATCTGTGGTCTCAGGTTGTCGTTGTTAGGTGCCGTTGAGTTGGTTCCGACTCATAGTGACCCTATGTACAACAGAACTAAACACTGCCCAGTTCTGCGTCATCCCCACAGTCATTATGCTTAAGCCCATTGTTGCAGCAAATATGTCAATCCATTTTATTGAGTCTTTCTGTTTTCCGCTGACCCTCTGCTTTACCATGCATGATATCCTTCTCCAGGGACTGATCCCTCCTGACAACATGTCCAAAGTATGCAAGAGGATGTCTATCCACCCTTGCTTCTAAGGAGCATTCTGGTTGTACTTCTTCCAAGACAGATTTTTTTCTTCCTTTGGCAGTCCATTGTATATTCAATATTCTTCCCCAACACCACTATTCAAAGGTATCAATTCTTCCATTTTCCTTATTCATTATGCAGTTTTCACATGAACAGGAGGTGATTGAAAACACCATGACTTGGGTGAGGCCCACCTTAGTCTTCAAGGGGACATCTTTCCTTTTCAACACTTTAAAGAGATCTTTTGCAGCAGATTTGCCCAATGCAATGAGTCTTTTGATTTCTTGACTGCTGCTTCCATGGGTGTTGATTGTGGATCCAAATAAAATGAAATTCTTGACAACTTCAATCTTTTCTCCAATTACCATGATGTTGTTTATTGGTCCAGTTGTGAGGATTTTTGTTTTCTTTACATTGAGGTGTAATCCATACAGAAGGCTGTGGTCTTTGATCTTCAGTAAGTGCTTCAAGTCCTCTTCACTTTCAGCAAGCAAGGTTGTGACATCTGCATAACATAGGTTGTTAGTGAATCTTCCACCAATCCTTATGCCCCATTCTTCTTCATATAGTCCAGCTTCTCATATTTTCTCAATATACAGATTGAATAAATATGGTGAAAAGATACAACCGTGAGGCACACCTTTCCTGACTTTAAACCATCCAGTATCTCCTCTTCATCTATGTACAGGTTCCTTGTGAGCACAAGTAAGTGTTCTGGAATTTCAATTCTTTGCAATGCTATCCATAATTTGTTATGATCCACACAGTCCAATGCCTTTGTGTAGCCAATAAAACACAGGTAAACATCTTTCTGGTATTCTCTGCCTTCAGCCAAGTTCCATCTGACATCAGCAATGATATCTCTGTTTCCACGTCCTCTTCTGAATCTGGCTTGAATTTCTGGCAGTACCTTGTCAATGTATTGCTCCAGCCACTTTTGAACGACCTTCAGCAAAATTTTACTTGTGTGTACTATTAATGATATTTTTCTATAATTTCCACTTTTGGTTGGATCACCCTTTTTGGAAATAGGGATAAGTGTAGACCTCTTCCATTTGGTTGCAAATAGTCTTCCAAATTTCTTCTCATAGACAAGTGAGTACTTCCAATGCTGCATCCATTTGTTGCAACATCTCAATGGTAAGTATAGACCTCTTCCATTTGGTTGCAAATAGTCTTCCAAATTTCTTCTCATAGACGAGTGAGTACTTCCAATGCTGCATCCATTTGTTGCAACATCTCAGTGGGTATTCCGTCAGTTTCTGGAGACTTGTTTTTCACCAGTGCCTTCACTGCAGTTAGGCTTCTTCCTTCAGTACCATTGGTTCCTGCTCATATGTTACCTACCGAAGTGGTTTGAACATCGACCAGTTCTTTTTGGTATAGTGCCTGTGTATTCCTTCCACCTTCTTTTGATGCTTCCTGAGTTGTTTAGTATTTTCCTTGTAGAATCCTTCAGTATTGGAACTCGAGGCTTGAATTTTTCCCTCAGTTCTTTTAGCTTGAGAAGCGCAGAGTGTGTTCTTCCCCTTGGTTTTCTATCTCCGGGTCTTTGCACATGTAGTTATAATACTTTACTTTGTCTTCTCGAGCAGCCCTTTGAAATCTTCTTTTACTTCATCATTTCTTCCTTTTGCTTTAGCCGCTTGATGTTCAAGAGCAAGTATCAGAGTCTGTTCTGAATCCATTTTGGTCTTTTCTTTCTTTCCAGTCTTTTTAATTACCTCTTGCTTTCTTCATGGATGATGTCCTTGATGTCATTCCACAACTCGTCTGGTCTTTGGTCATTAGTGTTCAACAAGTCAAATCTATTCTTGAGATGATCTCTAAATTCAGGTGGTACTTTGGCTCTCATGGACTTGTTCTAATTTTCTTCAGCTTTAACTTGAAACTTGCATATGAGCAATTGATGGTCTGATCTGCAGTCAGCCTCTGGCTTTGTTCTGATTGTTGATATTGAGCTTTTCCATCATCTCTTCCCACAGATGTAGTTGATTTGGTTCCTGTGTATTTCATCTGGTGAAGCCCATGTGTATAGTCTCTATTTATGGTGAAAAAAGGTTTTTGCAATGAAGAAGTTGTTGGTCATGCAACATTATATCCTGCAACCTCTGGCATCATTTCTATCACCAAGGACATATTTTCCAACTACAGGTCCTTCTTCTTTGTTTCCAAATTTCACCTTCCAATCTCCAGTAATTATCATTGCATCCTGATTGCATGTTCAATTAACTTCAGACTGCAGAAGTTGGTAAAAATCTTCAATTTTTTCATCTTTGGCCTTTGGATGGTATGTAAATTTGAATTATAGTCATATTAACTTGTCTTCCTTGCAGGTGTATGGGTATTATCCTGTCACTGACAGTGATGTACTTCAAAATAGATCTTGAAGTGTTCTTTTTGACAATGAATGCAATGCATTAAGTTGTTGTTTCTGGCATAGTAGGCCATATGATTATCTGATTCAAGGAAACAAAAGGCTGGGGAGATCATGAAGAAGGAAAGGCTTGAGAAAGTGAGTCAATAAAGTTGTTTATGAATTCTTGGGTTCACTACTAAAATTTACATGCAAAGATATGATAAAGAATGGCATAATAAAGGCTATGAGGAGTGAAGAAAGCAACAGAAAACTGCTCAGGTTCCGGATTGGTTACCAGCTAGTGCAGAATAATACTGATCAGAATAACACTGCAAAGATCACAAAATGGAAATAACATTCAAGCCACAACCTCCAGAAAGGTGGTCAGAATTTGTGGACTAAACTCAACTGGGTTGATTCTCTGGTAAAATGAAAATTTAATATATTCTCCATAGGATTTAAACAAAACTCAGAGTCTCATAATATTCAAAATGTTCAGGACACAGTACAAAGCTATGCAGCATACAGGGAACTGGGAAAAATCCCATTTTGCGTAGGAAAAGATAATTAACAGTTGAAAATACCCACCACAAATTTGGCAAAAGACATAAATTTACAGACTCAAATAGTTCAGTGAAAGCCAAGACGAACAAACCAAAGAAAACCATGTTCAGGAACATGGTAAATCAAACTGCTGATAACTAATGACAAAAAAAAAAAAAAACCTCTTGAAAACAGGCAAAGCAAAATACATCACCAATAAGCATTAACATTAAGGAATCAGTAATTGACATGACTGCAGATTTCTAATCTGAAACACCTGGAGGCCAGAAGGAAGTAGCACATATTTTAGGTACTGAAAAAGAAATGTGAACCTTAAAATCTATAAAAAAAAATAAATAAACTTCTTCTCAAACACTAAGATTATCTGTTGCCATCAGAACTATTTAAAGAAAAAAAATCAAATCTGCTAAAAAAAAAAAAAGATCTTCAGACAAATGGGAATGATACCAGATGAAACCTGGAACATCAAAAATGAAAGAAGAACAATGGAAATGATAAACCTTTCAGGAAATATACCATTCATGTCCCCTGACATTAAAAAAAATACCCCTGGGAACTCTTATTCATTGATGGTGGGAATGCAAAATATTATAATAACTTTGGAAGATAATTTGGCAGTTTCTTAAAAAATAAAACATAGGCTTACTGTGTTGTTGTTATGTTGAAAATATATGTCTACAAAAAAGTCTGCACATGAATGTTTATAGCAGTTTTGTTTATAATGACCAAAAATTGGAAGCAACCAAGATGTCCTTCAACAGGTAAATGGATAAACAAACTGTGGTACATCCATCAATGGGGTATTATTCAGTGATAAAAAGAAATGAGTTATCAAGCTATGAAAAGACAAGAGGGAACCTTAAAAGCATATTGTTAGGTGAAAGAAACTAATTTGAAGAAGGTTTATAGTGTATGTTTCCAGCTATATGGCATATGGAAAAGGTAAATCTATAGAGACACTAGAAAGACCCTATAGGACAGGTTCAGGAAGAGGGGGATAAAGAGGTAGAACAAAGGGCATTCTGTATGATACTGTAATGGTGGACATATAATATTATACATTTGTCAAAATCCATGGGACTATATAACACAATAATGAACCCTAGTGTAAACTATAACCAAAAACCAAACCTGTTGCCATCTAGTCAATTCCAACTCATGGAGGTTCCATGTGTTACAGAGTAGAGCTATGCCCCATAGGGTTTTCTTGGTTATAATCCCTACAGAAGCAGATCACCAGGCCCTTCTGTGATGCCAGTGGGTGAGTTTGAACCATCAACCTTTAAGTTAGTAGTGGAGAACAAACCATGTGCACCACCCAGGGACCTATGTAAACTATAAAAAACCAAAAACCAAACCCAGTGCCATCGAGTCCATTCTGACTCATAGCGGCCATATAGGATGGAGTAGAACTGCCCCATAGAGTTTCCAAGGAGTGCCTGGCGGATTCGAACTGCCGACCCTTTGGTTAGCAGCTGTAGCACTTAACCACTACGCCACCAGGGTTTAGTTAATAATAATGTATCAATATTGGTTTATCAACTGTGCAAAATACGCCATGTGAATGCAAGACATTTATAATAGAAAAAAACTGTGTGCGCTGGGGGGTAGAGGGAGTATAAGGAAACTCTGTATTTCCTGTAGATTTTTTTCTTAAATCTAAAACTACTCTGAAAATGAAAGTCTATAAAATAAAATAAACACAAAAAGAAAAAATACATTTGTTAGAAGAAAGCAAAAATTATAATGTTGTTTTCAATGTATGTAAATTTGATATATAAGACAAATATAAAAGGGGAGGATATAAAACCTTTGAGGTGGTAAATACATTAAAAAAGTGGTAAAATATTGACTCTTAGCAGACTGTGAGAAGTATATATATTGCCCCTAAAGCATCCACTAATACGCACACATACACACACAGATACATAGTCACCATTTTTGTTGTTGTTAGGAGCCGTTGAGTTGATTCCAACTCATAGTGACCTCATGTGACAGAATAGAACTGTCCCATGGTTTTCTAGGCTGTCATCTTTCTGGGAGCAGGTTGCTAGGTCTTTTCTCCCACGGAGTTTCTGGGGGGCTTTGAATCACCAGTATTACAGTTTGCAGTTGAGTGCTTAACTGTTGTGCCACCAGGGCTCCTTGTAGTCACAATAGATAAATAAAAATGATTTATAAAATGATATAAATAAAAATGGTATTAAAAATGATATAACATAAGAGAAATCAGAAAAGACAAAAAAAAAGAAAGAAAAGAAAAACAAAATAAAAAAACTTTTGAAAGCTACCAGAGAAAATGCCACATTATATATTGGGCAACAACAATTTTCATAACTGTGGACTTCTCTTCAGAAACTGTGGGGGCAATGTCTTTAAAGTCCTTAAAATGTGTGCACGTTGGGAAGAGGCCCAAAATGCTATCTTTAGAAAAAAGAATACAATTTAAGATTTCAGAAAAATAAAACACTTTGCTAGTAAAGGAAAACTAAGAGAATGTATTATGCCAAATTTCCACTCTATGAAATGTTAAAGGAGGTTCTTTATGCTAAAAGTAGATGATAATGGTAAAGTAGGATCTGTAGAGATGTATGAAAAATACCGGCATTGGCAAATATATGAGCAAATATAAAGACAATTTTTATTCTCTTATTATCTTTGAAATATAAGCAACTGTTTGAAGCCAAAATTATAAAGCTGTGTCTGATGGTTAAGATTGTGTGTCAGCTTGGCTCGGCCATAATTTTCAGTATTTCGGCAGTCATATAATGTGATCAATTCCCTGTTGAAATTTGATATGTGATCAGCCCCCATGGTGGAATCTGCTAAGTGGTACCTGTCGGAGCAGGACCTGTGGTGGCTCTCCGCCCCCTCAACCTGCATCTTTCCGCCCTCTGCCACCCACTTCCTTCCTGTTCACCTTGCCAAGGCTTTTGGCTTGTTCTGGATTCTACAGCTGCCTCTTATTCATCTGACCTCCAGTTCTTGGGACTTGAACTAGCAGCTTACCTGCCAATCTTGGGTTCTTCAGCCCCTGAAGCTAGGTTAATCAGGAGAAGCCTTGTGGTTTTGCCTGCCAATCTTGGGATTCCTTGGTCTTCACAGCCTGTGAGAAAGAATCCTGCTCTCCAACATAACCATCTCGGGTTCGCCAGCCCCTGTGGCGACGTGAATCAGGAGAAGCCCTATCCTGATCCACAGACTTGGGACATCGCAGCCTCTACAATTGTGCAAGCCTTTGCCTTGATATAAATCTCTCTCTGTATATACATATTTATATGCTTTACTGGTTTTTCTTCTCTAGAGAACCCAGCCTAAGACGCTGTGTTTTGGACTTTATATAGGAGAATTACAGCTTAAACACAGTAGCAAATTTGCCAATACATCTACATGCTCACAAGGTTTCTAGAGTTTGTATGAAGTGGTATACTACTAACTAAAATACCCCATGAAAAGTTAAGAAAGAGTATATATTGTTTACTTCAAGAATAATCACTAAAAATTAATACAAATTATTATACCTAAAAATCTAACCAATACATTAACATTGATTTTTAAAAAGTAACATAAGTGGCTGTTGAATGTTTTCAAATACTTTTCCTGCATCTAATGAGAGACATCAGGGTTTTCTTCATTATTTATACATAGCAGATACAGAGAGGGTTTAAGACATCATTATTGCCAGCTAGGAGTCCTGGTGACGCAGTGGTTAAATCACTTGGCTGCTATCTGAAAGATTTGAAGCCACCAGCCGCTCTGCAGGTGAAAGATGTGGCAGTCTGCTTCCGTTAAGATTTACAGCTTGGGAAACCCTATGGGGGAGTTCCACTGTGTCCTATTGGGTTGCTATGGGTCATAATTCGAAATGGCAATGGGCATCACGAACTGTTCGTTGGCTCACACTTTATCACTTAACTATTGTTATTTTGTAGCAGAAATGGTTTACTCATTAATTAAAGGAAATGAGAAATTTTGTGTAGTGTCATGTTTAGATGAATGAGCAAATTAATGATACGTGAAAAAATGGAAAAGCATAGGTCTTAAAATCCTTGACAAAAAATCCTCAAATCATAAAAATGTTATTTATGTTTTCTTCAATGATTTGGAGACTTTCTGTCCTCTTTCTCTAAGTTGTTTCATTATAACTCAGAATTTGCTTGTAAATAAAGTTTTTGGTAACCTGCAGTATAATCAGTGGATATCAATTTAGGACTATGCTCTGTTATTACTAAGATGTTTTGCAATGTTTTAACGGCACTGGGTTGTTTTTTTTTTTTTTAACGTACCGTCTACACTGAACAAATCAAACATATTTTACTAGTAAGGAAACCAATTCAACAAAGATATCAGCCTTCTATGAAGACACAGAATATGACTTTTGAGAGTTTGGATTTTTTTTTTCTTTGTAAGATTGCTTCTTCCTTAAAATGTTAGTTGAGGCATCTTTTTATATTTTAGAGCAGAGGTCAGCCAAATTCAGTTGCATCCATATGTTTACATATTGTCTATGGCTGCTTTAATACTACAAAGGCAAGTTGGAGGGGAATGAAGAGAGGGTATTTCTCTCTTTCCATCTGCTTCTTGGGGTGTTTTTTTCCTTTGGTCCTAACTCCTGCTAGCCAAACCCCAGCATGAATCTCACTCTTGAAGAAATTCCAGGGCTTCAAAGATCTTTCCCACAACCTCCCCCTGTGCCTTGAGATCGTAGGTAATTGCTGTGACTGTCTGCTGTTGCTCATCTCTGCTACTCCAACATCACGTGCTTTTATTCTTTTATTTGCTTCATTGACTGCTTAGCCTATTCCCTTTATGAATTTTCCTCTGTTTGGAGTAGAAGGGTTTCTGTGTTCCTAAGTGAATCCTGACTTACCACAGCATGATTTAATTACAGTAGAGGCAAGAAATAAATTACTCAAAGTAAGGGTTGTAATTAATTCAAACGAAAAATAATAATAGCCCTGTGTGTAAATCATGAAAATAAAAGATAAATCAAGTACTTCTTGTCCAATTATGTTTATTACTCTTTTCTGTCAGTAGATTAGCTCATATGTCTTCCAGAGAAGACTTCTAACTTTCCAAATGTCTGATAAGTTTACTAATTGATATTTCTTCTTTCATTTTTCTTTCTGCACTGTAACACAAAATGCTTGGCTGGCAAGAGGAACTGTGAGTCCCTGGTGAATAGCCTGCAGAGGGAATGCCCGTCACTTTAGTTTCTCTCCCCACAAAAGAATCTCTCTGAGGATCTGCCCCACAGCTATTTGTTGGTCCAATCAATGAACAAGTAAACCAAGAATAAAAAATAAGAGATAGGCTACAACTTTTACTAGTACTTATTCATCTTAGCAAATTGAAACTTGATCTGGACAGCAAGGAAATGCAGAAAGACTTCTTCTAAAACAAAGGTTTGCTTTCTTTCCTTTCATATTTTTGTTTCTTCATGCATGTGCTTGACTTTACACATAGGAAGTGTTTAATAACATAAGAGGTAGCATTCATTCTTGATGATATTTTATATTTGCCTATTGTTTATTCTCCACACACTTTTCTTTTAGATTGTATTAGTTACATTTCTCCCCTTTTTTCTTTTGTACTGTCCTAATCAGAAACTTACTATGTAAAATATGAAGTTTTGTAGTTGACGGGCTCTGCAACAGGTACTTTTGACCATTCCTCTTCCTTCTAGAATCAATTGACATCTACATTCAACTTTAATTTTTTTCAAAAAAGTAGAATTTATAACTGGACCAAATTAATTCTAATATATTTCCATAGAGCCAAACTGCATTAAAAATAATGTCAAAATATTGATGAAACCATAACAATAATGAAAATTACATGGCATTTTCATAGTATGAGAATTGTTGAATTCATAATTTGACAGGTTTTCTTTTTTTTTTTTTACATTTAATGGTAAAACATTGAAGAGAAAACTAGTATGCTGATCCATCTCATGATCCATGCAAGCCTCTTAAATCTGTTTTTGTCTCAGTTTCCCCATTCATAAAGTTAGAATAAAAAACTTTCTTTCTCTACCTCTCCACTGTATTTTATTTAAGAATATTTTATAGTCATAGCAAGATAAACTGAAATAAATGTAATTCAAGTTTGTGTTAATACATATTTATTACTTTTTTTCATTTACAACCATCTTTGAGTTGAATTGTCCTGTGTGCCTTCTGTTATTCATATGCATAGATCTTTTGATTTGTGATTAGGTTTGTCTATATCTGAAAAGACAGAAAACTCACTGACCAAGATCTTAGAACTCTCCAGTTGCATTCCAATCTGCAAAAGCCAAAGGGAAAAAAAGAGGGAAAGAAGGGAGGAAGAAAGAAAGACAATAAAAGCCTCATTTCAACAAATTTAGTGAATATAAACAAGAATCACTTCTGCTTTTAGCACATGAACTGTGCCGCTAAGACTGTATACAATCATAGGGACAAAAATGATGGAAGAAACAAAGATATGAAGCTAATGTGTAACAAGACAAAGCTTTAATTTATCAAGATTATTTATTTATAATGACTGACGCCGTCCTTCTACTACCAAAAAAACAAAAACCCAAACCCATAGAGTAGAACTGCCCAATAGCGTTTCCAAGGAGTGGCTGGTAGTTTCGAACTGCCGACCTTTTGGTTACTAGCCAAGCTCTATAACCACTGTGTCATCAGGGCTCCAGATATAATTGTTGTATATTATTTTCCTATAGCAGATAGAGAAAACTAAAACAACATATTTTCCTTTTAAGAAAACGAGACTATCAAATGAGTCAGGTTTTCACTCTGAATAAAAATTAAAATGACTCAGGCTATCAGGGAGATACATCCTTCAGTCAGGGAGGCAACTTTCACTGGCAGAAAACTGATAATGAATCAATAAATAAAAAACAGCTGTTGGTTTCAGATATTTCCCTAGAATATCCATTTTTCTAGAGCATGCCTAGAGGGCTAATCTGCATCATTTGCAAATAAATATATTGGCATAGCTAATCAATCAAATTGTACTGTTCACTAGGAAAACCTGTTCACATCATAACCCAGTCTTTGAACATTCATTGCTGTTTTGGAAAATATCGGGAACAATATGATGAAGCAAAATTTTTTCTCTGCTGGTTCACCTGTTGCATTATTTTTACTAAAAAAATAAAAGTGTTCTGGCTATTTCTTTTTTTTGTCCCTCTTGTTGCACTTATACCTTAGGCATGAAGAATGTTGAATAGGAATTACTCAGAAGTGACTGAGTTCATTCTACTGGGCTTCAGAACCCCTCCAGAACTACAGATGCTCTTACTCCTAGCCTTCTTGCTAATCTACATTGTCATTGTGGTGGGAAATACCAGCATGATATTCATTATTTGGGTGGACTCCAGGCTTCACGCCCCTATGTATTTCTTACTCAGAAACTTGTCCTATTTAGACCTCTGCTACTCCACTGTCATTGCTCCTAAAACTCTAGCCAACTTCTTGTCTAATGAAAAGAAAATTTCTTACAACGGCTGTGCAGCCCAATTTTTCTTCTTCGCCCTCTTTGTCACAACTGAAGGCTTTCTTCTGGCTGTGATGGTATTTGATCGATTCTCAGCCATTTGTGCTCCTCTCCTTTACCCAGTGCACATGTCCCAGAAGGTCTGTGTTTGGTTGGTAACTGGCTGTTATATCTGTGGAGTCATTAACTCCGTAGTACAAACAGGTTTCACCTTGAGTTTGCGTTTCTGTGAAGAAAACAGATTGGACCACTTTTTCTGTGATGTCCCAGCCCTGATTGAGATCTCATGTGTTGACAGTTTTCTGAATGAGATTGTGCTGTTTGTTTTCTCTACTTTTATCATCATCGCTACGACAATGGCTATTCTGATATCTTATGCTTATATCCACTCCACTGTCTTGAAGATCCCCTCATCTCAGGGAAGGAGTAAGAACTTCTCCACCTGTGGTTCCCATATAGCAGTGGTGGGTTTATTCTATGGGACTGTGTTCTTCATGTATGCTCAACCTGAGGCCATCGCCTCACCCCAGCAAAACAAGATTGTTGCTGTGTTCTACACACTTATAATTCCAATGCTCAACCCTCTAATATACAGTCTGAGAAACAGAGATGTGAAAGATGCTGTGAAAAGAAAATTATGCGGGCAATGATCCTCTCACTGATGTTTTTAAGGCCATCAGTTAGTGGACACAATTTATCTTCCAAGACTTCTGGTTCAAAATATGTCTGTTTCCAAAATTTTTATATCTAAATATGTACTCAGTATATGGCATGTGAAATACTGTAAAAATGTAGTTTTACAACCTAGAAACAACCACTGTAAGCATTTTATCCTACTTTCTTATAATATTTATTAATCAAATGTAAATTAAATTTAATGTATATGTATATTTATGTATACACACACATGTATATGTATTTCAAAATTGGGACCACACTTTAGGAATTTTTTCATTGTTATCTTTTCACTTAACTCATTTTGTTTACAGAAAAACATTTATCAACGTCATTAAATATTCTATAAGTGTATGAATTTTGAAATTTTTACAACATTATAGAATATTGATGCGCCGTTATCTGCTTAAATGGCACTTTTCACTACACATTTCCTGCACTGCAGTGGGATATGAAATGATTCAAAGATTTATCTATGTGGGATCACATTGACAACAGCATCTCAAAAGTTAGATCAGAGGCTCAGGAGGCAGTTACTATATGCTGATGGTCATTGAGTAATTTGGAAAGGGAGAGCAAGAACAGCTACACAGCCTGAAGAATGTAAACAATGGTACTGGATTGTACTTGTAGAATTTGTTGGAAGGGTATATCCTTTTTCATGTATGAGTCTGGATTGACTCAATTGCAACGGGTTTGTTTTTTTTAATGTATATTTTCATAAAAACATTAAAAAAGGTATCTTCGGTATTTTGATAGAAATTGCATTAAACTTGTATATAAATTTGGGGAAAATTGACATCTTTGCTATGTTGAGTTTTCCAATCCCTGAGCACCGTATGTCTCCCAATTTATTTAGATCTTTGATTTGCTTTGTCAGCATTCTCTAGTTTTCATCATATAAGTCCTATAGATGTTCTATTTACCACTATTTTTATTTCAGCAGTTCTGTATGGTATTATATTTGATGTACATGTGTTCATTGTCAATATATAAAATACAATTTTTTTTTAAAAAAGTTATTTTTAGAAGTTTGAGGTTTCCAGAAAATTTGGAAAGATAATACAGAGTTCCCACCTACTCTACACACAGTTGTCTTTATTGTTAACATTTACATTAGTGTACTAAATTTGTTATGATTAGTAAAACAATATTGATATATTAACTAAAGTCCATACTTTATTCAGATTTCTTTATTTGTTATTTGATGTCTTTTTTCTGTTCCAAGATTCCAACCAGGATACCACAGTGGTTAAGAGCTCAGGGTACTAACGAAAAGGTTGGCAGTTTGAATCCACCAGCTACTCCTTGGAAACCCTATGGGTAGTTCTACTCTGTCCTATAGGGTCACTATGAGTCAGAATTGACTTGATAGCAACAGGTTTAATTTTTTAGTTTGATTCAATGACCTTAGCAGTATTTAGGAGTACTTGTTATGTATTTTACAGACTGTCTTTTTATTGGAATTCATCTTATGTTTTTCTGAAGATTAGGTTGAGCTTTTGGGTTGCTGGGAGGAAGATCACAGGGGTGCCATTTTCATCACACCGTATCAAGAGTAAATACTATCTTCATGAGTTATCACTGTTGATGTTGACCTTAATCACCCAGCTAAGATAGTGTTTGTCAGGTTTTTCCACTGTAATGTTACTCTTTTTCTTCTGCTTTCCATATTACACTCCTTGGATGGAAGTTGTCATGCATAACCTATGCTTAAGTAACGGGGAGCTATGTTTAACCTTTGTGGTGGCAGAGAATTATTTGGAATTCTTCTGCAGGGGAGGATTGCCTGCTATTCATTTATTAAAGTATTCAGTCATGTATTTATATTGGTGTGGACTCATAACTATTTATTTTGTACTTTAAGTTATAATCCAATCCTTTGTGGATTTTTTGCTCAAATTATTCCAGATTTGTCACTGGAAGTTCTTTCAGTTGGCTTCTGTGTTTCCTTGGCATATCTTATTTACATTCATTATTACAAACTATTATTTTTATTTTGCCATTTTAAATATTTTTGTTCTTTCTGCATTCCTCCTTTTTGTATTTTTCTATTGAGAAAATAATTTCCTGCTATTTACCTCTTTAAAAAGAATAAGCCCATATTATATTATGTCAATTGTATTTATATTTAGCTTATAGTGCTACATTTTTTACCTTTTAAATTTTATAACCAAATTATTGTAGCTCATTTTTCATGAGCTTTTGTAAAAATTACACATGTTTTTCAGTTGTCTTTGCACTATAAAGAAATAGCCTGGCATGTGAGAAACTTGTGTTTTTTTTCCTGAAAATGGTTTGTATCATTATAACAGATGTTGTTGTTGTTCGGTGCTGTTGAGTCGGTTCTGACTCGTAGCAACCCTGTGTACAACAGAATGAAACACTGCCCATGCCCACAATCCTTATGTTTAAGGCCACATTGCAGCCACTGTGTCAATCTGTCTCATTGAGGGTCTTCCTCTTTTTCATTGACCCTGTATTTTACCAAGCATGATGTCCTTCTCCAGGGACTGATCTCTCCTGACAACATGTCCAAAGTATGTAAGATGTAGTCTTGCCATCCTTGCTTCTAAGGAGCATTCTGGTTGTACTTCTTCCAAGATATATTTGTTCATTCTTTTGGCAGTCCATGGTATATTCAATATTCTTCCCCAACACCACAATTCAAAGGTGTCAATTTTTCTTCTGTCTTCCTTATTCATCATCTAGCTTTCACATGCATATGATGCAATTGAAAATACCATGGTTTGGGTTTTTTACTGGGTCAGGCACACCTTGGCCTTCAAGGTGACATCTTTGCTTTTCAGCACTTTCAAGAAGTCTTTTGCAGCAAATTTGCCTGATGCAATGCATCTTTTGATTTCTTGATTGCTGCTTCCATGGATGTTGATTGTGGATCCAAGTAACATGAAATCCTTGACAACTTCAACCTTTTCTCCATTTATTGTGATGTCGCTAATTGGTCCAGTTGTGAGAATTTTTCTTTTCTTTATGTTGAGGTGCAATCCATACTGCAGGCTGTGGTCTTTGATTTTCATCAGTAAGTGCTTCAAGTTCTCTTCATTTTCAGCAAGCAAGCCTGTGTCATCTGCATAACACAGGTTGTTCATGAGTCTCCCATCGATCCTTATGCCCTGTTCTTCTTCATATAGTCCAGCTTCTCAGATTATTTGCTCAGCATACAGATTGAATAGGTATGGTGAAAGGATACAACTCTGATGCACACCTTTCCTTACTTTAAACCACACAGTATCCAGTATCCCCTTGTTCTGCCCGAACAACTGCCTCTTGATCTATGTACAGTTTCCTCATGAGCACAATTAAGTGTTCTGAAATTTCCATTCTGGAAAACTACTGCCTATCCCTAATTTCATCCTGCTGTCTCACTGATAAACTAACCATTATCCTGATGTTGTGCTAAGTACCTTTTGTTTTTTTAGAAAAAACAATTCTACCATCTCTGTGTATTTTACTAAACAATACATTGTTTAGTTCTAAAAGTTAAAATAGTAAGCACAAGCCCGTCTTGAATGTGTGTTGTTTTATATTTTTTATTTTTGTATCTGTTTTCCTTACTTTCACTCTTAGCTGTAGATCAAAGCAAAATATGTCTGTGAGGTAAAATAAATGTATCCAGTTGATCCAAGCCAAAGCAAGTGGAGTGGGGAGAAGAATCTGTACCCATCAGGAAAAGTTAAGTTCAGAAATAAACTAGGCCAAGTCTATCAGACAATTGTCTTCCGATTAAAACAATAATATCTTGCAATTTACTGTATGTGAATTGTACTTTAATAAAGTAATATAAAAAGAGGAAAAGAATATCAACATGCACATCGGAGACGTGCCTTTGATGTGTCTGTTTCTTGAGTCACAATGATAAGCTCCAGCGATGCACTCTGGATTGAAGTCTTCTACATCTATCGTAGAGCTGCCATCTTGGAATCTCACTTTGTCATCCTCACTTAGATTCTCTTTGTCTCTCCTGTTGGCTGTATTGAACATCTGTCACATTCTTGGTTTAGTCTCTCTTTTGGTAGAAGCTATCCTACAGAAACTTCTTGATAAGAGTGTGCATGATGTATATTTTTGAACTTTGTTGAAAATCCTACCCTTATACTTGATGAATAGTTTGACATGGTATAAGATTCTATGTTGGAAATAATTTAACTTCAGAATTTTGAAGACCTTCTTTTCTTTATTTGTTTTATTGATTCCTGTATTACAATGAAGAATCAAAAGCCCTTCTAACACATGCCATGTTTTTTCTTCTAAAGCTTGTGAAATTTTATAACGATGTGTCCTTAGTTCAGTTTTCGTCCATTTTTTGAATTATGGTAGCTGTTGTCATCGTCAATTCAAACTCATAGCAACTCTATAGGACAGAGTAGAAACGTCCCATAGGGTTTCCAATGAGTGGTTGGTGAATTCGAACTGCTTACATTTTGGTTAGCAGTTGAGCTCTTAACCACTACACCACCAGGGCTCCTGAATTACAGTACCAAAAAACCAAAACCCAATGCTGTAGAGTCGATTCCAACTCATAGTGACCCTGTGGGACAGCATAGAACTGCCTCATAGGGTTTCCAAGGAGCACCTGGTGCAGTTGAACCACTGACCCTTTGGCTAGCAGCCCAAAACTTAACCAGGGTGCCAGAATTATGGTAGAGCCCTTTAAATTAGAAATGTTAAATCCTTTAGTTCTGAAAAACTGTCTGAAATATTTTGTTGATAATGTTGTTTTCATATCCCTACTTCTTCAAATTTTATTATTTTTATGTTGGACACACGGAATTGTCCTCTAACGTTTGTATCTTTTCTCACT
Organism: Elephas maximus indicus; assembly: GCF_024166365.1. Taxonomy (NCBI): domain Eukaryota; kingdom Metazoa; phylum Chordata; class Mammalia; order Proboscidea; family Elephantidae; genus Elephas; species Elephas maximus. The sequence continues at coordinate 72,818,678 of NC_064838.1, read as the reverse complement.
GTTTTCTTTTTTGTGTGAGGGGTGGGCTCTTACTCTGTGTGAGATTTATTTGGCTCTATCTCCCAACCTTTTTATTAACTTTATTTTTATTTTTGTTAGTATGTTTTTAATCATCATGAGCTTTTTGAAGATTATTTTCCTCTGAATGACTGTTTTTATAGCACCTGTTCCTTTCTTAGAATGTAAATATTCTCTTATTTTTTGAGGCTATTAATGATTGGGAAACCCTGGTGGCATAGTGGTTTAGTGCTTCGGCTGCTAACCAAGAGGTTGGCAGTTCGAATCCACCAGGCGCTCCTTGGAAACTCTATAGGGCAGCTCTACTCTGTCCTACAGTGTTGCTAAGAGTCGGAATTGACTCGATGGCAGTGGGTTTGTTTTTTTTAATGATTGAGGTTTTGTTTAATTTGTTTGGATTAGAAGTTTTTTGTTTTTTTTTTTTTTTACTGCTACCTTGTCTGTTTCCTCCATGTATATATAAACCCAGAACCCAGTCCCATCGAGTCGTACATATATACATATATTCCTTATTTAAAGTCAATGTCCACTGAACTGACAGTTTCCGTTACTAAAGTTTTGCAGTTGTGGTTTCTTCTCCTATTCTCCCTTTTTACATTTTATTTCGTCTTGTAAAATGTGTGTGTGTGTGTGTGTGTGTGGCGTTGTAGAAGGAAGCAAAATCAGAAGCATACGTCCAATTTAATAGCTAGACCTTGCTTGTGTCCTACTAATGAGGATAAAGCCAATTTAGCGAGCCATGGCACTTAATACATTGCTGCTATTATTCCTTTAAAATGAAGGCCAGCAAAAGTTTTTTTGTATAAGACCATATAGTAAATATTTTAGGATTTTCTGGCTAAGCAATAAAGAAGATATTAATTATCATTCCAATGGCTTTACTGCTATATAATACACGCATATGGGCACTGTTTTGCCTTGTAATTCTAGGCTGAATTTATTAAGAGATATTACCAAGTCTAAAGCAAAAGATAATTTCCAAAGTCATTCATCACTGATAACAGTTGTTGAGGGCAGTTATTCTCACTTGGAAAAAAAAAAAATCAAACTTGTCCCTGAGCCCAAAATATCATAATAAATGTTGCCACAGCTAAGTCAACAACCTTCTGTTTGGTAAGGCAAGTAAAAATATTATCTTCTAGTTATGACAAAAATTCACAAAACTGGCAATGAGTGAATGAAATTTACCATGGACAATTCTGGTTAAAATTGTCTACAACGTACTGTACTTGCTTATGTATAAAACATTGCATAATCATAGGCTTTCATCATCTTGGAGCCTCTGTTGCTAACCACAAGGTTGGCAGTTTGAACCCACTAGCCACTCTTCGGTAACCCTGTAGGGTTGCTATGAGTCAGAATCGACTTGACAGAAAAAGGTTCGATTTTTTGGTTAATCATCTTACATTTTAACAAACTTAGTAAATTTGTCCAACTAAAACTTTTTTCTGCTCCATACATATTTTTACCATCAGTTGTAACAAGTGGATCTTAACATACTCTACTTCAGGTTTTACTAAATTAGTATTTTGCCAATTTCTTTGAAAATAATTTCACCTGTAGTTTTTCCACCTAGGCTCTTCATAGAGGCTAGTTCTTCAATTGTTTCAAATTTTATTTTTATACACTTGAAACGAAAAATCTGAAAATGAGATTAAGAAAACAATTCCATTTGCAATAGCATCAAAAAGAATAAAATGATTAGAAATAAATTTAGCAAAAGAAGTTCAAAGCTTATACTCTGAAAACTATAAAACGCTGAAATTAAAGAAGATATTAAAAAAAGAGAAAAAAGTCCATGTTAGTGGATGTTGTCGTCAGGGGCTGTCGAGCCTGTTCAGACTCATAGGGACCCTATGTACAACAGAAGGAAACACTGCAAGGACCTGGGCAATTCTCACAATCATTGCTATGCTTGAGCCCATTGTTGCACTCACTGTGTCAATCTTTGTCATTAAGAGTTTTCCTTTATTTTTCACTGACCCTCTACTTCACCAAGCATGATGTCCTTCCCCAGGGGCTGATGCCTCCTGATAACTTGTTCAAAGCATATGAGACATAGTCTTGCCATCCTTGATTCTAAGGAGCATTCTGGTTTTACTTCTTTTGAGCCAGATTTGTTCATTCTTTTGGATGACTAGTGGATAGGATGACTTAATGTTGTCAACATGGTAGCACTTCCCAAACTGATCTACAGATTCAGTGCAATTCCTGACAGAATTTCAGCTGACTTCTTTGTAGAATTTGGCAGTTTGTTTCTAAAATTCATATACAATTTCAAGGGACTCTATTATTGCCAAAACAATCTTGAAAAAGAAGAATAAAGTAGGAGGAATCATTTTTCTTCATTTCAAACTTACCACAAAGCAACAGTAATCAAGATAGGTGATGCTGGTATAAGAGTAGTCTTACTGATCAGTGGAATAGAATTGAGAGTCCAGAAATAAACCCTTACATTTATGGGCAACTTTTTTTTTTTATTTTAGACAAGAGTGTCAAGATTTTTCAGGAGGGGAATGAACAGTCTTTTCAACAAATGTTACTAGGACAACTAGATATCCACATGCAAAAGAATGAAGGTGGACCCCTTCCTCATACCATACAAAAAAATTAACTCAAAATGGATCACTGGTGTAAATAGAAGAGATAAAACTCTTAGAAAAAACATAGGAGTAAATCTTTATGACCTTGGATTAGGAAAAGTCTTCTTAGATATGACACCAAAAACACAGAGGGCAAAGGAAAAATACAGATAAATTGCATTTCATGAAAATAAAGACTTTTGTACTTCAAAAGATACCATCAAAAAAGTAAAAGCACTACCCACAGAATGGGTGAAAATATTTGAAAATCATATATCTGTTAAGGGATTTGTATCTATAACATGTAAAGAAATCTTCCAATTTAACAGTAAAAAGACAGCTCAATTTTTAAAAAAGGGAAAAATAATTGAATAAACATTTCTCAAAAAAAAAGATAAATGGTCATTAAACAAATGAAAGGATACCTAAAACCATTAGCTATTCACACCACCCATTGCCATGGAGTCGATTCCAACTCATAGCAATGATATAGGCCAGAGTTGAATTGCACTATAGAGTTTCCATGGAGCACCTGGTGGATTTGAACTGCCTACCTTTTGGATAGCAGCCATAGCTCTGAAATACTACATCACCAAGCTAGGGAAATGGAAATCAAAGCCACGATACAATAATAGCCTAAAAATGAAAATAAATTAACTGTTCATCAGTTGATGAACTGATACATAAAATGTGGTATATCCATGTGTCTTAGTCATCTAGTGCTGCTATAAGAGAAATACCACAAGTGGATGGCTTTAATAAAGAGAAATTTATTTTCTCACAGTCTAGTAAGTTACAAGTCCAAATTCAGGGCATCGGTTCTGGAGGAAGGCTTTCCTCTCTCTATCGACTCTGGAGGAAGGTCCTTGTCATCAGTCTTCTGTTGGTCTGGGAGCATCTCAGGTGTAGGAATCCCAGGTCCAAAGGATGTGCTCTGCTCCTGGTGCTGCTTTCTTGGTGGTATGAAGTTCCCAACTCTTTGCTTGCTTCCCTTTCCTTTTATCTCTTGAGAGATAAAAGGTGGTGCAGGGCCCACCCCAGGGAAACTCCCTTTACATTGGATCAGAGCGTGATCTGAGTAAGAGTGATGTTACAATACCACCGTAATTCTCTTTAGCATAAAATTACAATCGCAAAATGGAGGACAACCACACAATACTGGGAATCATGGTCTAACCAAGTTGACACATTTTTTGGGGGGGACACAATTCAATCTATGACATTCCATCCTTTGCCCCCCCCAAATCACACCCTGTAACATGCAAAACATATTCACCCTGTCATATCATAGCAAAACTCTTAACTCAAAGTCCAAAAGTCCAAAAATTCCTCTTCATCTATAAAATCTAGAACACAGGTTATTTGCTTCTAAAGGTACAATGGCAGAACAGGCAGAAGCTAGACATTTCCATTATAAATGGGAGAAACTGGAGGGAAAGAAGGGATGACAGGCACCAAACAAGTCAGCAGAACACACTACATTAGGCCTCAAAGGTTTGAAAATAATTCTTTGTTCTCTGAGACAGTTTACACAGCAGCCCTTCCCACCAGACTCTAGATATTGTCCTCACTCTCCGGATTCTGAGTGGAAGCCCTCTGCCCTGAGCTTCACCTCTGCCTTTCAGACCCACTGGGAGAGGAACTCTGTTCCCTCAGCTTTAGGCGCACCATTCTCCTAGTTCATCTGAGTGGCAACTCCACCCTTAGAAACACCAGAGGCCAGGGCTCCACCCTTTGAAACCCCTTAGGTCATGACCATGCCTTTTGACACTGAGGAAGCTCCGCTTCTTGTGTTGTCTCTTCAGCTTCTATTTCCTGGCATCTTGGCCTCTCAGCTTCTTGGACCTCATGCCTGTAACTGTCCTACTGGGGCAAGTGTTCCAAAGCTCTGTAGCTCCACCGATAAGTGCTGGGAGGCACCCCACTCCACCAGGAAGCCTCCTATGCACAGGCACTCGGGTCTCTCGCTCCGTGGGTTGGTTCCAGTGCTGTCTTGTACTGGTCTGCTGGCTCTCTGCTGTTGCTACTTCTCTGCTGCTGCACGTTCTCTGCTGCGCTGGTCCTCTGCTGCTGTCGCGACTCTATCCATTCAGTTTCAAAACCACTTCCACATTTTAGGTATCTGTTAGAGCAGCACCCCACTCTCTCGGTACAAAATACTGTCTTAGTCTTCAATCCATGGCACCAAGCAATGGAATATTAAACCAAAACCAAAAAAACCAAACCCAGTGCCATCAAGCCAATTCCAACTCATAGTGACCCTATGGGACAGAGTAGACCTGCCGCATAGAGTTTCCAAGGAGCACCTGGCAGATTTGAACTGCTGACCTTTTGGTTAGCAGCTGTAGCACTTAACCACTATGCCACCAGGGTTTCCGATAATGGAATATTATTCAGGAATAAACAGGAATGAAATCCTTTTACATGCTACAATATGGATGAACATTGAAGACAAAGTGAAAGAAGTTAGTCACAAAATACCAAATATTGTGTTATGTCATTTATGTGAAATGTCTGTAATAGGAAAATACACAGAAACTGAAAGTAGACAAGAATTTGTCTAGGGCCGTAGGGACCTGTGGGGAAAATGGTGAGTGACTGCTAACGCACATGGGGATTCTTTTTGAGGTAATGAAAATTTCTAAAATTAGATTGTAGTGGTGGTTACACAACTCTATGAATAAACTAGAACCTATACACTTCATGTGAATTATATCTCAATAAAGCTGTTAAAAAAAAAAAGACCTAGAAGTAATAAAATACTCCTCAACTATTAAAGGGATAAGGCAGAACTGTTTGTTACAGATTTATAATGAGCTGAGGAGCTTGTTCCGGAATCTAAATCAACCTCATCACTAAGTTCAGTTTATCTAACATTTTGTATTTACCAAGAAGTTCTGGATAAACAAAGCAATAACATGACCTACATGTTACAAAAAGAAACTTCCAAATAATTTTCCCAGAAATTTGTATGACTTTACATTCTGAACAAGAGTGTGCGAGTTCCAGGTGCTCCTCATTCTTGCCTTTACATTTTATGTTCCCTTTTTTATATGTTTTTGCTTATTTGTTTATTTATATTATAAATATTGTGTTTGTTTATATTCTCGATCTCCCTTTCATGCTCATTCTTCTCCATCTTGATTTTAACTTTACAGTTTAATTTGGTCATAGACTCTCATCTTTAGTTTAGACTTCCTCCATAGGCGATAAAATCTGTATTGCCTATTACAGTGTATGCATAGCTCCCAATTTTATATCTCTGACCCAAATATCATTTCTGACCCCAACATAATGCATAATTTATCATCCAACCCTTACTCCCTCTATTATTCCCTATCTCAGTTAATGTATTTCTAATTCATTCATTCCTTTTCATCTCAACAACACTTTCAAATCAAGAATGGTAGAATTAGGCACTTCCTCCTCCACGTTCACTGAACCTTGTCAATAAGGTAGTTATAAGGATACTAAAGTGAATGTTAAACAGACCCTTCATACAAAGATTTGTAGAATATCTGTTGGACAATGTATGAAACCCACAGCAAAATCTAAGAAATAAAATGGATCAGACCATATCAAAGAAAATATTTTGTTGGAAGATATTTTTGGAATAAAGTATGCTGTAAGTTAAAACTGAAGCAGGAGTGCCGTTCAACACATTTACAGAAGCTGCCATAATCTTTGTCTCTACTGACAAAATTGCCTCTGTATAGATTTCCTATAATGACTCTTCCTTTTCCAGTCTATTTTCTAACCTGTATTTCCAATAATTTTTCTATGTAAATATATTCATTAAAAAAAAAAAATCCATTATTTGCACCCCATTGAATGGCTTCTCTTTATTATTTGGAAAAAGACCAAAATTCATTTTCTATTTAACATATGACTGCTGTGAAACCTTCCAGTCTCATCTCTCATCTTGAGTCATTTTGTCTCTCATTCTTTCTATTCCAGCTTCTCAAGTTTTGTTTTGTCTTTCTCCCCACCTCATGGCCTTTACAAATAATATTCATTTTTGCTAAAATATTTTGTGCCTTCACCTCTTTATCAAAGTAAAATATATATTCTTCAAATTTGGTTAAAACATATGTCATAAGTGGCCCCTTTACCTGACCTGAAAGAGCAGATCCAGTTGATATTCCCCTTACATGGCATGCTATGCATTGCCTAGCAGTTATGTTTGCATAGATTTTATTGATTTTGGTCTTCCCTACTACTTACAATCTCCACAAGATGACATAAAGTGTCTGACTTACTTATCATTGTATTCCAAAACCACACCACAAAATATGACAAGACAAAAATAAATATGATGATAATGATGTCAATAATTACAACAACAAACCATATTTTCAGCACTTAGGCTATGCCACATGCTATTCTAAGCACTGTAACAAAACAAACGAATAAAAAACTATTGCCATGGAGTAGATTCCCACTCATGGCAACCCCACATGTTTCACTGCATTCCATAGGGCCTCCAATGGCTATAATTTTATGGAAGTAGATCACCAGGCCTTTCTTCCACAGCTCCACTGAGTGGATTCAAACTGCCAAACATCTATGGAAAAAGACAATGGAGAAGCATAATATCGTCAGTCAGTTGAACTTCAGCAAGTTCAAGCTGAAGCTGAAGAAAATTAGAACAAATCCATGAGAGCCAAAGTATGATCTTGAGATATCTCTCTTGAATTTAGAAACCACCTCAAAAGTAGATTTGATATATTAAACGCTAATGACCAAAGGCCAGACGAGTTGTAGGATGGACATTATATACGAAGAAAGCAAAAGGTCATTAAAAAGACAGAAAAGAAAGCAAAGACTGATATGGATGGCAGAAGAGACTCTGAAACTTGCTCTTGAAAGTAGAGTAGCTAAAGTTAAAGAAAGAAATGATCAAGCAAGAGCTGAACAGAAAATTTCAAAGGTGGCTCTAGAAGACAAAGTAAAGTCTTATAATGTAATGTACAAAACCTGTAGGTAAAAAAACAAAAGGGAAAAACACACTCAGCATTTCTCAAGTGGAAAGAACTAAAGAAAAAATTCAAGCCTTGAGTTTCAACACTGAAGGATTCTACCGGGAAAGTATTAAATGACACAGGAAGCATGAAAAAAAGACAGAATACACAGAGTCATCATACCAAAAACAGTTGGTCAATGTTTAACCTCTTCACGAGGTAGTATATGATCAAGAACTCATGGTACTAAGGAAGAAACCCAAGCTGCACTGAAGGCATTGTGAAAACAGGCCCCAGGGATTTGCGGAATACCAATTGAGATGCTTCAAAAAATGGGCGCAATGCTGGAAATGCTCCCTAGTCTATGCCAAAAATTTGGAAAATAGCTACCTGGCCAACCAACTGGAAGAGATCCGTATTTATACTGATTCAAAAGAAAAGTGATCCAACAGAATGTAGAAATTATTGAATAATATCAATATCACACACAAGTAAAATTTTACTGAAGATCATTCAAAAGCAGTTGTAGCAGTACATCAACAGGGAACTGCCAGAAATCTAAGCTAAATTCAGAAGAGGAAATGGAGCAAGGGATATCATCACTGATGTCAGAGGAATCCTGGCTGAGATCAGAGACTACTAGAAAGATCGTTACTTGTGTTTTATTGACTATGCAAAGGTATTCAACTGTGTGAATCAAAGCAAATTATGGATAACATTGCGAAGAATGGGAATTCTAGAACACTTAATTGTGCTCATGAGCACCTGTATATAGATTAAGAGGCAGTCGTTCGAACAGAAGGAGGGAATACTGAGTGGTTTAAAGTCAAAAAAGGTGTGCTTCAGCTTTGTATTCTTTCACCTTATTTATTCTATCTGTATGCTGAGCATATAATCCGACAAACTGGACTATATGAAGAAGAATGGGGCATCAGGATTGGAAGAAGACTCATTAACAACCTGCATTATGCAGATGACACAACTTTGCGTGTTGAAAGTGTAGAGGACTTGAAGCACTTACTGAAGAAAAAATCTGTGCAAAGGACCTCTTTAGTGTTGAAAAGCAAAGACGTCACCTTGAAGACTAGGGAAGACCTGAACCAAGCTATAGTGTTTTCACTCCCCAGTCCCTGTCCTTACTGGAAGAAAATGAATACAGGAGAGCAGAGTTAGTCCCCCTGGGGCTCCACATGGCTGGTTTCCATAGGAAACGTGACTCTGGTCTGATTGTAAGAGTGTAAGAGGGTGGTGAGAAGGATGTGGAGGTAGCCCCAAAACGGGTGGCTCTGCCCACTGCTCTAATGAGAGGCAAGACTGCAACTGGAATCACAACAGATGGGGTAAGAATACCAGACGGGCACATTGAAAGTGCTTCTCATGGGTCTGCAGAGGCAGAAGGGTGGAATCGAAGCCTGGGAATGCAACAGTGATGAGGCATCTCTGCCACTCACTCCATCTCTATTTATCAACAAGGCCCTGAGAAATTTCTCTCTCCCTAGAGCCCTGGTGGTGAAATGGTTAAACGTTCAGCTGCTAACCAAAAATTCAGCAGTTTGAATCCTCCAGCCACTCCTCAGAAATCCTATGGGGCAATTCTACTCTGTCCTATAGGCTCACTATAAGTCAGAACCAACTAGAGAGCAATAGGTTTGTTTCAGTGGATTTAGACCAGTTTTGAAGAAAATATACCACTCTCAGAAGACTGTAAAAACATTTCCCAGGACACGTTGGTCTGTTAATAACATTTCTGCCAAAACGGACTATTTGTAGAGCCAGGCTACAAGGCACTGATGTTGAATGTCGTCAATTCCCTATGTAAAACCTATCCCCAACCTGACAGAATACAAATACCTTAAAAACCAAAAATCTAATCCCATTGCCATCGAGTAGATTCCAACTCATGGCAACCCAATGTATTACCAAGTACAACCGTTCCGTAGGGTTTTCTTGGCTGTATTCTTTCTAGACGCAGATTGTCAGGTCTTTCTTCCACAGAGCCAGTGAGCAGGTTTGAACAACCAACCTTTCTGCTAGTAGTTGAGCACAAACTATACTACCTAGGAACCTTACAAACACCTTAGGCTGCACTTCATGGTCACAGTTTACTTGGCCTCAACCTTAAGGCCCCCAACCCACACACTATCAACTACTACAACCCTGTACACTTACTTAGAACATTCCCTATTCCCAGGACACCTCAGTTACTTTCAATCTTGTCTTGTACGTTGCCATTCCAATAGCTTGGAATGCTTCTCTCTACTTTGATCTCTTTGTTGTTGTTGTTGTTAGGTGCCATCCAGTCGTTGACTCATAGTGACTCTACATACAACAGAATGAAACACTGCCCAGTCCCGTGCCATCCTAATGATCGTTGTTATGCTTGAGCCCGTTGTTGCAGTCACTGTGTCAGTCCATCTTGTTGACAGTTTTCCTTGTTTTCACTGGCCCTCCACTTTACCAAACATGATGTCCTTCTCCAGGGACTGGTCCCTCCTGATAACCTGTTCAAAATGTGTGAGACAAAATCTTGTCATCCCCACTTTTAAGGAGCATTCTGGCTGTACTTCTTCCGTGACAGGTTTGTTTGTTCTTTTGCCAGTCCTTGGTATATTCAATATTCTTTGTGAACACCACAATTCAAAGGCATCAATTCTTCTTTGGTCTTCCTTATTCATTGTGGTCTTCCTTATTCATTGTCCAGCTTTCACATGCATACAAAGCGATTGAAAATACCGTGGCTTGGATCAGACAGGAGTAAGGCTTGAATCCTGCTTTCATGGGTGTTGATTGTGGATCCAAGTAAAAAGAAGAACTTGACAACTTCAGTCTTTTTTCCATTTATTATGATGTTGCTTATTGGTCCAGTTGTGGGGATTTTTGTTTTCTTTATATTCAGGTGTAATCCATATTGAAGGCTGTGGTCCTTAATCTTCTTCCGTAAGTGCTTCAAGTCCTCTTCACTTTCGGCAAGCAAGGTTGTGTCATCTGCATAACGCAGGTTGTTAATGAGTCTTCTTCCAGTCCTGATGCCCCATTCTTCTTCATATTGTACAGGTTCTTGGATTATATGCTCAGCATACAGATAGAATAAATAGGCTGAGAGGATACAACGCTGAAGCATATCTTTCTTGACTTGAAACCATGCAGTATCTCCTTGTTCTGTTCTAACGATTGCCTGTTGATCTATGCACAGGCTCCTCATGAGCACAATTAAGTATTCTGGAATTCCCAAACTTACCAATGTTATCCATAATTTGTTTTGATCCACATAGTCGAATACCTTTGCATAGTCAATAAAACACAGATAAACATATTTCTGGTATTCTCTGCTTTCAGCCAGGAGCCATCTGACATCAGCTATGATGTCCCTGGTTTTAGGTCCTCTTCTGAATCTGCTGGAATTTCTAGAAGCTCCCTGGAGATACACTGCGGCAGCTGCTTTTAAATGCTCTTCAGTAAAATTTTACTTGAGTGTGATATTAATGATATTGTTTAATAATTTCTGCATTTGGTTGAATCACTTTTCTTGGGAATAGGCTTAAACATGGATTTCTTTCAGTTGGCTGGCCAGGTAGCTGTCTTCCATACTTCTTGGCATAGAGGGGTGAGCACTTCCAGTGCTGCATCTGTTTGTTAACACATCTCAAGTCGTGTTCTGTCAGTTTCTTGAACCTTGTTTCTTGCCAATGCCTTCAGCACAGCTTGAACTTCTTCCTTCATTACTATTGGTTCCTGATCATGTGCTACTTCCTGAAATGGTTGAATGTTAATCAATTCTTTTTGGTATAACGACTCTGTATTCCTTCCATCTTCTTTTGATGCTTTCTGTGTTGCCTAATATTTTCCCCATAGAATCCTCCAATATTGCAACTCGAGGCTGGAATTTTTTCCTCAGTTCTTTCAGCTTGAGAAATGCAGAGTGTGTCCTTCCCTTTTGATTTTCTATCTTCAGGTGTTGGCACATGTCTTTATAATATTTTACTTTGTCTTCTGGAGCCGCCCTTTAAAATCTTGTGTTCAGCTCTTTTACTTTATTTTTCTTCCTTTTGATTTAGCTACTTGACATTCAACAGTAAGTTTCAGTCTCTTCTGACATTCATTTTGGTCTTTTCTTTCTTTCCTGCCTTTCTTTCTTCATGTACGATGTCCTTGATGTCATTCCACAATTTGTCTGGTCAAAAAAAGTTTTTTTTTTTTTTGGTCATTAGTGTTCAATGAGTCGAATCTATTCTTCTTTTTTAAAATTTTTATTGTGATTTAAGTTAAAGTTTACAAATCAAGTCAGCCTCTCATAAAAAAATTTTATATACACCTTGCTATGTACTCCTAATTGCTTTCTCCCTAATGAGACACCCAGCTCCTTCCAACCACTCTCTCTTTTCATGTCCACTTTGCCAACTTCTGGCCCCCTCTGCCCTCTCATCTCCCCTCCAGATAGGAGAATCCAACATAGTCTCAAGTGTCTACTTGATCCAAGAAGCTCATTTTTCACCAGCATTTTTTTCTAGCCCATTATCCAATCAAATCCCTCTCTGAAGAGTTAATTTTGGGAATGGTTCCTCTCTTGGGCTAACAGAAGGTCTGGTGGCCATGACCACTGGGGTCCTTCTAGTCTCAGTTAGACCATTAACTCCGGTCTTTTTATGAGAATTTGGCATCTGCATCCCACAGCTCTCCTGCTCCCTCTGGGGGGTGGGTGGTTCTCTGTTATGCTCCCTGTCAGAGCAGTCATCGGTTGTAGCCGAACATCATCTAGTTCTTCTGGTCTCAGGCTGATGTATTCAGTTACCTTTTGTCCTTGGTGTTCTTCATTCTTCTTTGGTCCAGGTGGGTTGAGACCAATTGATGCATCTTAGATGGCCCCTTGCTAGCGTTTAAGACCCCAGATGCCACTCTTCAAAGTGGGATGTAGAATGTTTTCCTAATAGATTTTATTATCCCACTTGACTTATACGTCCCCTGAAACCATGGCCTCCAAACCCCTGCCCCTGCTATGCTGGCCTTCGAAGCATTCAGTTTATTCACGAAACTTCTTTGCTTTTGGTTTAGTCCAGTTGTGTTGACCTCTCCTGTATTATGTGCTGTCTTTCCCATCACCTAAAGCAGTTCTTATCTCCTATCTAATTAGTGAATGCCCATCTCCCACCTCCCTCCAACCCCCTCTCGTAACCATCAAAGAATATTTTCTTCTCTGTTTAAATTATTTCTCGAGTTTTTATGGTAGTGATCTTGTACGATATTTGTCCTTTTGCAACTGACTAATTTCATTCAGCATAATGCCTTCCAGATTTCTCCATGTTATGAAATGTTTCACAGATTCATCACTGTTCTTTATCGATGCATAGTATTCTATTGTGTGAATATACCATAATTTATCTATCCATTCATCCATTGATGGGCACCTTGGTTGCTTCCATCTTTTTTTTTAATTAACTTTTATTGAGCTTCAAGTGAACGTTTACAAATCAAGTCAAAATGTCACATATAAGTTTATATACACCTTATTCCGTACTCCCACTTGCTCTCCCCCTCATGAGTCAGCCCTTCCAGTCTCTCCTTTTGTGACAATTTTGCCAGCTTCCAACTCTCTCTATCCTCCCATCCCCCCTCCAGACAGGATATGCCAACACAGTCTCAAGTGTCCACCTGATACAAATAGCTCACTCTTCATCAGCATCTCTCTCCTACCCACTGACCAGTGCCTTTCATGTCTGATGAGTTGTCTTTGGGAACGGTTCCTGTCCTGGGCCTACAGAAGTTTTGGGGACCATGACCGCCGGGATTCTTCTAGTCTCAGTCAGACCATTAAGTATGGTCTTTTTGTGAGAATTTGGGGTCTGCATCCCACTGATCTCCTGCTCCCTCAGGGGTTCTCTGTTGTGCTCCCTGTCAGGGCAGTCATCAATTGTGGCCGGGCACCAACTAGTTCTTCTGGTCTCAGGATGATGTAGGTCTCTGGTTCATGTGGCCCTTTCTGTCTCCTGGGCTCTTAGTTATCGTGTGACCTTGGTGTTCTTCATTCTCCTTTGATCCAGGTGGGTCAAGACCAATTGATGCATCTTAGATGGCCGTTTGTTAGCATTTAAGACCCCAGATGCCACATTTCAAAGTGGGATGCAGAATGTTTTCATAATAGAATTATTTTGTCAATTGACTTAGAAGTCCCCTTAAACCATGGTCCCCAAACCCCCACCCTTGCTCCGCTGATGTTTGAAGCATTCAGTTTATCCCGGAAACTTCTTTGCTTTTGGTCCAGTCCGGTTGAGCTGACCTTCCATGTATTGAGTATTATCCTTCCCTTCACCTAAAGCAGTTCTTATCTACTAACTAATCAGTAAATAACCCTCTCCCACCCTCCCTCCCTCCCCCCCTCGTAACCACAAAAGTATGTGTTCTTCTCAGTTTATGCTATTTCTTAAGATCTTATAATAATGGTCTTATACAATATTTGTCCTTTTGCCTCTGACTAATTTCGCTCAGCATAATGCCTTCCAGGTTCCTCCATGTTGTGAAATGTTTCACAGATCATCACTGTTCTTTATTGATGCGTAGTATTCCACAATTTATTTATCCATTCATCTGTTGATGGACACCTTGGTTGCTTCCAGCTTTTTGCTATTGTAAACAGAGCTGCAATAAACATGGGTGTGCATATATCTGTTTGTGCGAAGGCTCTTATTTCTCTAGGGTATATTCCGAGGAGTGGGATTTCTGGGTTGTATGGTAGTTCTATTTCTAACTGTTTAAGATAACGCCAGATAGATTTCCAAAGTGGTTGTACCATTTTACATTCCCACCAGCAGTGTATAAGAGTTCCAATCTCTCCGCAGCCTCTCCAACATTTATTATTTTGTGTTTTTTGGATTAATGCCAGCCTTGTTGGAGTGAGAAAAAAATTTTTTTTTTTTTTTTTTTTGTTGGGGTGAGATGGAATCTCTTCGTAGTTTTAATTTGCATTTCTCTAATGGCTAATGATCGAGAGCATTTTCTCATGTATCTGTTAGCTGCCTGAATATCTTCTTTAGTGAAGTGTGTGTTCATATCCTTTGCCCACTTCTTGATTGGGTTGTTTGTCTTTTTGTGGTTGAGTTTTGACAGAATCATATAGATTTTAGAGATCAGGCGCTGGTCGGAGATGTCATAGCTGAAAATTCTTTCCCAGTCTGTAGGTGGTCTTTTTATTCTTTTGGTGAAGTCTTTAGATGAGCATATGTGTTTGATTTTTAGGAGCTCCCAGTTATCTGGTTTCTCTTCATCATTTTTGGTAATGTTTTGTATTCTGTTTATGCCTTGTATTAGGGCTCCTAAGGTTGTCCTTATTTTTTCTTCCATGATCTTTATCGGTTTAGTCTTTATGTTTAGGTCTTTGATCCACTTGGAGTTAGTTTTTGTGCATGGTGTGAGGTATGGGTCCTGTTTCATTTTTTTGCAAATGGATATCCAGTTCTGCCAGCACCATTTGTTAAAAAGACTATCTTTTCCCCGATTAACTGACACTGGTCCTTTGTCAAATATCAGCTGCTCATATGTGGATGGATTTATATCTGGGTTCTCTATTCTGTTCCACTGGTCTATGTGTCTGTTCTTGTACCAGTACCAGGCTGTTCTGACTACTGTGGCTGTATAATAGGTTCTGAAATCAGGTAGAGTGAGGCCTCCCACTTTCTTCTTCTTTTTCAGTAATGCGCTGCTTATCTGGAGCTTCTTTCCCTTCCATGTGAAGTTGGTAATTTGTTTCTCCATCACATTAAAAAATAACATTGGAATTTGGATCGGAAGTGCATTGTATGTATAGGTGGCTTTTGGTAGAATAGACATTTTTACTGTGTTAAGTCTTCCTATCCATGAGCAAGGTATGTTTTTCCACTTAAGTAGGTCCTTTTTAGTTTCTTGTAGTAGTACTTTGTAGTTTTCTTTGTATAGGTCTTTTCCATCTTTGGTAAGATTTATTGCTAAGTATTTTATCTTCTTTGGGGCTACTGTGAATGGTATTGATTTGGTTATTTCCTCTTCAATGTTCCTTTTGTTGGTGTAGAGTAATCCAACCGATTTCTTTATGTTTGTGTTGTATCTTGATACTCTGCTGAACTCTTCTATTAGTTTCAGTAGTTTTCTTGAGGATTCCTTAAGGTTTTGTGTGCATAGGATCACTTCAGCTGGGAATAGAGATACTTTTACTTCTTCCTTGACAATCTGGATTCCCTTTATTTCTTTATCTAGCCTAACTGCTCTGGTTAGGACCTCCAGCACAATATTGAATAAGAGTGGTGATAAAGGTCATCCTTGTCTGGTTCCTGATCTCAAGTGGAGTGCTTTCAGGCTCTCTCCATTTAGGATGATGTTGGCTATTGGCTTTGTATAAATGCCCTTTATTATGTTGAGGAATTTTCCTTCTATTCCTATTTTGCTGAGAGTTTTTATCATGAATGGGTGTTGAACTGTGTAAATGCCTTTCCTGCATCAATTGATAAAATCATGTTATTCTTGTCTTTTGTTTTATTTATGTGATGGATTACATTAATTGTTTTTCGAATGTTGAACCATACCTGCATAAAAAAAAAACAGGTATAAATCCCACGGGGTCAGGGTGAATTATTTTTTTGATATGTTGATGAATTCTATTGGCTAGAATTTTGTTGAGAATTTCTGCATCTAAGTTCATGAGAGATATAGGTCTGTAACTTCATTTCTTTGTGGTGTCTTTGCCTGGTTTTAGTATCAGAGATATGCTGGCTTCATAGAATGAGTTTGGGAGTATTCCACCCTTTTCTATGCTCTGAAATACCTTTAGTAACAGTGGTGTTAACTCTTCTCTGAAAGTTTGGTACAACTCTGCAGTGAAGCCATTCGGGCCAGGGCTTTTTTTATTGTTGGGAATTGTTTGATTTCCTTTTCAATCTCCTCTTTTCTTATGGGTCTATTTAGTTGTTCTACCACTGTTTGTGTTAATTTAGGTAGGTAGTGTGTTTCTACTAATTCATCCATTTCCTCTAGGATTTCAGATTTGTTAAAGTACAATTTTTTTATAGTAACCTGATATGATTATTTTAATTTCAGTTACTTTTGTTGTAATATCACCTATCTCATTTCTTATTTGGGTTATTTACTTCCTCTTCTGTTTTCTTTTGTCAGTTTGGCGAATGGTTTATCAATTTTCTTAATTTTTTCAAAGAACCAGCTTTTGGTCTTGTTAATTCTTTCAATTGTTTTTCTGTTTTCTATTTCATTTTATTCTGGTATAATTTTTATTATTTGCTTTCTTCTGGTGCCTGTGGGTTTCTTTTGTTGCTCTCTTTCTATTTTTTCAAGTTTTAGGTATAATTCTTTGGTTTTGCCCCTTTCTTCTTTTTATATGTGTGCATTTATTGATATACATTGACTTCTGACCACTGCTTTTCCTGTGTCCCAAAGGTTATAATAGGAAGTGTTTTCATTCTCATTGGATTCTATGAATTTCTTTATTCCATCCTTGTTGTTGTTAGGTGCCATCGAGTTGGTTCTCACTCATAGCGACCGTACACACAACAGAACGAAACACTGCCCAGTCCTGAGCCATCCTTACAATCGTTGTTGTGATTGAGCTCATTGTTGAAGCCACTGTGTCAATCCACCTCGTTGAGGGTCTTCCTCTTTTCCGCTGACCCTGTGCTCTGCCAAGCATGATGTCTTCCTCCAGGGACTGATCCCTCCTGACAACACTTCCAAAGTATCTAAGAGGCAGTCTCACCATCCTTGCTTCTAAGAAGTATTCTGGTTGTACTTCTTCCAAGACAGATTTGTTTGTTCTTTTGGCAGTCCATGGTATACTCAATATTCTTAGCCAACGCCACAATTCAAAGGCATCAATTCTTCTTCGGTCTTCCTTATTCATTGTCCAGCATTCACATCATATGATGTGATTGAAAACACCATGGCTTGGGCCAGGCACCCCTTAGTCTTCAAGGTGAGATCTTTGCTCTTCAACGCTTTGAAGCAGAATTACCCAGCACAATGCATCTTTTGATTCCTTGTCTGCTAATTCCATGGGTGTAGATTGTGGATCCAAGCAAAATGAAATCCTTGTCAACTTCAATCTTTTCTCCATTTATCATGATGTTACTCATTGGTCCAGTTGTGAGGGTTTTTGTTTTCTTTATGTTGAGGTGCAATCCATACTGAAGGCTGTGATCTTTGATCTTCATTAGTAAGTGCTTCAAGTCCTCTTCACTTTCTGCAAGCAAGGTTGTGTCATCTGCATAACACAGGTTGTTAATGGGTCTTCTTCCAGTCCTGATGCCCCATTCTTCTTCATAAAGTCCAGCTTCTCGTGTTATTTGCTTGACATACAGGTTGAATAGGTATGGTGAAAGAACACAGCCCTGACGCACACCTTTCCTGACTTTAAACCAATCAGTATCCCCTTGTTCTGTCTGAACAACTGCCTTTTGATCCATGTAAAGTTTCCTCATGAGCACAACTAAGTGTTTTGGAATTCCCATTCTTTGCAATGTTATCTGTAATTTGCTATGATCCACACAGTCGAATGTCTTTGCATAGTCAATAAAGCACAGGTAAACATCCTTCTGGTATTCTCTGCTTTCAGCCAGGATCCATCTGACATCAGCAATGATATCCCTGGTTCCACGTCCTCTTCTGAAACTGGACTGAATTTCTGGCAGTTCTCTGTCAATACACTGCTGCAGCTGTTTTTGAATGATCTTCAGCAGAATTTTGCTTGCGTGTGATATTAATGATATTATTCTATAATTTCCACATTCGGTTGGATCACCTTTCTTGGGAATAGGCATAAATATGGATCTCTTCCAGTCAGTTGGCCTGGAAGCTGTCTTCCATATTTCTTGGCATAGATGTGTGAGCACCTCCAGTGCTGCATCTGTTTGTTGAAACATATCAATTGATATTCCATCAATTCCTGGAGCCTTGTTTTTTGCCAATGCCTTCAGAGAAGCTTGGACTTCTTCCTTCAGTACCATTGGTTCCTGATCATATGCCACCTCTTGAAATGGTAGAACATCGACTAATTCTTTTTGATATAATGACTCTGTGTATTCCTTCCATCTTCTTTTGATGCTTCCTGCATGGTTTAAAATTTTTCTCATAGACTCCTTCACTATTGCAATTCGAGACTTGAATTTTTTCTTCAGTTCTTGCAGCTTAGAAATGCTGAGCGTGTTCTTCCCTTTTGGTTTTCCATCTCCAGCTCTTTGCGCAGGTCATTATAATACTTTGTCTTCTCGTGAGGCCCTTTGAAATCTTCTGTTCAGTTCTTTTACTTCATCAATTCTTCCTTTTGCTTTAGCTGCTCAACGTTTGACAGCAAGTTTCACAGTCTCCTCTGACATCCATCCTGGTCTTTCTTTCTTGTCTTTTTAATGACATCTTGCTTTCTTCATGTATGATGTCCTTGATGTCATTCCACAACTTGTCTGCTCTTCAGTCACTAGTGTTCAGTGTGTCAAATCTATTCTTCAAATGGTCTCTAAATTCAGGTGGGATGTACTCAGGTTCATATTTTGACTCCCATGGAGTTGCTTTGATTTTCTTCCGTTTCACATTGAACTTGCATATGAGCAATTGATGATCTGTTCCACAGTCGGCACTTGGCCTTCTTCTGACTGATGATATTCAGCTTTTCCATCGTCTCTTTCCACTGATGTAGCCGATTTGATTTCTGTGTGTTCCATCTGGTGAGGTCCATGTGTATAGTTGCCGTTTATGTTTGTGAAATAAGGTATTTGCAGCGAAGAGGTCTTTGATCTTGCAAAATTCTATCATTAGATCTCTGGCATTTTTTCTATCCCCAAGGCCATATTTTCCAACTACCGATCCTTCTTTGTTTCCAACTTTTGCATTCCAATTGTCAGTAATTATCAATGCATCTGGATTACATGTTCGATCAATTTCAGACTGCAGCAGCTGATAAAATTCTTCTATTTCTTCATCTTTGGCCCTAGTGGTTGGTGCATAAATTTGAATAATGGTTGTATTAACTGATCTTCCTTGTAGGCGTATGGATATTATCCTATCACTGACACCGTTGTACTTCAGGATAGATCTTGAAACATTCTTTTTGATGATGAATGCAACACCATTTCTCTTCAAGCTGTCATTCCCAGCATAGTAGACTATGTGATTGTCCAATTCAAAATGACCAATACCAGTCCATTTCAGCTCACTAACGCCTACGATATTGATGTTTATGTGTTCCATTTCATTTTTGAAGATTTCCAATTTTCCTAGATTCATACTTGCTACATTCCAGGTTCCGATTATTAATAGATGTTTGCAGCTCTTCCTTCTTATTTTGAGTCATGCCACATCAGTGAATGAAGGTCCCAAAAGCTTTACTCCATCCACATCATTAAGGTCAACTCTACTTTGAGGAGGCATCTCTTCTTCCCCAGTCATCTTTTGAGTGCCTTCCAACTTGGGGAGCTCATCTTCCAGCACTCTATCAGACAATGTTCCACTGTTATTCATAAGGTTTACACTGGCTAATGGTTTTCAGAAGTAGACTGTCGGGTCCTTCTTCCTAGTCTGTCTTAGTTTGGAATCTCAGCTGAAACCTGTCCTCCATGGATGAGACTGCTGGTATCTGAATACCGGTGACATAGCTTCCAGCATTACAGCAACACACAAGCCCCCACAGTACAAGAAACTGACAGACACGGGGAGATTCCATCCTTAATGTCTTCTATAATCCAGTCTTTTTTTGAGTAGGGTATTGTTCAGTTTCCAAGTGTTTGATTTCTATTCCCTGCTTTTTCTTTTATTGATTTCTACTTTTATGGCCTCAAGGTCAGAGAAGATGCTTTGTAATATTTCAGTGTTTTGGATTCTGCTAAGGCTTGCTTTATGACCCAATATGTGGTCTATTCTAGAGACTGTTCCATGTGCAGTAGAAAAGAAAGTATACTTGGTTGCTGTTGGGTGAAGTGTTCTGTATATATTTATGAGGTCAAGGTGGTTGGTTGTGGCATTTAGATCCTCCATGTCTTTATTGAGTTTCTTTCTGGATGCCCTGTCCTTCACCAAAAGTAGTGTGTTGAAGTCTCCTATTATTTTTTGGAGCTGTCTATCTCACTTTTCAATGCCGATAGAGTTTAATTCATGTATCTTGTAGCCCCGTCATTGGGTGCATAAATATTTAATATGGTTACGTCTTCTTGGTATATTGTCCCATTAATCATTATATAATGTCCTTCCTTATCCTTTATGATGGATTTAACTTTAAAGCCTATTCTTTCAGAAATTAATATTGCGACACCTCCTGTTTTTTGATGTTCACTTGATATATTTTTTCCACTCTTTGAGTTTTAGTTTGTTTGTGTCTCTAAGGTGTGTCTCTTGTAGGCAGCATATAGACGGATATTGTTTCTTTATCCAGTCTGAGACTCTCTGTCTCTTTATTGGTGTGTTTAGTCCATTTACATTTGACATAATTATGGATAGCTATGAATTTAGTGCTATCATTTTGATGTCTTTTTTTTGTGTATTGTTGACAGTTTCTTTTTCCCACTTAATTTTTTTGTGCTGAATAGTTTATATATTGTCTTTTCCTCATCTTCATTGTTGTTGATTTTGTTTCTGCTGAGTCCATTTTTTTTTCTTGTATTTTGTTTTGATATGTAGGATAGCTTGTCTCCTTTGTGGTTACCTTAATATTTACCCCTATTTTTATAAATTTAAACCTAACTTTTCTTTCTTTGTATCGCCTTGTGTTCCTCTCCATATGAAAGATCTATGACCACATTTTTTAGCCCCTCTGTATTGTTTTAATGTTGTTTTCTTTTACATAATGACATCTCTGTTTCCCTGTTTTGAGTGTTTTTTATCTTATTTATTTTTGTGATTTTCCTGTCTGGGTTGACATCTAATTGTTCTGTCCACTACTGTGGTCTTGAATTGATACCTGATATTATTGATTTTCTAACCAAAGAACTCTCTTTAATATTTCTTGTAGTTTTGGTTTGGTTTTGACGAATTCCCTAAAGTTCTGTTGATCTGGAAATGTCCTAATTTCACCTTCATACTTGAGAGACAGTTTTGCTGGATATACGATTCTTAGCATGCAATTTTTTCCTTCAATTTTTTAAATATGTCATCCCATTGCCTTCTTGCCTGCATGGTTTCTGCCAGGTAGTCCGGACTTTTTCTTACTGACTCTCCTTTGTAGGTGATTTTTCGTTTATCCCTAACTGCTCTTAAATTTCTCTATCTTTGGTTTTGGTAAGTTTGATTATAATACGTCTTGGTGACTTTCTTTTAAAATCTATTTTATGTGGAGTTCAATGAGCATCTTGGATAGATATCTTCTCATCTTTTATGATATCAGGCAAGTTTTCTACACACAAATCTTCAACAATGCTCTCTGTATTCTCTGTTATCCCTCCCTGCTCTGGTAGTCCTATCACTTGTAGGTTATTTCTCTTGATAGAGTCCCAGATGATTCTTAAGGTTTCTTCATTTCTTAAAAAATTCTTTGGCGGGGCCAAGATGGCTGACTAGGTAGAAGCTACCGCGGATCCCTCTTGCAACAAAGACTCGGGGAAAAAAAGTGAATTGATCACATACATGACAATCTACGAACCCTGACCATCAAACACAGAGCTAAAGAGTTGACCTGAGTGACAGGGAAGCAAAAAGCCACACCCTGAAGCAACGACCACTTCTGGAACTGGCATCCCACGCTACAGCCTTGAGCCCTCATAGTTCCTGGGTGCGAGAGTGCTGGGGCTGATTGCAGCTTACTGAGATAGGGCAAGCACAGGTCACAGTCCTAACCCCTAAACCCCTGGAGTAACCTCGGTAGAGACTCAGCCAGCACAAGCAGGCTGCACACTGACGCGGCTGACAAGAGAATGAGCAACCACGGGGAAGTAGCGACTGTTTTCTGAGCCTGGAGCCAACATCCCAGTCAGAAAACCTTGGCACCGGGCTTTGGACTAAGCACAGAGGAGCTGAGCACAGCTTCCTGAGAGGGCACAAGCACCGGACGCAGCCCTAGCCCCCTGAAGTAATCTCAGGGGAAATCCAGCCAGAGCACACAGGCTGCACAATGACACAGCTGACAGGAACAGAAATCACTTGGAAGTAGCGACTGGTTTCGGAGCTTGGATTTCAGCGTCCCAGCTAGAAAACCTTGGTGCTGGGCTTTGGACTAGGAGCGGAGGAGCTGATCACAGCTTCCTGAGACAGTGCAAGCATGGGACGCAGGCCTGACCCTTGGAGGCAATCTCCATCCAGCCACCACACACAGGCTACACGCCCCTCTGGAATCTCAGATAAAACAGTCATCATCAAGCAAGAAAAGTAACTTTGCCTATATTGCTGCCCACGCTACTCTCTCTTACCTATCTGATTCCTCCCCTCCCTGCCCCAGGCAGCTTCATTAACATTGGAATTTCCTGGGCCAGGGAGTAAAGTGCTTTTCCGGGCTTTTTTTCTGAACCCATTCTCCTGGCCTGAGAGAAGCAGCAACTAATAACCCAGGGGAGAAAATCCTTCCCTGACTTCCTGAAACTGGAATAAAAATACAGAACCAGCTCCAGTGATGCATATGAGATCCACAGTCTTTGGCTTTCATCCCTATAGGGAAAAGGTGGCTATTATAATGCAAAGGCAATTCTGATAGAGATCTGACTGTAATTGTTTTAGCTGAGCAGTGGAAAGAAAATTTTTCCAGGTCTGATATCTCTCTACCTATTAAACAGAGCCCTCAGTGATCCACAGCCAGGAACTGAGGACTGAAGCTCCACCTAAACACCTAGGCACCTGCTAAAGCAGTCTGAGGATAGTGACACCTACCAATCTTTAGATGTACAAGCATTGGGTGCCTAAGGCAAAGCTGCAGAACCCACCCACCAAAGTGCTCTAGGAATAGAGACACACCTACCTCACTGGCACGTGGGGGAAGGCTGTCAGCATCCTGCCCTCTTTGGAGTGTGACCCCCAGCTGCTACTAGAATCTGGTGCACACAACTATCACCACTACTCCTCTAAGTGAATAGGTGACAGTCTACACCACACACTTGGTGACCCAAAATCAGAACACCTAAGCCGATTCTATTCAAGAATAGTGAATGGACTTTTAGGCTTATGTATCTGGTAACAGCTCAAACCAGCTGCTAATAGGACATAAGTAATTCAAAGGCTACAACAATCAAGACAGTGAAATCTAGTAGCCCATCTGGGTACACTGAAACAAAACAAAACAAGAAGATAAGACTCAGGGAGCAAATATAAAATAAATCATTACAATGTCTTATAGATGGCTCGGAGACAGCAGTTGATATCAAATCACATAAAGAAGCAGAACATGATTGCTTCTACAAATCCCCAAATTAAAGAATCAAAATCTTTCCCAAATGAATATACAATCCTGGAATTGCCAGATGCAGAATAAAAAAAAAAAAAAAAAAAAAAAACTAATATACAGAATGCATCAAGACATCAGGGATGACCTCATAAATGAAATAAGGCAATCTACAGAAAAAGCTAAGGAACACACTGATAAAGCACTTGAAGAAATCAAAAAGATTATTCAAGAACATGGTAGAAAAATTAATAAGCTGCAAGAATCCATAGAGAGACAGCATTCAGAAAACCAAAAGATTAACAGTAAAATTACAGAATTAGACAACTCAATAGGAAGTCAGAGGAGAAGAATCAAGGAATTGGAATGCAGGGTGGGGGAGGTGGAGGACAAGGCAACTGACACCAATATAGTTGAAGAAAAATCAGTTAAGAGAATTTAAAAAAATGAATACACCCTAAGAATCATGTGGGACTCTATCAAGAAGAATAACTTGCGTGTGATTGGAGTCCCAGAACAGGGAGGGATAACAGAAAATACAGAGAGAATAGTTGAAGATCTGTTAGCAGAAAAATTCCCTGGCATTGTGAAAGCCGAAAGGATATCTATCCAAGATGCTCATCGAACCCCATACAATATTGATCCAAAAAGAAAATCACCAAGACATATTATCATCAAACTTGCCAAAACCAAAGATAAAGAGAAAATTTTAAAAGCAGCCAGGGATAAAAGAAAAGTCACCTACAAAGGAGAATCAATAAGAATAAGTTCAGACTACTCATCAGAAACCATGCAGTCAAGAAGGCAATGGGATGACATATCTAGAGCACTGAAGGAGAAAAACTTCCAGCCAAGAATCATATATTCAGCAAAACTCTCTCTCAAATATGAAGGTGAAATTAAAACATTTACAGATAAACACAAGCTTAGAGAATTTGCAAAAACCAAACCAAAGCTACAAGAATTACTAAAGGAAATTCTTTGGTTAGAAAATCAATAATATCAGATACCAACACAACACAAGGTCACAGAACAGAACATCCTGATATCAACTCAGGTAGGAAATCATAAAAAAATAAGATTAATATAAAAAGAAAAAAAATGCTCAAAACAGGGAATCGTTGGTATCATTATATAAAAGATTACAATAATCAAAAAAGAGGGACTAAATACAGGAGGCACAGATCTTCCATAAAAAAAAAAAAAAACTAGTGCCAAGGCAATATAGGATGATACGAGTTAGGTTATTACTTAGTAAAATAAGGGTAAAATTTAGGTAACCACAAAGAGGTCTAAGAATTCCATACTTCAAAATAAAAACCAAGAAAAACATAACAACTCAGCAAACATAAATTCGACTACTATGAAAATGAGGAACACACAATTTACAAAGAAAAACGTCTCAGCACAAAAAAGTAAGTGGAAAAATGAAGTTGTCAACAACACACAAACAAAGGAATCAAAATGACAGCACTATACTCATACTTCTGTATAATTACGCTGAATGTAAATGGACTAAATGCACCAATAAAGAGACAGAGAGTCTCAGACAGGAAAAAAACACGATCCATCTATATGCTGCCTACAAGAGGCACACCTTAGACTTAGAGACACAAACAAAGTAAAACTCAAAGGATGCAAAAAAATATATCAAGCAAACAACAACCAAAAAAGAGCAGGAGTAGCAATATTAATTTCTGACAAAATAGACTTTAAAGTTAAATCCACCACAATGGATAAAGAAGGACACTACATAATGATTAAAGGGACAATTTACCAGGAAGATATAACCATATAAAATATTTATGCACCCAATGACAGGGCTGCAAGGTTTATAAAACAAACTTCAACGGAATTGAAAAGTGAGATAGACACGCCCAAATTAGAGTAGGAGGCTTCAACAGACCACCTCCAGAGAAGGATAGGACTTTCAGTAAGAAGCTCAATAGAGACATGGAGGATCTAATTGCTACATTCAACCAACTCGACCTCATAGACTTATACACAACACTCCACAGAACAGCTGCAAAGTATACTTTTTTTTCTAGTGCAGTCTCTAGAATAGGTAACATATTAGGTCATAAAACAAACCTTTGCAGAATACAAAACATCGAAATATTACAAAGCATTTTCTCAGACCACAAGGCCATAAAAGTAGAAATCAATAACAGAAAATCAGGGAAAAGAAATCAAATACTTGGAAACTGAACAATACCCTGCTCAGAAAAGACTGGGTTATAGAAGACATTAAGGAGAGAAAAAAGAAATTCATAGAACGCAGTGAGAATGAAACCACTTCCTATTAAAACCTCTGAGACACAGCAAAAGCAGTGCTCAGAGGTCAATTTATATCGATAAACGTACACATACGTAAAGAAGAAAGAGCCAAATCGGAGAACTGTCCCTACAGCTTAACAAATAGAAAGCGAGCAACAAAAGAATCCGTCAGGCACCAGAAGAAAACAAATAATAAAAATTAGAGCTGAATTTAATGAATTAGAGAACAGAAAAACAACTGAAAGAATTAACAAAACCAAATGCTGGTTCTTTGAAAAAATTAACAAAATTGAAAAACCATTGGCCAGAATGACTAAAGAAATACAGAAAAGGGAACAAATAAGCTGAATAAGAAATGAGATGGGCCATATCACAGCAGACCCAACTGAAATTAAAAGAATCATGTCAGATTACTACGAAAAATTGTACTCTAACAAATTTGAAAACCTAAAAGAAATTCTTAGAAACACAGTACCTACCTAAACTAACACAAACAGAAGTAGAACAACCAAATAGACCCATAACAAAAAAAGAGATTGAAAAGGTAATCAAAACACACCCAACAAAAAAAAAGCCTTGGCCCAGACATCTTCACCTCAGAGTTCTACCAAACTTTCAAGTAAGAGTTAACACCACTACTACTGAAGGCATTTCAATGCATAGAAAATGACAGAATACTACCTAACTCCTTCTATGAAGCCAGCATATCCCTGATACCAAAACCAGGTAAAGACAGCACAAAAAAAGAAAATTACAGACCTATATCCCTCATGAACATAGATGCAAAAATCCTCAACAAAATCCTAGCCCATAGAATTGAACAACATATCAAAAAAATAATCCACCACGACCAAGTGGGATTTATACCAGGTATGCAAGGGTGGTTCAATATTAGAAAAACCACTAATGTAATCCACCATATATATAAAACAAAAGACAAAAACCACATGATCTTATCAATTGATGCAGAAAAGGCATTTACAGAGTTCAAAACCCATTCATGATAAAAACTCTCAGCAAAATAAGAATAGAAGGAAAATTCCTCAAAACAATAAAGGGCGATTATACAAAGCCAACAGCCAACATCATCCTAAATGGAGAGAGCCTGAAAGCAATTCCCTTGAGAACGGGAACCACACAAGAATGCCCTTTATCACCACTCTTATTCAACATTGTGCTGGAGGTGTTAGTCAGAGCAATTTGGCTAGACAAAGAAATCAAAGGCATCCGGATTGGCAAGGAGGAAGTAAAATTATCTCTATTTGCAGATGACATGATCTTATACACAGAAAACCCTAAGGAATCCTCAAGAAAAATACTGAAACTAATAGAAGAGTTCAGCAGAGTATCAGGTTACAAGAAAAACATACAAAAATCACTTGGATTCCTCTACATCAATAAAAAGAACATCAAAGAGGAAATCACTAAATCAATACCATTCACAGTAGTGCCCAAGAAGATAAAATACTTCAGAATAAATCTTACCAAAGATGTAAAATACCTATGCAAAGAAAACTACAAAGTACTGCTGCAAGAAACTAAAAGGGACCTACACAAGTGGAAAAACATACCTTGCTCATGGATAGGAAGACTTAACATTGTAAAAATGTCTCTTCTACCAAAAGCGATCTATATATACAATGCGCTTCCGATCCAAATTCCAATGACATTTTTTAATGAGATGGAGAAACAAATCAACAACTTCATATGGAAGGGAAATAAGCCCCAGATAAGTAAAGCATTACTGAAAAAGAAGAAGAAAGTGGGAGGCCTCACTCTACCTGATTTTAGAACCTATTATACAGCCACAGTAGTCAAAACAGCCTGGCACTGGTACAACGACAGGCACATAGGCCAATGGAGAAGAATTGAGAACCCAGATATAAATCCATCCACATATGAGCAGCTGATATTTGACAAAGGCCCAGTGTCAGTTAATTGGGGGAAAGATAGACTTTTTAACAAATGGTGCTGGCATAACTGGATATCCATTTGCAAAAAAATGAAACAGGACCCATGCCTCACACCATGCACAAAAACTAACCCCAAGTGGATCAAAGACCTAAACATAAAGACTAAAATGATAAAGATCATGGAAGAAAAAATAGGGACGTTAGGAGCCCTAATACAAGGCATAAACAGAATACAAAACATTACTAAAAATGACGAAGGGAAACTAGATAACTGGGAGCTCCTAAAAATCAAACACCTATGCTCATCTAAAGACTTCACGAAAAGAATAAAAAGACCACCTACAGACTGGGAAAAAATTTTCAGCTGTGGCACCTCCGACCAGCACCTGATCTCTAAAATCTATATGATTCTGTTAAAACTCAACCACATAAAGACAAACAACCCAATCAAAGTGGGCAAAGGATATGAACACACACTTCACTAAAGAAGATATTCAGGAGGCTAACAGATATATGAGAAAATGCTCTCGATCATTAGCCATTACAGAAATGTAAATTAAAACTAAGATGAGATTCCATCTCACACCAGCAAGGCTGGCATTAATCCAAAAAATACAAAATAATAAATGTTGGAGAGGCTGTGGAGAGATTGGAACTCTTATACACTGCTGGTGGGAATGTAAAACGGTGCAACCACTTTGGAAATCAATCTGCCGTTTCCTTAAAAAGCTGGAACTAGTACTACCGTACGACCCAGAAATCCCACTCCTCGAAATATATCCTAGAGAAATAAGAGCCTTTATATGAATAGGTATACGCAGACCCATGTTTATTGCAGCACTGTTTACAATAGCAAAAAGGTGGAACCAACCAAGGTTTCCATCAATGGATGAATGGATAAATTATGGTATATTCACACAATGGAATACTACGCTTCGATAAAGAACAATGATGAATCTGTGAAACATTTCACAACATGGAGGAACCTGGAAGGCATTATGCTGAGTGAAATGAGTCAGGTGCAAAATATTGCATAAGACCACTATTATAAGATCTTGAGAAATAGTTTAAGCTGATAAGAACATACTCTTTTGTGGTTACAAGAGGGGAGAGGGAAGGTGGGAGAGGGTTATTTACTGATTAGATAACAGATAACTACTTTAGGTGAAGGGAAGGGCAACACTCAATACAGGGGAGGTCAGCTCAACTGGACTGGACCGAAAGCAAAGAAGTTTCCTGAATAAACTGAATAGCTTCTAAGATCAGCAGAGCAAGGGCGGGGGTTTGGGGACTATGGCTTCCGGGGATATCTAAGTCAATTGGCAAAATAAATTCTATTTAGAAAACATTCTGCATCCCACTTTGAAGTGTGGCATCTGGGGTCTTAAACACTAACAAACAGCCTTCTAAGATGCATCAATGAGTCTCAACCTACCTGGATCAAAGAATAATGAAGAACACCAAGAACACAGGATAATAAGGAGCCCAAGAGACAGAAAGAGCTCAATGAACCAGAGACTAAATCATCCTGAGACCAGAAGAACTAGATGGTGCCCGGCCACAACCGATGACTGCCCTAACAGGGAGCACAACAGGGAACCCCTGAGGGAACAGGAGAACAGTGGGATGCATACCCCAAATTCTCATAAAAAGACCAGACTTAATGGTCTGACTGAGACTGGAAGGACCCCGGTGATCATGGCCCCCAGGTCTTCCGTTCCCCCACTACAGGAACCATCCCCGAAGCCAGCTCGTCAGACATGGATTGGACTGGACGATGGGTTGGTGAGGGATGCTGGTGAGGCCTGAGCTACTTGGTTCGGGGAGAAACTTGAGACAATGTTGGCACCTCCTGCCTGGAGGGGAGATGCGAGGGTAGAGGGCCTTAGAAGCTGGCAACGTGGTCGGGAAAAGAGAGAGCAGAAGGAGGGAGCAGGCTCTCTCATGGGGGGAATGTAATTGGGAGTATTTAGC
Source organism: Elephas maximus indicus (assembly GCF_024166365.1). NCBI lineage: Eukaryota > Metazoa > Chordata > Mammalia > Proboscidea > Elephantidae > Elephas > Elephas maximus. The sequence continues at coordinate 72,788,638 of NC_064838.1, read as the reverse complement.
AAGTTGTATATGGGTTTTTGTGTTAGAGGCTGACTTGATTTGTAAACTTTCACTTAAAGCACAATAAAAAATTATTTTTTTAAAAAAGAGAAAAATCATTTGTAACATTTTTATCCCCCAATCTTGAGAATTTGAATAACTGATGAAGGAATTTTCTGATTGACCTTTTTTTTATTTTTTTGAAGGGGGGCTGTCATCTTAAATGTGGAAGAGGAAAAGACCTCTCTATGATACCCTTTTCACCTAAAGTGTCTAGGGTGCTGGCTGCTTTCTAGGCAGAAGAAATTTACTTTTTTAAAGCAGCAAACCCTGGAGACCAATTGGAGGCGTAGTGGGTAAGTGCTATGGCTGCTAACGAAGAGGCTGGTGATTCGAATCCGCCAGGCGCTCCCTGGAAACTCTATCGGGCAGTTCTACTCTGTCCTATAGGGTCGCTATGAGTCGGAATCGACTCGACAGCAGTGGTTTTGTATTTTTTGTTTTTTGTTGTTTTTGGTTTATAGCACTCTTGTATCATTGCCAATAATCATCTTTGTCCTTGGATAATATTTATACAAATATTGTTAATTAAAAATGAAGTCATTCTCAGAGTAGTATGTTTGTAGCAAACTATTCTGATGGGCTCTGAATAGTGTGATTCCCACTGGATGAAAAAATAACACTCTTTTCTCAAAGATACCTGTGCCAGTTAGAGAGAGACCTAAGAGAGCTATAATCATGCCTTTGAGAAGGTTAATGAGAAGATGGGACCCAACTGGTCTCAAGGTACAATCAGGGTGTTGGGAGATAATTTCCGAAACTTCTTCAGACAAATTGATACAGTTTTGTCATAATGAGCTATAGGTCACACCAGGACAACCAGGTGATTCCCACAGGTAGGATGAAACTTTCCCAACCTGTGTTTCGTATTATAAATTACCTTAAAGACATGCAAAATACCTCACCATTATAATCAGTCTCATTGGGCCCTATTAAAAAGTGAATGTGGTCAAGGAACAAAATTAGAAAGAACCTTAAGAAATCCCTGGATAGGTGATTAAAGTGCAATTTAAATGTTTAACAATATAAAGTCAGAGAGAAATTTCTGTAATTTTCCACACTTGTCTTACACTCACAGGAGTCTCTTGAGTGGATGCCAACATTATTAGAATAATTCTCAAAGAGTCCACATATTAAAAGTAACTGTATAGTATGTCTGCAAACACAACTCTTTACCTCCTTCTATGTAAAATTACATTTGCCCTTGACCACATATCTTAACATTTTTTTTAATTTATCTGTAAGAGTAATTTATAGCTTCAAGTTTAAGCTCATTTTATATTCTTTCATCCCTGGAAGTTAGTTTAGAATTAATTTTCATTTGATATTCCTTCAGTGGGAATGGTAATCTTATATTATTAATTTGTTTTAGTAAACAAAACATAGAATAAATGGGAAAAACATAGAAGCTCTTTTCCTAAAGCTGTTTCCTTTCTCAACAAATTTAAATTGAATTTTCTCTTGCTTTTAGCATTCACGTGTACCAATGATATATGCCCAATTCTTTGAAAAATTTAATGTATATTTTTCTTTAAAAAAATCAATTTGAATGGGAAAATAAACACTCTCTACTGAGACTCTACCAAAATTTATTGGAGAGAGTTCAAAAAAGATATTTCCATTAGTAAGTTGGATAAATATTTTACAATGTTTATGTCACTCAATTAATATACTCTTTGTATTAGTATTCCCTTTAGGACCTATCAGATTTGTAGATACTATCGATGTATGGGCAATTATTCAGGCTGAGTACTTCTGTTCTGGACTACACTAGCGGCTCAATGAATGATGCACTATTATCAGCTGGTACTTTTAATCAGATTAGCTACACAACAGAATAATGAATTAATTTCACCATCAATGCTCCTGAGAGTTGATATCAGTTAAACATAAAAATCACATCACAAGCAATAACAAATAATAACAAAACATGTATACACAAGGTTTGAAGAATAGCTACTAAAGATTATACTTGTGTGGGTCTTTTCAAAGACTCTATACTCAGTCACCATAAAAAAGTTTTTTTCTCTGGTACCCACCAATAATTTGGGATAACTCTGGGAAAATAATTATGACGAAGAATTCCCTGTGATACCAAAAATTGGTAAATATAAGAGACCAAAATGGAAAGAATGCTGAATCTCCATTTGTTATCTACCCAAAACAATGCAATGGGTCTTTCTAATTACTTCTTCAGAATAAGGAAAACAAAGTATTACGTTAGCTGTTGATCAAAAGTAAAGCATTTTACACCTGATTGAAGCTAATTCCAGGCATTATATAATTAGGCTATAATTGAATATTTTACATTTTCCAGAATCTCATATCACATAGAAATTGGAAGTTCAGATTTTAACTGGGAGAGGTAGTGTTTTAAAATCTAAAGCTTTTCCCCAAACCAGACATTCTTGTTGTCATTTTTAGTTAAATAGGGAATTTCAGTCTTGATGAGAAAGAATATAGGAATTACATATTCATTAAGAAAATTTTAATTGTAGTTGTCTATTTTATAGCACTAGTGCATATAAATAATCTCCAAAAGCTTAGGAATCATATCCTACCGAAAGATAGAAACCAGGAAGAAGGAAGAAACCAAGATTTAAATTTTAAGTATGCTCTTTCAGTGTTTAAAAAAAAAACAAAAGTGTTTTGTATGTGTGTGTGTTTTACTTCACAGAAATGCCTTAAAATAATTTAATCTCATCAGCAATTCAAAGTAAGTAATTTCTTCTCTTTGTTGCCTAAACCAGTAGCCAATTAGAACACTCATGAACGGTTTCATCAATGAAGAATTTCATGTTTTTTAAGACAGTCTATTTAATTTTCTAAAAGACCTGCTTCTTAGAAAAGTTTTCCTAGTATTGAAGAGAAAGGTGCTTTTCTGTGACTTTCTCCAGTTGTTTTAAGTTTTGTCCTTTTGGTCCTTGTGAGCAAATCAAATCTCTTGGGGTAAGTCCTGTAAACATGCAATGACAATAACCCAGTCTCCTTGTTTCCACATTCAACTTCTCTAATGACATCACCCAAACCTTATCAGCCATGCCCAAACACAGCAATCCTGATCACCGCTATGAACTTGCTCTATTCTATCCAGATCTTTCAAATGTACAAATTACTAGAATTTAACACAATGCTTACTCATTAATTTATTTCAAAAATGCTTGTTTAGTGCTACCTAGACCTTCCTTTAAGATGGAGATGCAGGGCGTAGAGCTCCTGGATTGAATATTGTGAAAATCACTGATGGCCATGAAAAAAGCCACCTCTTCTCTCCAACAGCTTATCAGTTACAAGAAAGAGGTGTTTCAGGGAGTTACAAATGCTACAGAGAAAAATAAAATAGTGTTAGGAACAAAAAAGTGAGTCAAACTTGACATGATCCTCATTTGGCATGCACAGAAAATCCAGTGAAGGAGTAAGGGAGGGGATGATTCTAGTCATTTAGGTAGATTTTAAATAAATTTTAATAAATGTAATACTTTTAATAAAACTGTATATGTTACTGTATGCTCAGACTTAAAATGTCACAATGTGTTATATGTTATTTAATAGCTTAAAAATGTCTGTACCTAACATACATTCGGAAACCCTGCTGGTGTAGTGGATAAGTGCTACCGCTGCTAACCAAAGGTCTGCAGTTCAAATCCATCAGGCGCCCCTTGGAAACTCCATGGGGCAGTTCTACTCTGCCCTATAGGGTCGCTATGAGTCGGGATCGACTCGAGGGCAATGGATTTTTTTTTTTTTTTTTAAACGTGCGTTCAGGAACAATAACTCTGATAGAGCTTTGTCCACCAGATGGCGCTGCGAGGGAGCGTTTCATGGGCAAGACAATCAGTAAATAAAACTGTATCTGAATTTCTTTAACTGGTAAATATAACTATATAGTCATTTCCTCTTTTATAAGGCATTTATTCAGCAATTAATTAATTGAATTTATTGTATTGTTTAAACTGGAAAAAACGTATACTTTAAATATTTTAGTATAGGATAACATTCTGGATTTTATCATTGTTACTAGATTAATTAATATTGACATATTAATCAATAATTAGTAGGAAACAGGTGGCACCTGTTTTACCTAGTGACGATCGTAAATAAAAAGTGAGAGGAGGCTTTATATGAATTTTTTGAATCTTACTTAGTCATTATTTTAAAAAGTTGCAAAATTAAAACATAATGACAGTGCATGTATCTCCATCTTGAAAAGGTCTAAATAATAATCCTATAATTTAGTTTGCCTATTTGGGAAATTTTTCTTGAGTCAAGTGTTCTGTTCCAAAGATTATTTTTTTCCAGTTCTTTCCTTCTGAGGAGAATAGGAAAACTTCATAAAATTAAAATCCTTGCAAATCTGCCAAACAAATCAATGGCTAAGAATTATTTGACCCTTAATGTATGAATGTTACACATTGAATAAATTTGCATCATTTTTTAATTACTCTTAATGAATACATGCATGCTAGCATGCTAAATTTTTTGTATTCGCTAATGAAACCCATTTTAATTTATGAAATGTATAGGGAAAAACCTCCAATTCCCAACTGCTGTTGAGTCGATTCTGACTTGTGGTGACCCCATGTGTGTCACAGTAGAGCTGTGCTACATAGGGTTTTCAATGGCTGATTATTTTGGAAGCATAACACCAGGATTTTTTTCTGAGGTACACCTAGGTGGATGTGAACCTCCAGCCTTTTGGTTACCAGTTGAGTGTGTTAAACATTTGCACCACCCACTAACTCCTACAGAAGAACACTGAACATTTTAATTATATAAGATGGGTCAGACTAGAAGAATAATCTGAGGTAATATTTAGTTTTTTCTAGAAGAGTAATAAAGATACAGCAAAAATAATTACCTGTGCCTAAGTCTCTAGAATTTCAGTTAAAATGGTTTTTGCTTTAGCTGGGATTTTTCAGTTATTGATAAGAAACACCTCAGCTCAGAGTGATATGAGCAAATGCTAAAGGGCAAAGGGTTTGTCTCACACAACAGAAAATTCCAGTGTATTATTAAAGCCAGATTCAGAGACAAATACGTCATCATGACTCAACATTTATATAGCTGAAGGCAGTGTTTTCCTTCCACTGACATTGCTCTAAGTATGCTCTTTCCTGTGATGTAACACTCTGGAGCTCCAGAGTTACATCTTCCAAAATTCAAGTTTAATGCAAAAGATATCACCTTCTTATCGTTTCCTTAAATACTCAAGGTCCAATACTCTTGGTCATAATTGAATCACGTATCAAACTTTAAGCCAATCTTTTCTGCCAGGTCTTGGGCACATGCCCATCCTTGAATTCTCTGAGGCTAACTTGTAGTTTGAGAATTGGGAAGGTTTGTTTCTCCAATAAGGTACAAAACGAAGAGACAATGGTTGCTAGGGAGACAAAAATTAAAAATTGCCTCTTACACATTAAGATTAATAAGGGAAGTAGAAACAATAGTAAAATTGTTAAAATAATAGTAAAATATAAATAGAATACATTTCTTTCCTCTAACCCATGATGGGTGAGGTGTCAAGACAATTTACAACTTGATTGTTTTATCTGTCTTTAGTTTCCAAACAAATTCGGAAGCTTCAAAATGCAAATTGATTAATTGATTTTGGGACTAAGGGTGGGGTTAGGCAGAATAATGCCAGATGACAGAATTAATATTCCATGTCCGTGTTTTGTATTTACCCTAGTATTCTTTTTTTTTTTTTTTTTCTTTTAGCCTTAAGAAACTTTGAGTACCTTGTTAGGTTGTTGTTGCTAGGTGCTGTCAAGTTGGTTCCAACTTACAGCCATCCTATGTACAATGGAACAAAACCTGCCCAGTCTTGCATCATCCCAACAACGTTTACTATGTTTGAGTCCATTTTTGCAGCAATCTCATTGAGGGTCTTCCTCTTTTTCTCTTACACTCTACTTTACCAAGCATGATGTCCTTCTCTAGGGACTGGTCCCTCCAGATAGCATGTTCAAATTATGTGAGACAAGAAGAAGCATTATGGCTGTACTTATGCCAAGATAGCTTTTTTAGAAGAAGTACAACTAGAATGTTCCTTAGACAGTTCATTCTTCTGGCAGTCCATGGTATAACCAATATTCTTTGCCAACACCATTATCCAAAGGCATCAATTCTTCTTTGGTCTTCCTTATTCACTGCCTAGCTTTCACATGCATATGAGGTGACTGAAAATACCATGGCTTGGGTCAGGCACACCCTAGTCCTAAAAGTGAAAGCTTTGCTTTTTAACACTTTAAAGACGTCCTTCACAGCAGATTTGCCCAATGCAATGTGTCGTTTGATTTCTTGACTGTTTCTTCCATGGGTGTTGATTGTGTATACAAGTAAAATGAAATCCTTGACAACTTCAATCTTTTCTCCATTTATCATGATGTTGCTTGTTGGTCCAGTTGTGAGGATTTTTGTTTTCTTTATGTTGAGGTGTAATCCATACCAAAGGCTGTGGTCTTTGATCTTCATCAGTCCTTTTCACTTTGAGAAAGCAAGATTGTGTCATCTGCATAACAAGGGTTATTGGTCTCCCTCCAATCCTGATGCCACGTTCTTCATGTAGTCAGCTTCTCAGATTACTTGCTCAGCATACAGGTTGAACAGTATAGAGAAAAGATACAACCTTAATGCACACCTTTCCTGATTTTAAACCACACAGTATCCCCTTGTTCTGTTCGAATGACTGCCTCTCTGTCTTTGTACAGCTTCTTCATGAGCATAATTAAGTGTTCTGGAATTCCCATTCTTGGCAATGTTATCCATAATTTGTTATGATTTATACAGTTGGATGTCTTTGCATAGTCGATAAAAAACAGGTAAACATCCTTCTGGTGTTCTCTGCTTTCAGCCAAGATTCATCTGACATTAGTGATGATATCCCTAGTTACACTTCCTCTTCTGAATTTGGCTTGAATTTCTGATAGTTCCCTGTAGTTGTACCACTGAAACCATTTTTGGATTATCTTCAGCAAAATTTTACTTGTGTGTGATGTTAATTATATTGTTTGATAATTTTTACATTCTATCAGCTCACTTTTCTTCAGAAAGGGCACACATATGGATTGCTTTCAGTCAGTTGGCCAGGTAGCTGTCTTCCAAATTTCTTAGCATAGACAAATAAGCACTTCCGGCATTGCATCCGTTTGTTGAAACACCTGAATTGGTACTCCATCAATCCCTGGAGCCTTGCTTTTTGCCAATGCCTTCAGTGCAGCTTGGGCCTTGTCCTTCAGCACCATTGATTCTTGATCACATGCTACCTCCTGAAATGGCTCAATGTTGACTAGTTCTTTTTGTTACTGAGTACCTTCACCTTAGCCAGTTTATTCTCAGGTTTCAAACTTCCTGATTCCTTTGTTTCTATTGTCAACAGAAAACTAATACTAGAGACCAGGACTAGTCAGGCTCTGAATGTTTAGTTAGTTGACTGAAGAATTTACTCACCTTCCCGGTTTGCCTGAAGGCCTCATTGCTACAACTATCTAAGGCAATATTGGAAGTTTCTTATGAACAATTGCTAAATGATTAAAAAAAAACATTGAGCATGTTTTACCAATGATTTTACTCTGTATCTGGAACAAGCAGGCAGTGAACTGCTGCATCATCCAGCCATTTCTAAGTGTTGCCCCTGAATGACAGTGGAGAAAAGAGTATAATTTGAAGGAAAAAGATGTATCATAGAATATTATTTAAGAGTATGGATCTATCATTTACAAATGGTGTCCCAATGGCAATTTTTAACTACTCTGAGCCTTCGTTCTTTCATCTGTATAATGGAGATAATAATACCTCCTTTGTAGTATTGTTGCAAGATGTTAGGAATACAGACTTTGTAAAACACTCAGGACAATAACTAGCATACTTGTTGATTGCCATGAAATCAATTTCAACCCATGACGACCCCATGTAGGACTGCCCCATAGCGTTCTCAAGGCTGTGACCTTTCAGAAGCAGATTGCCAGGCCTGTCTTCTGAGGTGCCTCTGGGTGGGCTGGAACCACTAACCTTTTGACTAGTAGTCCAGGGCTTAACCTTTTGCATTACCCAGGGACTGCATATAGTTGGTGCTAAGTGAATATTTATCTAACTATTTTTGCCTATTTTGTTTGTAAAGATAGATAACCTGGGGTCAAAATCTACTCTGTACTCTCACAAAGGTCAAATATTTGGCTGTATAGAAAGGGATTAGGAAATTGCAAGATCTATGGGCAAAGACAAGCACTTTAGAACTTTTTGCCTCTTTAAACTTCACTCAGATGGGAGTACCTTAGTTGGCTGCAATTTCTGCATCGCTGCAAGCATCCAGTTGGAGAATTGTGGTCCAGTTTCACATTTTCATGGACATGTTGATTTTTATAAATAACTTTCTTTGAGGCATCCCAAATGTAATTTATTATACTTGTCGGAGCACCCTTCCCATGTCTCGTGAGAAGTAGAGGGAAAATCTTTTCATGGACATGACAGTTTTACAAGTACAATAATTCTATCTGCCTCACACCCTCTTCAGTCTGTTCCTCCAACACAGCTTGGTAGGGACATGTAGATGGCTGGGATAACCTTCCGTCTTCTCAGTAAGTCCAATTATTTGTGACTCATTTGAAGTCTTCTCTAGCATTTAAAGTACCTCTTTCCTTCAGCTTTTTCCTCAAATGAAAGTGCTAAACAAGTTAAAATCCCTACTCCCCACTTGTCATGTATTTAAGCAATAGTTTCAGTGACTATAACTTTACTACATGATTTTAAAACACTTAAACATCTCAAAATGAATGAAATAAAAACTTTGACACCAGTTTTTTTTTTGTTGTTTTTAATTCTTTTGGAGGTTTGTAGAAGTATTGACTACTAGAGATTTCTGGTACTTAAAATCAGTTTTGGCTGTGGGAGTGCTTATGCCAAGAAGTCTTTTGATTCGGATGAATTCTCAAGAAGCAGGCATGTATTAATAAACTCTATCTTTGATGTCCAAAATGTTTTATTATTTATACTCCAGATCAACACACTTTTTCCTCCCATACATTCTGAATAGAACACTTTTGTGAGGTTATTTCTGGAACCCCCCTTCTTACTATTCAAAACATACAGCCAATATTGGTTTTCCATTTGTGATATGTGTGAAAACTATTTTTTAAACTTTCATTGGGGACGAACTACTGTAGAGCCCAAGCAATAAAATGTGACACAGTTTTGGCCAAGACTTTTATTTTGTTTCTTTTTCTCTGAACGTAGCACGATTTCGAAATCCCAGGCAATTGGAAGTTGAGAGCATTCAGTAACATTACTTCTGGCTCAAACGTGGGTTTCTTAATAGAGTTCAATCAGTCCATATAGCAACAAAGCTTCCTACAAGTGTCTTGCAGGCAGTGAGTGTTTAAAAGTGAGAGCAAAACAATATAAGAGATCAGACACTCTGTGATTGCTAGTGGCTGTTGGACTGGTGTGTGTGTGGTATTCATTGTGTCTCAGAGACAACTAAGAGACAGCTTTGGAGGTAATGAGGCTCTACCACTATGCAAGTGTGGCAATGAAGCCTTCAGCCATTCCACTGTTCTAAAGTTGCCCTCACCTTAGGCTATCACAGTGGAAAGAAAGTAGGCTGGGCAAATTGAAAACATTCACTTCTTTCCAGCAGGAGAGAGCACAAGTCATGTTGTTTAGCAAACAGGAAATGGATATATATGTTCCGCTTCTACTTCCAGTAATGTTTAGTCTCTCGGTATAAAATCTCCTCATGTGTCCAACTCCAGTTGTAATTCTACTGATAAACACTATATGTCCTGATCCTCCCCACCCTCAAGTTTAGGAGCTAGGTGATAATTTGACTAAAATGATCACTTGAACAAAGCAATACATTGTGTATTTAATACAAAGAAAGACAGGAAAATTAAAAAAAAAAAGTCTGCTACTGTTGAAAAATTAGATAAATAAGAAGAAATTCATATAAATGCCGTATTTTCATCATCAATATAGTAAATACGTATGTATGTATATGCATATTTTTTTTTCCATAAAATAAATGGTGAATGTAAGGTAACTAGAAGGACCAATGAATGATATGAACATCAGACATCAGGAGTTTCTGGGTGGTGCAAATGGCTAACGTGTCCAGCTGCTAATCGAAAGGTTGGAGGTTCAAGTCCACTCATGGTGCCTCAGAAGAAAGGACTGGTGATCTATTTCAGAAAGATCAGGCACTGAAGACTCCATGGAGCACACAGTTCTACTCTGACATACATGGAATCTCCATGAGTTGGACCTGGTTCTGATCACATTCTAGAGTCTGAAGTGGTTTCCTAGTTAGCAGATTCAGCTGCTTCACTGTGTGTCTTCTTGGAGTATTTATCGTTTGCCTGTCTTGGACACTACTGAGAATATTGGAGATTTTCCACTAGAGAATATTATGATTATATAATCATTAAAACAGTAATACCTAAAAATCTTCCCACTGGAACTTAAGAGCAAAACTACGTATTATATTTCATATTTATGTCCCACAGGATCAAACTTATTGTTCAACTATGTTTTAATTAATTGTTCTCACTTGAGTGTAAGAAATCAGGGCACACAGAACACTATGGCTTGGCTGGAAGTGTAATCAGAATTGCTAAAAATACAAAAATCTCTGTTACAAAAACCACAATTCTTGAGTTCATAAAAATGTATCAGAATAATTTAAAATACACTGACTTTTATCAAAACATATCAGCTTTAACCAAGTTAATAATGTTGTTGTTGTTGCCTGCCATCAAGTTGGTTCCAACTCATAGTAACCTTACACAGCGGAAGTGCCCCCTAGGCTGAAATCTTTACAGGAACAGATCATCAGGTCTTTTTTCCCATGAAGCAACTGGTGTGTTCCAACTGCTGACCTTTTGGTTGGCAGGCGAGTACTTAACCATTGTGCCCCCAGTTCTCCTTAAAGTTATAATAATAACTAACTATTGTGTGACTACTCAGTGTCAGGTTATGTACTCAGCGATTAACTCCTTTCACCCCATCTTGTCACTAAAACCTATTTAAAAAAACCAAAAAAAAAAAAACAAACCCACTGCCATCAAGTCAATTCTGACTCATAGTGACCCTATAGGACAGAGTAGAACTGCCCCATAGAGTTTCCAAGGAGCGCCTGGCAGATTTCAACTGCCAACCCTTTGGTTAGCAGCTGTAGCACTTAACCATTACGCCACCAGGGTTTCCAAAATCTATAAGCATTACCAAAAAGAAAAGAATTATCTCTTCTGCTATTTGATCATATTAAAAATATTAAGAGATGAAGTTCATTGGGAGAGAATTCCATAGAGAAAATTATAAAGTATCATGTAGATTGAATATACAGAGGCTGCTTTGTACTGGAATACACACGGAGTTACCCAAGTCATTCTAGCCAGTGGATCTGCATAGCCAAATAATAGCAGAAGTAAGAACTAAACAAATAAAAAGAGGCCTGAAAGTACTGCTCAGTATGCCTAAAAAAGTTGCCGTGTTTCTCTTTGTTTATCTTTAAGACAGCTAAGGTATTTGTCCTACAAGCAAATCTAGTGGTGTCATATCACCTCGTGTGACACGTAGAAATATTCAAAACGGTGGATGTTCTGATGAACTAATGCATACTTAGCTGGTTGCCTATTTAATTTTTCACTCATAGAATTAAATGGAAGCAAGCAGAGAAAGTAATAGTGAAGTTGATTAATTATATTTAATTTAAGTAATGATGGGTCATGATAAATCTTTCATTGGGTATATTGAAAAATAATCATTCTTAAACACATTTCATATGCCTGTATTCTTGAAACTTTTACCTGTATTTCTTCTCCCTACTGATTAATTTTAAAATGTTTAATTCGTATTTGCAAAAGCTATTCTAAGGAAGTAACAATTTTAGATGCCTAAAAAAATAATCTAGTGGGGCAAAGAAAAGTCGTGATATAATGAAAAGGAATTTATATAGCAAGATTTTCTCCTGTGAAAGAGCTCTATAATTCCACTGCCATAGATTTGATTCCAACTCACAGTGACCCCATGAGGTATCCACGGCTGTAAATCTCTACAGAAGTAGACTGCCATATCTTTCTCCCATGGAGCCGCTGGTGTTATCCAACCGCTGACTTTTTGGTCCGCAATTAATTGCTTTCACCACATACAGTTCTATCTCTTGCCTTTGGAAATGAACCTACCGTTCCACAAATGGAGTTAGAAAATGAGAGAGGGAAAAATAATTATTAAGATATCAATCCTTATTTTCTATTTATACCAATTCTTTATTTTACATACACATAATTCACTCCTTGTATTCCAAATACAAGACTCCTTCCATAGAGTAAAAGTGTAGCTTTTGCTCACAGTGTCTCCTTCCATAACCCTTGAAACTCACCATTCCAAAGTACTGGAGATGCTTTCTTTATGGCAAGCCCATATGTGCAGAGTAGAACCGCATTCCACAGAATTTTCAGGGCTGTGACCTTTTGGAAGCAGATTGCCAGGTCTTTCTTCCAAGATCCCTTTGGGTGGGTTCTAACCAACAAACTTTCACCATGAGTCAGAATCAACGGAGAGCAACTTTTTTTTTTTTTGGTTTGCAGATGCTTTCCAGGTGCCAAATATCCACATCTCTGTGCTGAGAGCATTTAGAGAAGTCTATTCCAGTCAGCAGGAGAGCAGTAGCATCAGGGTTACTATCCCCCAGCAGCAGCCCTGGGTGTATGCAAATGAGCATGTATATTCCCCAACTACATATATCCAGGGGGCGGTGATGGTGGTTCAGTGGTAGAATTCTGGTCTCCCATGAGGGAATTCTGGGTTTGATTCCTAGCCGATGCACTTCACGGGCAGCCACCACCATGATACATGTCGCTATCATGTTGAACAAGTTCCAACAGAGCTTCCAGAGTAAGATTGACTAGAAAGAAAGGCCTGGTGATCTACTTCCAAAAATAATCAATGAAAACCCTATGGGGCACAATGAAGATGGTGCAGGACTGGGTAGCAAGCCATTCTGTTGTGCATGGGGTCTGCATGAGTCCAGGGTAACTCGAAGGCAGCTAACAACAACAACCTAGACCCAGAGGAAGGCGAATCTCAGGGCTGTGTTTTACACTGTTTCCACACAGGTTTAAATTCTCATAGCCTTCAATATTACCTGGCACAGTAATGGAACATTTTTTGGCTGCCTTCCTTTCCCTCCTTCATTGTCTCACTTTAGAGGCCCTCTGAAATACATTACTCACACTGTATTAGGGTTTGATTCTAGGGTAACAGCATTAAAATAAAATCAAAGGTGGACATTACAAAATGTCACTGAACGTTTAATTATTTTGTACCTCACTTCTCCAGTTTCCATAGAAACTTAATATTTGTTAAAAAGTTATTTACTTTATTCTCTTGTGGAAGCCTTGTTCGTTTTTATTCAAGGGGTCAAAAATATTATGGTTAATTAGTTACAATATTATAAACAGTTTCTGAGGGAAATTACAATCCAAACCAACACATTTAAACAGGGTTCACAATAGTAGTAACAAGAGCTAATGTCACAAAGAAGTTCCTTTAAAAACTTCATTCATTTGAAAACAATAACAACAACAACAAAAAAGGATCTAGTTCTGGATAAAGATCCAGGGTTCCTTATGGTATTTATAAATTATATATTTAGGGTTGTTTCATAGTGTTCTCATCCGTATTTATTAATGACTCATTATTTAAGATGATAAGTTAAGGGAGTGCATTCCACTTAAGAACTTAAATTCTAACAGCTTGTATTTGTTTTTGCTTTTTACATTTATTTCATTTTTCCAACAGCTTAATATTTGATATTAAAAAAAAGTATCAATTACTTCTTCCTATTATTTTAAAAATCTTTTCCACAAGAAGAACACTTTGTTTTCCTCAGTAAAATGGCATGAAAAATACTCACCTTAATCCTATTACTGTTGGGGAAGAAAAAAATGAATAGTAACTGACACTCAGGAGATGCCCAGTAAATATTTTTGAATGAATGAATGATTAAATAATTTCATGATCCTACTGCATTTACTGCATACTTTCCTCTTGTTTAAATACATTGAAAAATATAGAACAAATCCAATGGTTTTCTGGTTCCTAGGCTATACAGGTGTTAATGATTGTGTGCGCGTATGTATATATAATCATTAAAGTAGTATATATACATAGAAAGAGAGACAGAGACAGAGAGAGACATTGATCGTGAAGTCTCGGGTGACTTCTGCGTACAGCAGTGTAAGTTTTATCTGCTATGGCCTAGCTGTCTAGGTTTAGGCCATTTGTCAAAGAGGGTTCCTTTGTGTTACCCTTTGAAAGGCTTCCTTCACTTCCTTGTTCCTCAAGGTGTAGATGACAGGATTCGGAGCAGGAGTGACCACTGTGTACATAAGAGCGGTTGCTTTGTCTGTTTCTGGAGTGTGGGCGATCTTGGGATGCAGATAAGTGAATAAGGCAGTTCCATAGAACAGAGAAACAACCAGGATATGAGAAGAACAAGCGGAGAACGCTTTGCATCTGCCAGCTGCTGAGGGGATTCTCAAGATGGCTATAAGAATATGCACATGGGAGCACAGAATGAGGAGACAGGGGCTCATAATGAAGAGCATGGAGATAGTAAACAACACAATCTCATTGTGGGAACTGTCAACACAAGCCAATTTCACCACAGGCATGATGTCACAAAAAAAGTGCTGAATCTGTCCTGTTCCACAGAAGGACAGAGTGAAGATTCAAGTGGTCTGGACTGACTCCACCACCACTCCAGTGGTCCAAGATGCTGCAGCCAGTTTCAAATACACATGAGGGCCCGTCAAGAGAATATAATGCAGCGGGTAACAAATAGCCACAAATCAGTCATAAGCCACGGCTGCTGGCAGGCAGCACTCTGTCAGCCCCAAGATGGTGAATATGAACATCTGAGCTGCACAGCCTCCTGTGTTAATAGTCTTTGTGTCTACTAGCAGGTGCACCACCATCAGAGGCACCACACTGCTGATACAGCACTTCTCCAGAAAGGAGAGATTCACCAGGAAGAAATACATGGGAGTGTGCAGGAAAGGAGTGATCCAGATCAGGCAAATGATGATGAGATTTCCTCCCACTGTAAACAAGTAGATAACTAAGGACACCACGAAGAGCAAAGGCTGTAACTCTCCTAGAGAGGAAAAAGCCACAAATGTGAATTTGGTGCAAAGGGACCGGTTTCCACCCACCACGGGCTCAGAGCCAGGCATCTGTGGAGACGAGAAAGAGAATACATAATACTTAAAAGATTCCAATCACCTAACACAGGTCTCCATCAAACCTCAGCCAAAGAAGCTCTCCTAGGATCAGTGGTCTGAGCTGAGAACCAAGATACCTGGATTCCATTTATTAAACCTTTTTAAGTAAGTTTCAATTAAAATGGATGCAATATTCCTTCCTTATTCTGAGTTGTGTATCTTATTCTTTTGTTACAGACATTTAAAAAAATAACCACTTTTAGTTACAGATTCAGATTTTCTTGTTTTCATATCAGTACTATAATTATATGCACATTTTTTTATTATTACATAAGTAATATATTCTAAAGGAGGTCACATGCCACCTAAGTATATAGAGTAAAAAGTAATTATTATGATCTTGCAAATTCCACAACCTTCCTTAAAACTACTTATCACAGTTTGGAAGAGAATGTATTTCTAGATATTTTCTTATATATTTACATACATATTTTTGCTTATCTTGATTTTAACACAGTAAGTCAATAACTAGGAAGCTAAAATCCAAAGAAGTCAAAGAATTTCCTTTCCAGAACATCAATGTAATTTTACAGAATAGTATGAATAAGGACTATACCTAGAGTCACAAGCACCCTAAACTTACTTCTTATTGGGTTCCTAGACTTTCCAGAATTCTAAGTTGTAGTATGGTAAAGGAGTAGGCTGTATTTCTGTCTTTACTAGAGACCATAGGGATTGCATCTACTGCACAGCTTAATTATATTTGTCTCAAGAGAAATTTGTACAGAAACAACAATAAATGCTCGATGTGCAATTTGGTTCCCCTTTCCTGAATACATTTTCCAGAGATAATCTATTGCTGTCAATTGCATCACTTAAGTACTCAATCTGTAAAACTAAAAGTTTCTAATTAATAACCTTCATGCAATTTAAATCACTATTGAACTTTATGCATGTTTGCCATAGTAACCTTCTATAAACTCCTCAAATGGACAGTGCAAGCTGTCAGGTTTTTTTTACTATTGGTAGGTAGAGTGGAGTAGACGTACACACACAAAAACCAAACCCATGGCCATCGAGCCAATTCCTACTCGTAGTGACCCTATGGGACAGAGTAGAACTGCCCCATATGGTTTCCAAGGAGTGCCTGGTGGATTCAAACTGCCAGCCATTTTGTTAGCAGCTGTAGCTCTTAGCCACTATGCCACCAGGGTTTCCAAACAGCACCATAAACTTCACAGATAACATCCACTTTACTTATTATCTACAAATTAATTGTTAGCCGCATAAATAAACAGGGCTGATCAGGGAAATTCCAAATTTCAATGGAATTAATTAAACTAATCTATCAAACATTTGAAAAAAATGCTTTTGGGCCTTGTCCTCAAGAAATGAAAAAATATGTCCATTTTCAAGAATCTCAATTCCTTCTTTCTCTCACTGCCTGGTCAATATTGCAAATTCATTGGGGTGGACATTAAGGGAAGTAAAAATGGAGTTTGAGAGATCAATTAAGAAGCTATTGTGTTGGGTAGAGAGGTCTTTTCTCTTTCCACAATTTCCATGTGAAACCAAAAGGATTTTAGACATTATTTTTCCCTTCTCATAAAATACTGCTCAAAAAATTGTTTTTTTTTTTTTTTTTTTTGCCTTTTGGGGTGGTAGTATTTCTCCAGTCAGCGTGTAAGCATTGCCCCACAAATGTACAGTATTGAGAAAGTAGTGGAGACGGAAGACAATGTGTTCTGCTCATGGACACAGACCCCTGGGCAATTGTAGTGAAAGGTCAGGCCAAGCATGATCAGTGCATGTTTATTTACATTTCTCTACTCTAATGTCCACCAAAAGTCTGCGTTGTGTCCATTTCTCAATCTGGTTCTAAAACCAGAGAAAGATGTTTTAAAAAATCATTATTAGTAAATGATTGGAAGTAGTGTTTCGATTAAAAGAGAAGAGTCAAAAGTTCTAAGCTTTTGGTCCAGATAACTGGGTAAAGGCCATAATGTTTGGTGAGAGAATGGTCAGGTGAGAACAAGCACTACTAGAAATAATAATAAATTATGGTGCGGTGTGTTTGATTACTTTTGTGTGGCCTCTTTAGTCATGGTCTTGTAACTCCCACCCAAGTGATTGGGCGAGACTGTGTGATAGGGTAACTGTGGCCTACCAAAAGAACTGGCCGGTTTTTCCATTCTGCTGGGCTTGAAATGAGACATCCCAGAGAAGGGAAAGAGAAGATCCCACCACTACTAAGGAAGAACAGCCAGGATCCAGCACATCCTTTGGACCAAAGATCCCTGCACTGAGAAGCTCCTGGAAGCAAGAGGCCATGAGGAGCGAGCTGTAACCCTGAAGACGGTGATACGTGGTGGCTGGAGAGACCCAGCAGGAGAGACCTGGCAGCAGAGATCCAGCAGCCGGAGGCATGGTGGGTTTCCCGGCCCACAGAGAGAAAAAGCTGACTGCCCTTGAGCAGAGGCCTAGGGCCAGGGAGCGGTGTGCCTATGGACACAGCTGGGAAGAGGTGTCCTGATGGAAGAACTATATCCTGAGTGCTCCTGAGCCAGAATTGTAACTGTTACTTCACTAACAAACCCCAGAATCCTGAGTATTGTCTGTGAGTTCCATGTGGCCATTGCAATGAATTAACAAACCCAGGAGAGAAGTAGAGTACTGTAGGTGGGATAGTTCATGTCAGAAATGGTGAAAACGGGGGAGAGAGGAGACATGTGTGACCTTGATTCTCCTTCCTAGTTGTGAAGTTAGAGGGGGTCAGACTTCACCTCCAAGCTCTTTTTACATATGGGCTCCAAATTCCGTGATGATTTCTCACATCCAATCTAATCCATACAACATGATTTGTGAGTGGTCCAAAAAAAAAAGATGGATCATAGCAATATCAAATTTTTGAAGGAAAGCTAAAAGAGTGTTTAAGGGGGACTGATTAACTGTGTCAAACATTTCTGAGAGGTGAGGAGGAAAGAAGCTTTGAATTTTCTGTTGATGTTTAGCTATGCATTGGTTATTGACGAACTCAGAAAATAATAATTTGAAAGTGAGGTAAGGGCATGATTCAGATTGAATTGATTTACAAGTAAACTGAATTTAAGAAAGGAAAGAAACTAGTAAGGCCAATACATTTGAGGAATTTGGCCGTGAAGGAGAGAAAGTACACAGGGTGATAGAAAAAGAAAGGATACAGCCAGCTTATTTTATTATTGTTACTTACTACTATATTTTTAAGATGCAAAATCATTAACCTGTTCAACAGCTGGTAGGAGGCAGCTATTTAACACAAACCTTTTCTTTCCTACATTTTGGCAATAGAATAGTGTAATGGATTGAATTGTGTCCCCAAAAAATATGTGTCAAGTTGGTTAGGCCTTGTGTGGTTGTCCTCCATTTTGTGATTTTCCTATGTGTTATAAATCATAATCTCTGCCTGCGGTTAAAAGGATTAGGATGGGATGTAACACTCTTGCTCACATCGCCTCCCTGACCCAATGTAAAGGGATTTTCCCTGGGATGTGGCCTGTACTACCTTTTATCTCTCAAGAGATAAAAGGAAAGGGAAGCAAGCAAAGAGTTGGGAACCTCATACCACCAAGAAAGCAGCACCAGGAGTGGAGCACATCCTTTGGACCTGGGGTCCCTGTGCTTGAGAAGCTTCTCGACCAGGGGAAGATTGAGGACAAGGAACTTCCTCCAGAGCCAACAGGGACAGAAAGCCTTCCTCTGGAGGTCACACCCTGAATTTGGACTTGTAACCTACTAGACTGTGAGAGAATAAATTGTCTTTGTTAAAGCCATCCACTTGTGGTATTTCTGTTAGAGCAGCACTAGATGACTAACACAAATAGTTTCACTTTAATTTTAATTTTTGAATTAAGGTATCAATTCAAAACTATGAGCATCTCATGGTAGAACAAATACAAATAAACCTATATGCTATATTAAGACCTTGCACTTCTAGTACTTACACAATGTTTGATGTGGGATAAGGATTCTTTGACTTTTTTGTGTATGTGAGAGAGCTTAAATTCACCCATCACTTGACAGTATTAAAATCAACTTTGTAATAGTAGTAGTAGCAGTAGTAGTGATATGACTAGTAGTAAATATATATATATATATATATATATATATATATATATTTGCCATCAAGTCAATACCAACTCATGGTGACCCCATGCATATAGAAATGCACATAGAGTTTTCAATGGCTGTGATCTTTCAGAAGTAGATTGCCAGGCCTTTCTTCTATGGTGCCTGTTGATAGATTTGAACTGCCAACTTTCCAGCTAGTAGCTGACCACAGAACCACTTGCACCACCCAGCGACTCCTATAACTAAAAGTAGTAGCTAATAATTTTAGTGCTTATAATTTGCTAGATACAAAGTCTCGCCATTTACACGTATTATCTTCCCTAATTTTTATAACAACTCTATTAAATAGCTATTATTGTTACCCCCATTAGACCAGGAAATGTAAATACAAAGTTCTTAAGGGATTTCCCAGTGTAGTATATTTACAAATGAGTGGGGCTGGGACCTGAAGCCAGGATGTCTCCTTCAATACCAACATAACTAATATTTTCCCCTCCTTTAATTGTTCTCTGTTCTGTCTTCTAGGTCAATTTTGGTGAGATAGGGTAGAGACTTGTTGAGACATTGTATGGGAAAAAAAGGAAGTGAAAGCCCTCTAAGGGAAAAAGAAGAGTGTCCAATCATTCTAGTTATTCCCCTCATCTTCAAGAACTTATTTTAAAGAACGTGAATTATATTGTTTTCCATTTTTCATATTACAGTGCTGAGAGTGCAAGTCAGTTCTTAAAGAAAAACAGTAAAATGATAGAGGTATAAAACAGAAGTTGTGTGATTTATAAGACCTCTTTAATAGTCATATTCATACTTACAGAAGAGTATTTATTAGCAAAATAATCAACCAATCAACTAAATGAAGAAACTAAATTTTAAACACGTTCAACCAAAAGCAAAGCATGGTTCTGAGTGGCAAAGAGCTCAGCTACTAACCAAAAGATCAGCATTTTAAATCCACCAGCCACTCCTTGGAAAGTCTATGGAGCGGTTCTACTCCATCGGATCAGGTCGCTATGAGTTGGAACTGACTTGATGGTACCTAACAACAACTTTTTTAACAACAGCAACAATAAATATTTGGCCTACTCTGATTTGCTCATTAATTCTGTTTAGGCATTTAATATGTTGGACTCTAATCTACCGTACTATAACTATTAGCAAAGATGTATACCAACCGTGCAATACATGGCATAGTCTGTCATATGCCCATGGGTGGACTAGAGCCTAAGACCCCTGATCTCAAGGACAATACAGTAAAAAATAATAAGAAAAACAAATGCATGTATTAAATTATCCATTTCTAATTATTAAATTAAATACAGATAGTCCTCAATTTACTACAAAGTTTTGTTCCAACCTCTCCAACCTAATTCGGTTGTGATGTAAGTCAAATACTGCATTTTCCTTTTTTTGTAGTTTTCCTTATTATTGCTTTTTATTATCAGTATCTTAATAAATCTGATCTCTATTTGTCTTTGGGGATTGGAAACTTCACATATAAACTTAAGGATATATTTTAATACATACGTGTTGTTATGGTTGTTAGGTGCCCTTGAATCAGTTCTGACTCATACCAATCCTATGTAGAACAGAATGAAACACTGTTTGACCCCACTACATTCTCAAAATCTTTGTTATGCTTGAGTGCATTGTTGCTGCCACCGTATCGATCATCTCGTTGAGGGTTAGCTTTTTCATTGACCCTCTACGTTACCAAGCATGATGTCCTTATCCAGGGACTGATCCCTCCTGATAACATGTCCAAAGTGTATGAGATATAATCTCTCCATCCTTGCTTCTAAGGAGCATTCTGGTTGTACTTCTAAGACAGATTCATTCAATCTTTGGACAATCCATGGTATATCCAATATTCTTCACCAAAACCACAATTCAAAGATGTCAGTTCTTCACTGGTCTTCCTTATTCATTGTTCAGCTTTCACATGCATATGAGGTAATTGAAAAAGCCATGACTTGGGTGAGGCGCACCTTAGTCTTCAAGGTGACATCTTTTTAACACTTTAAAGAGGTCTTTTGCAGCAGATTTGCCCAATGCAACGTGTCTTTTGATTTCTTGACTGTTGTTTCTATGGGTGTCGATTGTGGATACAAGTAAAATGAAATCCTTGACAACTTCAATCTTTTCTCTGTTTATCACAATGTTGCTTATTGGACAAATTGTGAGGATTTTTGTTTTCTTTATCTTGAGATGTAATCCATACTGAGGGCTGTAGTCTTTGATCTTCATCAGTATGTGATTCAATCTTTCAGGAAGCAAGGTTGTGTCATCTGCATAACTCAGGTTTTAATGAGTTGTCCTCCAGTCCCGATGCCCCATTTTTCTTCATATGGTCTGGTTTCTCAGGTTATTTGCTCTGCATACAGATTGAATAGATATGGTGAAAGGATACAACCCTGAAACACACCTTTTCTGACTTTAAATCATGCATTATCCTCTTGTTCTGTTGGAATGAGTGCCTCTTGATCTCTGTACAGGTTCCTCATGAGCACAATTAAGTGTTCCAAAATTCCCATTCTCCACAATGTTATCCATAGTTTGTTATGATCCACACAGTTGAATGTCTTAGCATAGTCAATGGAACACAGGTAAATATCTTTCTGGTATTCTCTGACTTCAGCCAGGATCCATCTGACATCAGCAATGATATTCCTGGTTCCACGTCCTCTTCTAAATCTGGCTTGAATTTCTGGCTGTTCCCTGTCGATATACTGCTGCAGTCGCTTTTGAATGATCTTCAGCAAAATTTTACTTGTGTGTGATATTAATGATATTGTTCGATAATTTCTGCATTCAGATGGATCACCTTCCTTGGGAATAGGCATGAATATGGATCTCTTCCAGTTGGTTGGCAAGGTAGCTCTTTTCCAAATTTCTTGGCATAGATGACTGAGCATTTCCAGCGCTGCATCTGTTTGTCGACACGTCTCAATTGATATTCCATCAATTCCTGGAGACTTGTTTTTCCCCAATGCCTTCAGTGCAGCTTGGACTTCTTCAGTGCCATAGGTTCCTGATCATATGCTACCTCCTGAAATACTTGAACACTGACCAATTCTTTTTGGTTAGTGACTCTGTGTATTTCTTCCATATTCTTTAAATGCTTCCTGCGTTATTTAATATTTTCCCCATAGAATCCTTCAATATTGCAACACGAGGCTTGAATTTTTTCTTCAGTTCTTTCAACTTGAGAAATGCTGAGTGTGGTTTTCCCTTTTGGTTTTCTGTCTCCAGCTATTTACACATGTCATTTTCATACTTTACTTTGTCTTCTCCAGCTGCCCTTTGAAATTTTCAGTTGAGCTCTTTTACTTCATCGTTTCTTCCTTTTGCTTTACCTATTCGAAGTTCAGAGCAAGTATCAGAGTCTGTTCTGATATCCACTTTGGTCTTTTTTTCTTTCCTGTCTTTTTAATGACTTCTTGCTTTTTCGTGTATGATCTCCTTGATGTCATTCTACAACTTGTCTGGTCTTCAGTCATTAGTGTTCAATGCATCAAATCTATTTTTCACGCGGTCACTAAATTCAGGTGGGATATACTCAGGGTGGTATTTTGGCTCTTGTGGGCTTATTCTCATTTTCTTCAGCTTCATCTTGAACTTGCATGTGAGCAATTGATACCCTGTTCTGCAGTCGGCCACCAGCATTGCTCTGACTTTTGCTATTGAGCTTTTCCACTGTCTCTTTCCACAGATGCAGTCGATTTGATTTCTGTATATTCCATCTGGTGATGTTCAAATGTGTAGTTGTCATTTATGTTGGTTAAAAAAGGTATTTGCAATAAAGAAGTCATCAGTCTTACCAAATTCTATCATGCCATCTCAGGCATTTTTTCTATCACCAAGGCCATATTTTCCAACTACCAATCCTTCTTCTTTGTTTCCAACTTTCACATTCCAATCACCAGTAATTATCAATGCATCCTAATTGCATGTTTGATCAATTTCAGACTGCAGAATTTGGTAAAAGTCTTTATCTTTGGCCTTAGTGGTTGGTGTGTAAAGTAGATTAATAGTCATATTAACTGGTCTTTCTTGTAGATGTATGGATATTATCCTATCACTGACAGCATTGTACTTCAGGATAGATCTTGAAATGTTCTTTTTGACTATGAATGCAATGCCATTCCACTTCAAGTTGTCATTCCTGGCATGGTAGACCATATGCTTGTCCAATTTACAATGGCCAATACCAATCCGTTTCCACTAACTAATGCCTGGGATATCAATGTTTATTCCTTCCATTCCATTTTTGATGATTTCCAATTTTCCTACATTCATACTTCCAACATTCCACGTTCCAGTTGTTAATGGATGTTTGCAGCTGGTTTCTTCTAATTTTGAGTCATGTCACATCAACAAATGAAGGTCCTGGAGGCTTGACTGCATTTGTGTCATTAAGGTTGACTCTACTTTGAGGAGGAAGCCCTTTCCCAGTCATCTTTTGAGTGCCTTCCAACCTGAGGGGCCCATCTTCTGACACTATATCAGACAATATTCTGATGTTATTCATAAGGTTTTCACTGGGTAATTCTTTTCAGAAGTAGACTGCCTGGTCCTTCTTCCTAGTCTATCTTAGTCTGGAAGCTCAGCTGAAACCTTTCTGCCATGAGTGACCCTGTTTGTATTTGAATACCGGTGGCATAGCTTGCAGCATCACAGCAACAGGCAAGTCCCCACAGTACGACAAACTGACAGTCACATAGGGACTGTGTGTAATAGATTCTTTCAACTAAACTTTTATTTTAAAAATAGTTTTAGCTTAATAGAAAAAATACTGAGATAACACAGAGTTCTCATATAACTCACATGCAGTTTTCCTTTTGTTAACAGTTTACATTAGTATGGTATATTTGTAATGAGCCAATATTAACACATTAATTAAAGTCTGTATTTTATTCATATGTCCTTGTTTTTTGTTTTAACCTAATGTCCTTTTTCTACACCAAGATCCCATCGAAATATTTCATTACATTTAATCATTCATCATGTTTCCTTAGACTCCTCTAGATGTTGATATTTTCAGTCTTTTCTTATTTTTGATGACCTTGACAGATTTGAGCAGTACTGGTCAGGGCCATTGTAGAATGTTACTCAAGTAGGATTTGTGTGATGATATTTTTCATGATTAGACTGGACTTATGAGTTCCTGGGAGTCAGACCACAGAAGTAAAGTGCTATTTTTATTGCTTCATATCAAGAAAACTTAGCATCAACCTGACTTATCCATGTGAGTATTAATCATTATAACCTGACCAAGGTAATATTTATTAGTTTTTGCCTGTAAAGTAACTTCCCCTTGCATTCCATACTGTAGTCTTTGGAAAGAAGTCATTATGCACAGCCAAGACTTAAGGAATAGGGACTTATTCTCTGCCTCTTTGAAGGAGATGTGTCTACATAAATTGTTCGGAGTTCTTCTGTATGGGAGATGTGTGTATTCTCCCCACTTAGTTGTGTATTCAATGATTTATTCATATCATTAAGGAATCAGGGATATTTATTTTATACTCTGAGCTAAAATCCAGTGCTGCTTTATTTTCTTGCTCAAATTGTTCATCTTGACAAGAATTTTTCAGTTCCTGTGTCCCTTTGACATACTCCCATTGTAGTTTTTTATTTTGTTTTGTTTTAGCTCTTCCTAACTTTATGGCACTACAAAATACACCAGGACCATCTTGTATATTCCCTACCCAGTTCTAGAATCAGACATTTTTCCAAGGAGCCTGATTCTTTTTCTTAGGGAATGGTATTAGAAACCAAAATCTAGGCCCTGGGTACATTCTTTTCTGGGGTGTTGTGGCTTCTAGGCCCTCCCAGCTAATAGAAGTAAGAGAATATATGTGTGTATGTTAACCTGCATGTATAACAAAACTATAAACACAGCATCAGGATAGGAGGAAGGCTCATTAACAACCAGAGATATGTATATGACACAACTTTGCAGAAAATGAAGAAGACTTGAAACTCTTGCTAATGGAGGTTGACAACTACAGCCTTCAGAATATATTATGCCATTTCATTCTCTTATGCATAAGGTTGCCATAAGTAAGAGCCAACTCAATGGCAACTAATATGTGCATATTTATCTTTTTTTTTAGTTTTTAAAATAATTTTTGCAGCATCCCAGGCGGGGAGCTGTCCCGCGGGGAGTTTGGCGGGAAGCGGGCGAGGCGCAAGCGTGGGGATCAGCTATATTTCCCTAAAACGACCCCGGGGGGGGGAGCTCATACATTCGTGAGGGCCACGCCCACCCAGTTCGCGCCAGCGGTGCGGCACACCGGAGGGAGAAATCCCCGGGAGGAAGTGACTGCTCTTGGAGCTGGGAGAGCAGCATTCCAGCCGGGGAGCCGTCCCGCTGGGATCTTGGCGAGAGTGGGCCGGGTGTGAGGGCATTCCCCTGAATAGACCCCAGGGGCGAGCCCAGCTGTTCCTGAGGGCCACGCCCACCCAGTTCGCGCCAGCGGTGCAGCACACCAGAGGGAGAAATCCCGGGGAGGAAGTGACAGACCTTGGAGCGGGGAGAGTAGCGTCCCAGATGGGGAGCCGTCCTGCCGGGATTCTGGCGGACGGGGGCGGAGCGTGAACGCGGGGATCAGCTCTACATTCTGTGGTGCTACACACCGCTCTCTGATCCCTCCTCCACCCTCCCCAGGCGGCTCCATTAACATCCGAATACCCTGAGCCAGAAGGAGAATTCAGATAGGGATCTGACTGCATTTTTTTTTAGCTGATTACCTGGAAAATCTAGTTTCCCAGTGATGGCTCGGAGACAGCAGTCCATATCAAACCACATAAAGAAACAGACCATGACAGCTTCTCCAACCCCCCAAACAAAACAATCAAAATCTTTCCCAAATGAAGATACAATCCTGGAATTATCAGATACAGAATATAAAAAACTAATTTACAGAATGCTTAAAGATATCACAAATGAAATTAGATAAATGCAGAAAAAGCCAAGGAACACACGGATAAAACTGTTGAAGAACTCAAAAAGGTTATTCAAGAACATAGCGGAAAAATTAATAAGTTGCAAGAATCCATAGAGAGACAGCATGTAGAAATCCAAAAGATTAACAATAAAATTACAGAATTAGACAATGCAATAGAAAGTCAGAGGAGCAGACTCGAGCAATTAGAATGCAGACTGGGACTTCTGGAGGACCAGGGAATCAACTCCAACATAGCTGGAAAAAAATCAGATAAAAGAATTAAAAAAAATGAAGAAACCCTAAGAATCATGTGGGACTCTATCAAGAAGGATAACTTGCGAGTGATCGGAGTCCCAGAACAGGGAGGGGGGACAGAAAACACGGAGAAAATAGTTGAAGAACTCCTGACACAAAACTTCCCTGACATCATGAAAGACAAAAGGATATCTATCCAAGATGCTCATCGAACCCCATTTAAGATTGATCCAAAAAGAAAAATACCAAGACATATTATCATCAAACTTGCCCAAACCAAAGACAAACAGAAAATTTTAAAAGCAGCCAGGGAGAAAAGAAAGGTTTCCTTCAAGGGAGAATCAATAAGAATAAGTTCAGACTACTCAGCAGAAACCATGCAGGCAAGAAGGGAATGGGACGATGTATACAGAGCACTGAAGGAGAAAAACTGCCAACCAAGGATCATATATCCAGCAAAACTCTCTCTGAAATATGAAGGAGAAATTAAGATATTTACAGATAAACATAAGTTTAGAGAATTTGCAAAAACTAAACCAAGACTGCAAGAAATGCTAAAGGAGATTGTTTGGTCTGATGACCAATAATATCAGGTACCAGCACAATACAAGGTCACAAAACAGAACGTCCTGATATCAACGCAACTCAAATAGGAAAAGCACAAAAACAAACTAAGATTAATTCTAAAAAATAAATAAACAAAATAATACACATAACAGGAAATCATGGAAATCAATAGATAAACGATCACAATAATCAAAAAGAGGGACTAAATATAGGAGGCATTGAACTGCCAGATGGAGAGTGATACAAGGCGATATAGAACGATACAAGTTAGGTTTTTACTTAGAAAAATAGGGGTAAATAATAAGGTAACCACAAAAAGGAATAACAATTCCATAACTCAAGAAAAACGTAACGACTCAACAAACATAAAGTTAAACATTATGAAAATGAGGATCTCACAATCTACTAAGAAAAATGTCTCAGCACAAAGAAGTATGTGGAAAAATGAAATGGCCAACAACACACATGAAAAGGCATCAAAATGACAGCACTAAAAGCTTATTTATCTATAATTATGCTGAATGGAAATGGACTAAATGCACCAATAAAGAGACAGAGAGTCACAGACTGGATAAAGAAACACGATCCATCTATACGCTGCCTACAAGAGACACACCTTAGACTTAGAGACACAAACAAACTAAAACTCAAAGGATGGAAAAAAATATATCAAGCAAATAATAAGCAAAAAAGAAGAGGAGTAGCAATATTAATTTCTGACAAAATAGACTTTAGACTTAAATCTGCCACAAAAGATAAAGAAAGACACTATATAATGATAAAAGGGACAATTGATCAGGAAGATATAACCATATTAAATATTTACGCACCCAATGACAGGGCTGCAAGATACATAAATCGAATTTTAACAGAATTGAAAACCGAGATAGACACCTCCACATTTATAGTAGGAGACTTCAACACACCACTTTCGGAGAAGGACAGGACATCTAGTAAGAAGCTCAATAGAGACACGGAAGACCTACTTACAACAATCAACCAACTTGACCTCATTGACTTATACAGAACTTTCCACCCAACTTCTGCAAAATATACTTTTTTTTCTAGTGCACATGGAACATTCTCTAGAATAGACCACATATTAGGTCACTAAACAAATCTTGGTAGAATCCAAAACGTCGAAATATTACAAAGCATCTTCTCAGACCACAAGGCAATGAAGCTAGAAATCAATAAAAGAAAAACTAGGGAAAAGAAATCAAATACTTGGAAAATGAACAATACCCTCCTGAAAAAAGACTGGGTTATAGAAGACATCAAGGAGGGAATAAGGAAATTCTTAGAAAGCAACGAGAATGAAAATACTTCCTATTAAAACCTCTGGGACACAGTGCTCAGAGGCCAATTTGTATCAATAAATGCACACATACAAAAAGAAGAAAGAGACAAAATCAGAGAACTGTCCCGCCAACTTGAACAAATAGAAAGTGAGCAACAAAAGAACCCATCAGGCACCAGAAGAAAACAAGTAATAAAAATTAGAGCTGAACTAAATGAAATAGAGAACAGAAAAACAATTGAAAAAGTTAACAAAGCCAAAAGCTGGTTCTTTGAAAAAATTAACAAAATTGATAAACCATTGGCTAGACTGACTAAAGAAAAACAGGAAAGGAAACGAATAACACGAATAAGAAACGAGAAGGACCACATCACAACAGAGCCAAATGAACTTAAAAGAATCATTTCAGATTACTACGTAAAATTGTACTCTAACAAATTTGAAAACCTAGAAGAAATGGATAAATTCTTGGAAAAACACTACCTACCTAAACTAACACATTCAGAAATGGAACAACTAAATAGACCCATAACAAAAAAAGAGATTGAAACGGTAATCAAAAAACTTCCAACAAAAAAAAGTCCTGGCCCAGACGGCTTCACTGCAGAGTTCTACCAAACCTTCAGAGAAGACTTAACACCAGTACTACTGAAGGTATTTCAAAGCATAGAAAAAGACGGAATACTACCCAACTCATTCTATGAAGCTACCATCTCCCTGATACCAAAACCAGGTAAAGACATTACAAAAAAAAGAAAATTTTAGACCTATATCCCTCATGAACATAGATGCAAAAATCCTCAACAAAATTCTAGCCAATAGAATCCAACAACACATCAAAAAAATAATTCACCATAATCAAGTGGGATTTATACCAGGTATGCAAGGCTGGTTTAATATCAGAAAAACCATTAATGTAATCCATCACATAAATAAAACAAAAGATAAAAACCACATGATCTTATCAATAGATGCAGAAAAGGCATTTGACAAAGTTCAACACCCATTTATGATAAAAACTCTTACCAAAATAGGAATTGAAGGAAAATTCCTCAACATAATAAAGGGCATCTATGCAAAGCCAACAGCCAATATCACTCTAAATGGAGAGAACCTGAAAGCATTTCCCTTGAGAACGGGAACCAGACAAGGATGCCCTTTATCACTGTTCTTATTCAACATCGTACTTGAAGTCCTAGCCAGGGCAATTCGGCTAGACAAAGAAATAAAGGGTATCCATATTGGTAAGGAGGAAGTAAAGCTATCACTATTTGCAGATGACATGATCGTATACATGGAAAACCCTAAGGAATCCTCCAGAAAACTACTGAAGCTAATAGAAGAGTTTGGAAGAGTCTCAGGTTATAAAATAAACATACAAAAATCACTTGGATTCCTCTACATCAACAAAAAGAACACCGAAGAGGAAATAACCAAATCAATACCATTCACAGTAGCCCCCAAGAAGATCAAATACTTAGGAATAAATCTTACCAAAGATGTAAAAGACCTATACAAAGAAAACTATAAAACTCTGCTACAAGAAATTCAAAAGGACATACTTAAGTGGAAGAACATACCCTGCTCATGGATAGGAAGACTTAACATAGTAAAAATGTCTATTCTACCAAAAGCCATCTATACATATAACTCACTTCCAATCCAAATACCAATGTCATATTTTAAGGGGATAGAGAAACAAATCACTAATTTCATATGGAAGGGAAAGAAGCCCCGGATAAGCAAAGCATTACTGAAAAAGAAGAAGAAAGTGGGAGGCCTCACTCTATCTGATTTCAGAACCTATTATACAGCCACAGTAGTCAAAACAGCCTAGTACTGGTACAACAACAGGCACATAGACCAATGGAACAGAACTGAGAACCCAGATATAAATCCATCCATGTATGAGCAGCTGATATTTGACAAAGGACCAGTGTCAGTCAATTGGGGAAAAGATAGTCTTTTTAACAAATGGTGCTGGCATAACTGGATATCCATTTGCAAAAGAATGAAACAGGACCCATACCTCACACCATGCACAAAAACTAACTCCAAGTGGATCAAAGACCTAAACATAAAGACTAAAACGATAAAAATCATGGAAGAAAAAATAGGGACAACCCTAGGAGCCCTAATACAGGGCATAAACAGAATACAAAACATTACCAAAAATGATGAAGAGAAACCAGATAACTGGGAGCTCCTAAAAATCAAACACCTATGCTCATCTAAAGACTTCACCAAAAGAGTAAAAAGACCACCTACAGACTGGGAAAGAATATTCAGCTATGACATCTCAGACCAGCACCTGATCTCTAAAATCTACATGATTCTGTCAAAACTCAACCACAAAAAGACAAACAGCCCAATCAAGAAGTGGGCAAAGGATATGAACACACATTTCACTAAAGAAGATATCCAGGCAGCCAACAGATACATGAGAAAATGCTCCCGATCATTAGCCATTAGAGAAATGCAAATTAAAACTACGATGAGATTTCATCTCACACCAACTAGACTGGCATTAATCCAAAAAACACAAAATAATAAATGTTGGAGCGGCTGCGGAGAGATTGGAACTCTCATACACTGCTGGTGGGATTGTAAAATGGTACAACCACTTTGGAAATCTATCTGGCGTTATCTTAAACAGTTAGAAATAGAAATACCATACAACCCAGAAATCCCACTCCTCGGAATATACCCTAGAGAAACAAGAGCCTTCACACAAACAGATATATGCACACCCATGTTTATTGCAGCTCTGTTTACAATAGCAAAAAGCTGGAAGCAACCAAGGTGTCCGTCAACGGATGAATGGGTAAATAAATTGTGGTATATTCACACAATGGAATGCTACGCATCGATAAAGAACAGTGACGAATCTCTGAAACATTTCATAACATGGAGGAATCTGGAAGGCATTATGCTGAGCGAAATGAGTCAGAGGCAAAAGGACAAATATTGTATAAGACCTCTATTATAAGATCTTGAGAAATAGAAAAAACGGAGAAGAACACATACTTTTGTGGTTACAAAGGGGGGAGGGAGGGAGGGAGGGAGAGGGTTTTTTATTGATGAATCAGTAGATAAGAACTGCTTTGGGTGAAGGGAAAGACAACACACAATACAAGGAAGGTCAGGCTAATTGGACTGGACTAAAAGCAAAGAGGTTTCCGGAATAAAATGAAAGCTTCAAAGGTCAGGGGAGCAGGGGCTGGGGTCTGGGGAACACGGTTTGAGGGGACTTCTAAGTCAACGGGCAAAATAATTCTATTATGAAAACACTCTGCATCCCACTTTGAATTGTGGCGCCTGGGGTCCTAAATGCCAACAAGCGGTCATCTAAGATACATCAATTGGTCTCAACCCACCTGGAGCAAAGGCAAAGGAAGAACACCAAGGCAACACGACAACTAAGAACGCAAGAGACAGAAAGGGCCACATGAACCAGAGACCTACATTATCCTGAGACCAGAAGAACTAGTTGGTGCCTGGCCACAATCGATGTCTGCCCTGCTAGGGAGCACAACAGACAACTCCTGAGGGAGCAGGAGGCCAATGGGATACAGATCCCAAATTCTCACAAAAAAAACCATACCTAATGATATGACTGCGACTAGAGGAATCCCAGAGACAATGCTCCCCAGAACTTCTGATGGCACAGGACAGGAACCATCCCCGAAGACAACTCCTCAGGCATGAAAAGGACTGGTCAGTGGGGGGAGAGAGATGCTGATGAAGAGTGAGCCAATTAAATCAGGTGGACACTGGAGAGTGTGTTGACAACTCTTGACTGGAGGGGG
Organism: Elephas maximus indicus; assembly: GCF_024166365.1. Classification (NCBI taxonomy): domain Eukaryota; kingdom Metazoa; phylum Chordata; class Mammalia; order Proboscidea; family Elephantidae; genus Elephas; species Elephas maximus. The sequence continues at coordinate 72,756,396 of NC_064838.1, read as the reverse complement.
GATGGGAAGATAGAGAGAGAGGGAAGATGGCAAAATTGGCACGAAACGAGAGACTGTAAGGGCTGACTCAATAGGGGGAGAGCAAGTGGGAGAAGGGAGTAAGATGTATGTAAACCTACATGTGACAGACTGATTGGAATGGTAAATGTTCACTTGAAGCTTAATAAAAATTAATTAAAAAAATAATAATTTTTATTGTGCTTTAAGTGAAAGTTTACAAATCAAGTAAGTTTCTCACATGTAAACTTATATACACCTTACTACATATTCCCACTTATTCTCCCCCTAATGAGTCAGCCCACTCCCTCCTTCCAGTCTCTCCTTTCGTGACCATTTGCCAGTGTCTAACCCCCTCTAACCCTCCCATCTCCCCTCCAGACAGGAGATGCCAACATAATCTCAAGTGTCCACCTGATGCAAGTAGCTCACTCCTCATCAGCATCTCTCTCCAACCCATTGTCCAGTCCAATCCATGTCTGATGAGTTGGCTTCGGGAATGGTTCCTGTCCTGGACCAACAGAAGGTTTGGGGACCATGACCGCTGGGATTCTTCTAGTCTTAGTCAGACCATTCAGTCTGGTCTTTTTATGAGAATTTGGGGTCTGCATCCCACTGTTCCCCTGCTCCCCCCGGGGTTCTCTGTTGTGTTCCCTGTCAGGGCAATCTCGGTTGTGGTCAGGCACCATCTAGTTCTTCTAGTCTCAGGATGATGTAGTCTCTAGTTCATGTAGCCCTTTCTGTCTCTTGGGCTCATAATTACCTTGTGACCTTGGTGTTCTTCATTCTCCTTTGATCCAGGTGGGTTGAGGCTCATTGATGCACCTTAGATGGCCGCTTGTTAGCGTTTAAGACCCCAGACGCCACACTTCAAAGTGGGATGCAGAGTGTTTTCTTAATAGAATTTATTTTGCCAATTGACTTAGATATCCCCGGAAGCCATAGTCCCCAAACCCCCAGCCATGCTCCACTGACCTTCGAAGCATTCAGTTTATTCAGGAAACTTCTTTGCTTTCGGTCCAGTCCAGTTGAGCTGACCTCCCCTGTATTGAGTGTTGTTCTGCCCTTCACCTAAAGCAGTTCTTACCTACTATCTAATCAGTAAATAACCCTGTCCCACCCTTCCTCCCTCCCCCCTCTCGTAATCACAAAATAATATGTTCTTCTCAGTTTAAACTATTTCTCAAGATCTTATAATAGTGGTCTTATACAATATTTGTCCTTTTGCATCTGACTGATTTCACTCAGCATAATGCCTTCCAGGTTCCTCCATGTTATGAAATGTTTCACAGATTCCTCACTGTTCTTTATCGATGAATAGTGTTCCATTGTGTGAATATACCATAATATATTTATCCATTTGTCCATTGATGGACACCTTGGTTGCTTCCAGCTTTTTGCTATTGTAAACAGTGCTGCAATAAACATGGGTGTGCATATATCTGTTCGTGTAAAGGCTCTTATTTCTCTAGGATATATTCCGAGGAGTGGTATTTCTGGGTCATATGGTAGTTCTATTTCTAGCTTTTTTTGAAAGCACCAAATTGATTTCCAAAGTCATCGTAGCATTTTACATTCCCACCAGCAGTGTATAAGTGTTCCAAATCTCCACAGCCTCTCCAGCATTTATTATTTTGTGTTTTTTGGATTAATGCCAGCCTTGTTGGGGTGAAGTGGAATCTCATCATAGTTTTAATTTGCATTTCTTTAGTGGCTAATGATCGAGAGCATTTCCTCATGTGTTTGTTAGCCACCTGAATGTGCATATTTATCTTTATCTATATTAAGCTAAACATGAGTTCATACTTAAGTCTCTGTACCACATGGGATTTTCTAGCCTTCTGTCCCTTGCTTGTCTGTAACTTCCCACTCCAACACTGAGAATCGTGGCTCCTATCATTTGCCATATATTTACTTAGTTGTTCATTGTATAGTGGTTTCAGAACTGTTAGCCAGTAACACTGTGGGAAACAATGCTATCAACTAGAGTACAGTACATATGTACTGTTTCTTTTGTCTTTAGTCTTTCGTCCCTCACCCATTTTCAAAGTTATTTCGGTAGGGCCATTCTCTTTACTCCTTTAGTGAGTTATTTCATAGATTTGTAGAATACCTATATTCTTTTGTCACAGTCCACATAGTATAGTAGATTTTCTTGGTTAATGGTAAGTGGCAATTACTTAAAGAAGAAGAATACATCTCAGAACAAATTGGCAGATACACATAACTTGAATTATAGTTTATGAAATTCATTGATAGGAGACCTCGGGTAACTGTAATTTGTCCTTGGTCTATTCTGAGTCCTCCAGATAAGGCCATGAACGTTAAAGCAGTTGTGTGTAATAGACTTTTATTGGTAAAAAGTAACTCCAAGTCTAGGTGGGAGGAACTTCACAATTATACATAGCATAATTTAAATTTGAAGAGTAGGCAGCCTGTTTTTAAACGGTCACTCCGTCATGCTTCGATTAACTCAAAACCAGCTTTCCATCATGTTGATAACTCCTCTGGCTCCCACCTCTCTGTCCTTTCTCTCTCTTTCTTCTTCTTCTTCTTTTTTTTTTTTTTTTTTTACTATCTTGTTCTTATCCATTCCCTGTTGAGATTTTTTATCAATCACTTCCTTAACTTGTTTTCAAGCCATATCTCAGAAACTTCTGTCAATAATCACAAAAATCATGTCTCAAAATCTTATTAAACAAATTTACTTCATTCCCCAAAAAGCAATCTATCTGATACTACCTGGTGAAAACCAACGAACCAGACAAAGTAGCTCTTATTTTTTTTTTCTTATCCTGTTGTAGATATGTGGTGTGGAAGGTATTCTGATAATACCTTGTATTTGAGAATGCACGAACCATGTTCAGAAGACTAGAGGTCCATATGTTTACTGTACTAAGATGTTCAAAGTTCTGTTGGTAAAAAAGACTTGAAAGATATATGTAAACCATAGAATAGAAGATTCCGGGTGCTACCAGTGTATTAGAAATAGTATGTGAATAATGGAATAATTTTGGAACAGTAATTGTAGGATTAAAATTGGAGGAATGGGAGTGATGTGTGGTATAAAAGACAGGCTTGATTCAGAGAGATCAGTTAGGATATTATTGTAGTATAGTTGGTGTGAGAGACTAAGCACATGTTATAGTACTAGAGGAAATGTTGAAAATTAAGGGAAAAATGAAAGAGATAGCACAATGAAGGTATTTGACAATTCATTGGTTTTATGAGACAAGAGAGAAAGAACAACAAATATATTTCAAATACTGGGAAAGTGGGGGATCTGTCACAGATTAAAGGTATCTGTAAGGGATTTAGAGCACTAAGGATGGGAATCAGTTGAAAGGATAGCATCTATAGAGAAGCTTCTCATTATGTAACTTTGTATACATGACAGTATTGACATAAAGCTATGATTTTTCCTCCAAATACACATCAGTGTGAATCTTGGTAATGTGAAGATAAAATAAATTGCAAACTCTGTGAGTGTATGATTTATTTTTTTTCTGCTTTGTTCACATATCTATCACCAGTGCCTGAAAGAGTGCCTAAAACATAATGAGTGCACAATAATGACTTGTTAAAAACAGGACTCAATGAAACATCGTAGAATTCATGTGTGAAATTTTACATTGATTTATTACTTCAGTTTCAGCTTACATATTTCACCCTAACTGTGTTAAAGGAATGTGGAAACACATTAAAAAAATAGAAGCATTTTTTTTTCTTTCGGCGTATCTCCCCTGTTTAATGTATCATCACTGGGACTGCCCCAGTGGTAAGGCGTCTAATGATAATAAGTCTAATACTATTAATGACTTAAAGCTCAAGCTGCATTTACTATATTCTCTGTAAAATATATATATATATATATATTTTAAATTTACTGTTATTTCTTTTATGTTCAGAGTGATTCATTCCTTTAACAAGCTCTATTGTTGTTGTTAGCTGACATTGGGTTGGCCCCCAACTCTTGATGACCCCATGCACAGCAAAATGAAATGTTGTTGGATCCTGTGCCATTTCCATGATGTGTTCTGGATTGGATCTTTGTGATCCACAGGGTTTTTATTGGCTAATTTTCAGAAGTAGATAGACACCAAACCTTTCTTCTTAGTCTATCTTAGTCTGGGAGCTCTGCTGAAACCTGTTCAGCATCACAGCAACAAGCAAACTGTGTATGAGGTGGGTTGGCTGGAAATTGAACCCAGGTCTTCTTCATAGAAGGTAAGAATTCTACCCCTAAACCAGTATTTCCCTCCTTAATAAGCTCTACACCCATTGCCATTGAGTTGATTCCAAATCATACCAACACTCTAGAACAGGGTGGAACTGCCCTCATAGTGTTTCCAAAGAGTGACTGGTAGATCCAAACCATCTACCTTTTAGTTAGCAGCCAAGCTCCTAACCCCTACACCACGGGGACCCCTAATAAGTTGTAATAAAACAATTCTTATCCTTCCAAGTACCTCAGTGGGGGATATTGAAATCATTATCTCATTGCTGTTGTTCTTGTTAGATGCCCTCAAGTTGGTTCCGACTCAGAGACCCTATGTACAACAGAACAACAATTCCTGCTCCTGCGCCGCCCTCACAATCATGGTTATACTTGAGTCCATTTTTGCACCCATGTGTCTATCCATCTTGTTGAGGGTCTTCCTCTTTTCTGCTGACCTTCTACTTTACCAAGCATGATGTTCTTCTCCAGGGACTGGTCCCTCCTGATAACATGTCCAAAGTGTGTAAGATGAAGTCTGACCATCCTTGCCTCTAATGAGCATTCTGGATGTGCTTCTTCCAAGACAGGTTTCATTCTTTTGGCAGTCCAAGGTATATTCAATATTTTTCACCAGCACCATAATACAAAGGCATCAAATCTTCTTCAGTCTTTCTTATTCATTGTCCAGCTTTCACATGCATATGAGGCTATTGAAAATGGCAGGGCTTGGGTCAGGCACACTTTAGTCCTTAAAGTGACATTTTTGGTTTTGAACACTTTAAAGAGAACTCTTGCAGCCGATTTGTCCAATGCAATGGGTTGTTTGATTTCTTGACTGCTGCTTCAATGGGTGTTGATTGTGGATCCAAGTAAAATGAAATCCTTGACAGCTTCAAACTTTTCTCCATTTATCATGATGCTGTTTATTGGTCCAGGTATAACGATTTTCGATTTCTTTAGGTTGAGGTGTAATCCATACTGAAGGCTGTCGTCTTTGATCTTTGTCAGTAAGTGCTTCAAATCCTCTTCACTTTCAGCAAGAAGGTTGTGTCATGTGCATATTGCAAGTTGATAATGAGTCTTCCTCCAATCCTGATGCCCCATTCTTCTTCTTATTATCCGGCTTCTCAGATTATTTGCTGAGCATACAGATTGAATAAGTATACTGAGAGATACAACCCTGACACAAACCTTTCTTGACTTTAAACCACTGTGTCCCCTTGTTCTGTTCAAACAACTGCCACAATGTCTAAGTATAGGTTCCTCATGAGCACAATTAACTGTTCTGGAATTCCCATTCTTTGCAATTTTCTGTGTAATTTGTTATAGTTCACACAGCCAAATGCCTTTGCACAGTGAATAACACAGGTAAGCATCTTTCTGGTATTTTCTGCTTTCAGCCATGATCCATCTGACATCAGCAATGATATCCTTCATTTCACGTCTACTTCTGAATACAGTTTGAATTTTTGGCAGTTCTCTGTCAATGCATTGCTGCAAGTACCTTGGAATGATCTTCAGCAAAATTTTACTTGCATTTGATATTAATGATATTGTTTGATAATTTTCACGTTCTGTTGGATTACTTCTTTCAGTAGGTTGGCCAGGTAGCTGTCTTCCAAATTTCTTGGCATAGACGAATGAGCACTTCCAGCACAGCATCCATTTGTTGAAACATCTCAACTGGTATTACTTCAATTCCTAGAGACTTGTTTTTCACCAATGCCTTCAATGCAGCTTGAGGCTCTTCTTTCAGTGCCATCAGTTCTTGATCATATGCTACCTCCTGAAATAGGAAGGACTTGGCAGCCTGCTTCTGAAAAAATCGGCTAGTGAAAACCCTATGAATAGCATCAGGACATTATCTCATTAGTTTTTTTTTTTTTAACCCTGAAAACATTCTAAAGTTTTCTTCTTCCAAAATATTCCAAAATGCATTTGGAATATTTGGAAATGCATTTTAATATAGGTTACTGAGTTCCAATAATATTTGTTTCAATTTTTTGAAGTCTAAATTTTTACATAATTTTATAGATGAAACTCAGTAAAACAAGTTGCAAAAACAGTACAAAGAATTTTTAATGTCCTTTGCTAAGATTCCATACAAGTTAACGTTTTACTATACTCTTTCCTCTATTGGTTCCTTTCTCTTTCTCTTCTTGAGATCTGATAATACATTATAGATATCATTCATTTCCTAAATGCAAGTACTTTGTCACAAGTATGTCCTCATAAATACCACAAAACAATTTTAAAATCAAGAAACTAATATTGATACAATACTACATTTTAAAGACTTTAACCCATTTTCATTAACAGTCTCACAAATGTCCTTTTCTAGCTCAGGATCGAATCCAGTATCATGTGTTGTATTTGGCTATCAGGTATCTTTAACCCCAAACTTATTACCATTGAATTGATTCTGACTCAGAGCAACCCCATGTGTTGGAGAGTAGAGCTGTACTGTAGACTTTTCTTGACTATAATCTTTACAGAAGCTGATCACCAGTGCTGCTGGGTGGTTTTGAACTACCGACTTTTATACTAGTAGTCAAGCACAAACTGCGACAACGAGGGACCTTTCAGATCTGTTTAATTTTCCTTAATTTGGAACGGTTACTCAGTCTTTTTGCGTCTTTTATAACCGTTTCACATTTGAAGAGTGCTGGACAGATATTTTGTTATGTCCTTCAGCTGGGCTTTTTTTTTTTTTTTTCTGATATTTCTTTGTCACTAAATTCTTTTTATGCATATTTTTGTAGGGCTACCACAGAACTGATGTTCTGTCCTTCTCAATGTGTCATGTCTATTTACTTCATTACTGATAAACACAACTTTGATAATTTGAATGACATGATGCCCGACAGGTTTCTTCATAATAAAGTTATTATTTTTTCCATTTTTTGTTAATAGATATGTATCTTGTAAATAATAAATCTCCTGTTTTTCATCATATTTTCCTCCACTGCGGCAACCATCTATGGATAGTTCATGCCTGAAATAATCATTGCTAGGTGGCCTTGGTGGCATACTGGTTAAGAGCTTGGCTGCTAACCAAAAGGTAAGCAGTTCGAATCTACCAGATACTTCTTGGAAACTCTATGGAGCAGTTGTACCCCACCCTGTAGGGTTGCTATGAATCAGAATTGACTCAACAGCAACTGTTTTTTTTTTTTTTTTTGTGGTGTTTGACAAGTAGCAATTTTCAAATTCCACCATTCTTCCTTCTAATATGTATTAGTTGGAATTTTCTTGTAAAGGAGATCTCTTATGCCACATTTCTATCTATGTATCTGTCTAATCTATCTGCATACCTATTTGTCATTTATCTATCTATGGAGATAAATATTCTTACTTTATTTTATGGGATATTATTCATTATTGTCATTATTTTCCTGCTCAGTTTTTCCAGACTTGGCCAGTGGAAGTTCCTTCAATTTGACTTATGAAAACTTTTGACATGTGTCCATAAATTTAACTACTTCCTTAATTTCTGGCTGTACATGATGTTTAAGACTCATCTTGTGCTTATCTTTCTTCAGACCTAAAAACAGCCATTTCTCCAAAATGTTCATTGAAAAATGGCATTTGGTGTGAAAGACATGGACTCTAGGTGTCCTCATTGATTCTAGAGTGTCACTTTTTATAGGCTCTTCCAGCAAACAAAGGTAAGAATTATATATATGCAAACACACATGCACACACACGCACACACAAACACACATGTGCACACATACCTACTTCTATGTTTACCTAAAAACAATGAGCATGTAAAAGTGACATCAATGAGTTTCCTGTATGACAGTTTCCTGATGGGTGAGAATGAACACTGGTTTTTGGAAGATTAAGAGGGTCCATTTTGAGGTATAAGCAAATCCCCTTTTAGACATTGAGGCCCCATGCTGGGACCCCTCCCGATCCTTGCCCTTTTCATATCTTTGTTTCTGTTTATATCCTTCTCTGTTATTGAATTTGTTATTGTGATTATGTTGTTTCCATGAGTTCTCTGTGACCTTTCCAATGAATTATCTAGTCCAATACAAAAAAAGTGCTGTGGGGGAAATAGCTGCTGTCAGAAATAGTGGAGAAGTTGCAGAACAGGAGTCTATTTGACTTCCATCTCATAGGAACAAGCTTGGTGCTGATTCTTATAGTCAGAGTTATTATGACAGCACTCTAAAATTACTATCTCCTTTTATAATTACTAAATATTGGGGGAAACACTTTGAGACAATGCAAATCCTATTTCTTCTCAAATTTCAGTTGGCGAAATTTACATCCGTTGGTAGATTTATCCGTAACAATTATTAATATGGTGTTTGCCTGATGGTTATTTCCTATTTCACTCTGATTTATTTATTGAAATTCCACTGTAAGGATTTGTCCTCCATTATTTATTTATTTATTCAATGATTTATTTAAATCAATATTGACTCCAAACCAAAACCCGTTGCTGCCAAGTCAATTCCGACTCATAGTGACCCTATAGGGCAGAGTAGAACGGTTCCATAGAGTTTCCAAGGAGTTCCTGGTGGATTTGAACTGCAGGTCTTTTGGTTTACAGCCAAGCTCTTAACCACTGTATCACCAGTGCTCCCAGTATTGACTCAGGAATATTTACTTTGTCACATGGGTTAAAATTTTATAATTATATATTTTGTTTCTATAATTGTTTCTGCTTTGGCCATTGGGATCTCCTTTAGTTTGGCTCCTGTTTTGTTTGTTTGTTTTGAGAAGCCCCCATCTATTTGTTCAAGTTGTATAGCTAATGTTTTGATTTTGCCCTTTTCTTGTTTTTTGGTGTGTGCATCTATTGCTATAAACTGACCTCAGAACTGCTTTTGCTGTGTTCCAAAAATTTTTGTATGATGTGTCTTCATCCTTGTTTGATTCTAGGAATTTTTTTATTCCATCTTTGATTTCTTCTGTTATTAAGTAGATTTTAAGCAAGGTGTTATTCAGTTTCCATGTATTTTTCTTTCCCTTGCTCTTTCTGTTATTAATTTCTACTTTTATGGCATTGTGATCAGAGAAGATGCTTTTTATTATCTCAGTGTTTGGATTTTGTTGAGGGTTCCTTTGTGGCTATTTTGGAGAACATTTCATGGACATTGGAAAAGAATGTATACTTTACTGTCGTTGCATGGTGTGTTCTGTATACGCCTGTGAGGTCAAGTTGGTTGATTGTGGCTTTTATATCTTCTGTATCTTTGTTGACTTTCTTTCTACATGTTCTGTCCTTTACTGAGAGTGGTGTGTTGAAGTCTCCTTCTAATATTGTGTGACCATCAATTTCTCTTTTCAGTGCCGTTAGAGTTTGTTTTATGTGTTTTAGAGCCCTGTCATTGGGTGCATAGATATTTGTTATGGCTTTGTCATCTTGGTGGATTGTCTCTTTAATCATTATATAATGTCTTTTCTTTTCTTTTATAGTGGATTTTGTCTTAAACTATTTTATTTTATCTGAGATTAGTATTGCCACTCCTGCTTCTTTTGGTTGCTCCTTGCTTGATATATTTTTTTCCACACTTTGATTTTTAACATATTTATGTCTTTGTTTCTAAGGTGTGTCTCTTGATGAGTTCTTTTCTTTTTCAATCCATTCTGTCATTTAATGCATTTAAGCTATTTAAATTTAGTGTGATTATTAATAGGTGTGAGTTCATTTCTGTCATTTTGTAATGGTTTTTGTGTGTGTGTGGTGCTGACTTTTTCTTTGTTCCTTTTACTCTCCTGTGCTAAATTCTTTTGTGTGTGTGTGAATTTTTTTTCATTTCTTTCGTTTTTGTGGATTTTGTTTTTGCTGAGACTTTATGTTTTTCTTTACTTTGATGAGTAAATTTGTTAAGTTTCTTTGCAGTTACCTTGATATTTACCTCATCTTCCTAAGTTTGAACCAATCTTTTATTACTTGATATCACCTTGACTTCATCTCCAATTGAAAATACTATACTTACACCATTTATTCCCCTTTTATTTTTCTTACATTGTTGTCATTTGCAGATTGATGTCTCTGGATCCCTGCTGTAAATCTTTTTGCTTTACCCTTGAGATTTCATTACCTAGATTGGTATCTGGCTCATGCTGTCCTATGTCCTAGATTCAGGTTGTTGTCTGATATAGTTGGTTCTCTAACTGAAGGACTCCCTTTAATAATTCTTGTAAGTTTGATTTGGTTTTTACATAGCCCCTTAATTTCTGTTTGTCTGGAAATGTCCTAATTTTGCCATCATATTTGAGTGAGAGTTTTGCAGGATTTATTATTCTTGGTTGGCCTTTTTTTTTTTTTCTTTCGAGGTTTTACAGATGTCATCCCAATGCCTTCTTGCCTGTATCGTGACTGCCAAGTAATCGGAGTTTAGTCTTATTATTTTCCCTTTATATATGACTTTTCAATTTTCTTGAGCTGGTCTCAGGGTACTTTCTTTGTGTTTGGTTCTAACAACTGTGATTGTGATATGTCTTGGTGACTTTCTTTTGTGGTCTATTCTATATGGGGTTTATTGAGTTTCTTGGATGGTCAGCTTTTCATCTTTCATGATATTAAGGGAGTTTTCTGCCAGCAAATCTCAATGATTCTCTCTGTGTTTCCCATTTTCTCCCCCTGTTCTGGAACTCCAATCACACACAAATTTTTCTCTTAATTGAATCCCACCTAGTTCTTAGGTTTTCTTCATTCTTTTCTCTGATTTTTCCTGAACAAATTGGTATCTAATGATTTTCTTCAGTTTCACTGGTCATGTCTTACATCGTTTCAAGTTTTCTCCTAAAAACTTTGGCATTGTCCATTTCTGAAAACTTGTTGTTTATCTTTTGGGTTTCAATTGCTCTTTTTGTATGATTTCTAATTGTTTATTGATTTTGACATTTTTTTCTTGTATTATTTTCCTGAATTCTTTTCCTTCGTCTGTGTTTTCCCTAATTTTTTGTCTGTGTATTACATGATTTTCTCCCTTCTTTTTCTGTGTTTTCCTTCACTTATTTCCTAATCTCTTGGAAAGCTGCAAATATTAAACTTTTGAATTCCCTATCAGATAGTTCCTGTGCCTGTGATCTGTGGAGTTAAATGGAAGAAAGAAGACAAAGAAAAGAAACAGAAGCAAAAAAAAAAAAAAAAAAAAGAAGAAAAAATAAGTAAATAAAATGGTGGCACTGTGGGAATTGGTAGGTGGGGGCAGGGCAGACATGGATAGGCTGTGTGCTGGTGGTTTTCTAGCTGAGCAGTGTGTCACTGTCCATCAAGAAGGGGTGGGGGGACAGAGCCAAGATGGCGGAATAGACAGACGCTTCCGTCGAGCCCTCTTTACAACAAAGACCCCAAAAAACAAGTGAAAACGAGTATGTTTGTGACAAGCTGGGAGCTCTGAGCATCAAAAGCAAGCTTCAACAACTATCTAAGGGGCTGGGGGAAGAAGAGGCTGTTCAGAAGCAGAGAGGAGTTACCGGACCTGAATCATGGGGAGCCCTCAGGCACCATTCCCGGAACAGCGTGGTAGCGGGGGGCGTTTAGCAGCAGTTTCCTCAGGGAGAAGCAGCCACCCACACAGCCCACTCACACTTCTGGAACCTGAGCAGAAGGGTGATCTGATCCAAAGCTAAGTACTTGGATATGTTTTACCGCACCCCCCCCACCCCCACCCGGCTTCAGCAGCTGAATCCCTGGGCCTGAGATAGACCCTGATGAGTACCTGGAGCTGTCCTCCTGGCCTTGGGAAGGAAAAAATTTGCAACTGGGGGGAAAAGATAATTTACTAGCTCCATTAACTGGGGGAGCTAGGACAGAAGCGGCTCCTGTCCAGGCATAAACCGTCCGTGCACCTTGAGCACCTTTCCCTTCTGCATGGACCTGTGTGGGCCTATTTCGGGGCAATAGGCCCTTGTTGGCAAACTCCAACCATTTGAGGTGGGTGTTTGATGTTTGACATTGCTATGCCTATTAAACAAGGTCCTCACCTACCCACAGCAGGGACCTAAGGACTGGTGGCTCCACTTGGGTCACCCAGCCACCTGCAACAGGGGTCCAGGGATAACTGGTACCTCCCACTCCTTACAACAAAAACTTTGGGTGCCCATAGTCCATCTGCAGAGCCCACCCTGCCTTGTTCAGAGCGTGACCCCCTGCTGCAATCAGATATGGGTATATACGCCAATCACTTCTGCCCCTCTAAGACTGTAGGACAGAGCCGGTACCAAGAACTTGATATCAGCTACCTGGAAAGAAAACTGAAAGGACTCCTAGACTGATATACCTGATAACAGCTCCAGCCAGCTGGGGACAGGACACCAGAGCTCCAAAGGCAAAAATAATCAAGATAGCTCACTCAAGCAACCCATAGGGGTATACCAAAACAAAACAAAGCAAGCAGCTACGATACAGTAAGCAAGCATAAACTAATACAATAACTTATAGATGGCTCGGAGATGAGTCAATATCAAGTCACATAAAGAAACAGGCCATGATCACCTCAATAGGCTCTTGAAACAAAGAATCCAGGGATCTTTTAGATGAAAGTGACTTCCTGGAATTACCAGATGCAGAATACAAAAGTTTAATATACAGAATCCTTCAAGACATCAGGAAGGAAATGAGGCAATATGCAGAACAAGACAAGGAACACACAGATAAAGCAACTGAAGAAATCAGAAAGATTATTCAGGAACATAATGAAAAGTTTAATAAGCTGAAAAAATCCATAGACAGCAAGCAGAAATTCAGAAGATTAACAATAAAATTACAGAAGTAGACAACTCAATAGAAAGTCAGAGGAGCAGAACTGAGCAAGTAGAAGCTAGAATTTCTGAACTCGAAGATAAATCACTTGGCACTAACATATTTGAAGAAAAATCAGATAAAAGAATTTTTAAAAATGAAGAAACCTTAAGAATCATGTGGGACTCTATGAAGAGAAATAACTGACGAGTGATTGGAGTACCAGAACAGGGAGGGGTAACAGAAACTACAGAGAAAATTGTTGAGGATTTCTTGGCAGAAAACTTCCCTGATATTGTGAAAGATGAGATGATATCTATCCAAGATGCTCATCGAACTCCACATAAGGTAGATCTTAAAAAAAAAGTCACCAAGACATATTATAATCAAGCTTGCCAAAACCAAAGATAAAGAGACAATTATAAGAGCAGCGAGGGATAAAAGAAACGTCATCTACAAGGGAGAACCAATAAGAATAAGCTTGGACTACTCGGCAGAAACCACGCAGGCAAGAAGGCAATGGGATGACATATTTAAAAAATTGAAGGAAAAAAATTGCCTGCCAAGAATCATATATCCACAAAACTGTCTCTTAATTATGAAGGTGAAATTAAGACACAAATTGAGGGAATTTGTAAAAACCAAACCAAAACTACAAGAAATACTAAACGGAGTTCTTTGGTTAGAAAATCAATAATATCAGGTATCAACCCAAGACTAGAACACTGGACAGAGCAACCAGAAGTCAACCCAGACAGGGAAATCAAAAAAAAAAAAAAAAAGCAAGATTAAAAAAAAAAAAAAAGCCCAACACAGGGTAACGGCGATCTTATTATATAAAAGAAGACAACATTAAAATAATTAAGAGGGACTAAGAAATGTAATCATACACCTTCCATATGAAGAGGAAGATACAGCGATACAAAGAAATAAAAGTTAGTTAGAAATTTAGAAAAATAGGGGTAAATAATAAGTAACCACAAAGGAGACAAACTATCCTACTCATCAAAATAAAACACAAGGGAAAAATGCAGACTCATCAGAAACAAAATCAACAACAACAAATATGAGGAAAGGACAATATATAAAGAAAATCTACTCAGCACATAAAATCAAGTGGGAAAAAGAAGCTGTCAACACACAAAAAAAGACATCAAAATGATAGCACTAAATTCATACCTATCCATAATTACCCTGAATGTCAATGGACTAAATGCACCAATAAAGAGACAGAGAGTGGCAGAATGGATTAAAAACAAGATCCATCTATATGCTGCCTACAAGAGACACACCTTAGACTTAGACACACAAACAAACTAAAACTCAAAGGATGGAAAAAAATATATCAAGCAAACAACAATCAAAAAAGAGGAGGAGTGGCAATATTAATTTCTGACAAAATAGACTTTAAAGTTAAATCCATCAGAAAGGATAAGGAAGGACACTATATAATGATTAAAGGGACGATACACCAAGAAGATAGAACCATATTAAATATTTACTCACCCAATGACAGGGCTGCAAGATACATAAAACAAACTCTATCAGCATTGAAAAGTGAGATAGACAGCTCCACAATAATAGCAGGAGACTTCAACACACCAATTTCAGTGAAGGACAGGACATCCAGAAAGAAGCTCAATAAAGACATGGAAGATCTAAATGCCACAGTCAACAAACTTGACCTCATAGACATATACAGAACACTCTACCCAACAGCAACCATCTATACTTTCTTTTCTGGTGCACATGGAACATTCTCTAGGATAGACTACATACTAGGTCATAAAGCAAGCCTTAGCAGAATCCAAAACATTGAAATATTACAAAGCATCTTCTCTAACCATAAGACCATAAAAATGGAAATCAATAACAGCAAAAGCAGGGAAAAGAAATCAAACACTTGGAAACTGAACAATTCCCTGCTAAAAAAAGACTGGATTATAGAAGACATTAAGGATAAAAAAAAGGATAGAATAAAGAAATTCAGAGAATCCAAGAGAATGAAAACACTTCCTATCAGAACCCTTGGGACACAGCAAAAGCAGTGCTCAGAGGCCAATTTATATCGATAAATGCACACATCCAAAAAGAAGAAAGGGCCAAAATCAAAGAACTATCCATACAACTTGAACAAATAGAAAGAGAGCAACAAAAGAAACCCACAGGCACCAGAAGGAAACAAATAATAAAAATTAGAGCTGAACTAAATGAAATAGAAAACAGGAAAACAATTGAAAGAATTAACAAGACCAAAAGCTGTTTTTTTGAAAAACTCAACAAAATTGATAAACCATTGGCCAAACTGACAAAAGAAAACAGGAGAGGAAGCAAATAAGCCGAATAAGAAATGAGATGGGTGATATCACAACAGACCAACTGAAATTAAAAGAATCATATCAGATTACTATGAAAAACTAAACTCAAATTTGAAAACCTAGAAGAAATGGATGAATTCCTAGGAACACACTAGCTACCTAAACTAACACAAACAGAGGTAGAACAACTAAACAGACCCATAACAAAAGAAGAGATTGAAAAGGTAATCAAAAACTCCCAACAAAAAAAAGCCCTGGTCCCGGCGGCTTCACTGCAGAGTTCTACCAAACTTTCAGAGGAGAGTTAACACCACTACTATTAAAGGTATTTCCGAGCATAAAAAAGGATGGAATACTACCAAACTCATTCTATGAACCCACCATATCTGTGATACCAAAACCAGGTAAAGACACCACAAGAAAAGAAAATTATAGACCTATATCCCTCATGAATGTAGATGCAAAAATCCTCGACAAAATTCTAGCCAATAGAATTCAACAACATATCAAAAAAATAATTCACCATGACCAAGTGGGGTTCATACCAGGTAATCAGGGATGGTTCAGCATTAGAAAAACAATTAATGGAATCCACCACATAAATAAAACAAAAGGCAAGGATCACATGATTTTATCAACTGATGCAGAAAAGACATTTGACAAAGTTCAACACTCATTCATGATAAAAACTCTTAGCAAAATAGGAATAGAAGGAAAATTCCTCAACATAATAAAGGGTATTTACACATAGCCAACAGCCAACAGCACCCTAAATAGAGAGAGCCTGAAAACATTCTCACTGAGATCGGGAACTAGACAAGGATGCCCTTTATCACCACTCTTATTCAACATTGTGCTGGAAGTCCTAGCCAGAGCAATTAGGCTAGATAAAGAAATAAAGGGCATCCAGATTGGCAAGGAAGAAGTAGAAGTATCTGTATTTGCAGATGACATGATCTTGTACACAGAAAACCCTAAGGAATTCTCCAGAAAACTACTGAAACTAATGGAAGAGTTCAGCAGAGTATCAGGATAGAAGATAAACATACAAAAATCAGTTGGATTCCTCTACACCAACTAAAAGAACATCGAAGAGGAATCACCAAATCAATGCCATTTACATTAGCCCCCAAGAAGATAAAATACTTAGGAATAAATCTTAGCAGAGATGTAAAAGACTTATACAAAGAAACTACAGTACACTTCTGCAAGAAACCAAAAGAGACTTACATAAGGGGAAAAACATACCTTGCTCATGGATAGGAAGACTTAACATTATAAAAATGTCTATTCTACCAAAAGGGATCTATACATTTAATGCAATTCCGATCCAAATCCCAACGACATTCTTTAATAAGATGGAGAAACAAATCACCAATTTCATATGGAAGGGAAAGAGGCCCCGGATAAATAAGGCATTCCTGAAAAAGAAGAACAAAGTGGGAGGCCTTACTTTGTCTGATTTTAGAACCTATTATACCGCCACAGTAGTCAAAACAGCCTGGTACTGGTACAACAACAGATACATGGACCAATGGAACAGAATTGAGAATCCAGACATAAATCCATCCACATATGAGCAGCTGATATTTGACGAAGGCCCCAAAACAGTGAAATGCGGAAAAGACAGTCGTTTTTAAAAATGGTGCTGGCATAACTGGATATCCCTCTGCAAAAAAATGGAACAAGACCCATACCGCACTCCATGCACAAAAACTAACTCAAAATGGATCAAAGACCTAAATATAAAATCTAAAATGGTAGTGATCATGGAAAAAAAATAGGTACTACGTTAGGAGCCCTAATACGTGGCATAAACAGTATAGAAAACATCATAAAGAACGTAGAAGAAAAACTAGATAACTGGGATCTCCTAAAAATCAAACACTTATGCTCATCCAAAGACTTCACCAAAAGAGTAAAAAGACTACCTACAGACTGGGAAAAAGTTTTTAGCTATGACATTTCTGATCAGAGCCTGATCTCTGAAATCTACATGATACTGCAAAAACTTAACTGCAAAAAGACAAATAACCCAATTAAAAAATGGGCAAAAGATATGAATAGACACTTCACTAAAGAAGACATTCAGATAGCTAACAGATATATGAGGAAATGTTCACGACCATTAGCCATTGGAGAAATGCAGATCAAAACTACAATGAGATTTCATCTCACTCCAACAAGGCTGGCATTAACCCAAAAAACACAAAATAATAAATGTTGGAGAGGCTGTGGAGAGATTGGAACACTTCTACACTGCTGGTGGGAATGTCAAATGGTACAACCACTCTGGAAATCAATTTGCCACTTCCTTACAAAGTTAGAAATAGAACTACCATACGATCCAGCAATCCCACTCCTTGGAATATATCCTACAGAAATAAGAACCTTACACAAACAGATATATGCACACCAATGTTTATTGCAGCACTGTTTACAATAGCAAAAAGATGGAAGCAACCAAGGTGCCCATCAATGGATGAATGGATAAATAAATTATGGTATATTCACACAATGGAATACTATGCATCGATAAAGAACAGTGAGGAATCTGTGAAACATTTCATAACATGGAGGAACCTGGAAGGCATTATGCTGAGTGACATTAATCAATTGCAAAAGGACAAATATTGTATAAGACCACAATTAGAAGAACTTGAGAAATAGTTTAAACTGAGAAGAAGACATTCTTTTGTGGTTACGAGAGGGGGGAGAGAGAGAGGGAGGGTGGGGGGGTTATTCACTAATTAGTAGATAAGAACTGCTTTAGGTGAAGGGAAAGACAGCACACAATATAGCGGAGGTCAGCACAACTGGACTAAACCAAAAGCAAAGAAGTTTCCTCAATAAACTGAATGCTTTGAAGGCCAGCGTAGCAGGGGCAGTGGTCTGGGGACCATCTAAGTCAATTGGCATAATAAAATCTGTTAACAAAACATTCTGCATCCCACTTTGAAGAGTGGTGTGTGGGGCCTTAAATGCTAGCAAGCAGCCATCTAAGATGCATCAATTGGTCTCAACCCACCTGGATCAAAGGAGAATGAAGAACACCAAGGACACAAGGTGATTATGAGCCCAAGAGACAGAAAGGGCCACATGAACCAGCGACTACATCAGCCTGAGACCAGAAGAACTAGATAGTGCCCGGCTACAACTGATGACTGCCCTGACAGGGAACACAACAGAGAACACCTGAGGGAGCAGGAGAGCAGTGGGATGCAGACCCCAAATTCTCATAAGACCAACCTTAATGGTCTGACTGAGACTAGAAGGACCACGGTGGTCATGGCTCCCAGACCTTCTGTTGCCCCAGGACAGGAACCATTCCCGAAGCCAACTCCTCAGACATGGATTGGACTGGACAAGGCGTTGGAGAAGGATGCTGGTGAGGAGTGAGCTTCTTGGATCAGGTGGACACTTGAGACTATGTTGACATCTCCTGCCTGGAGGGGAGATGAGAGGGTGGAGGGGGTTAGAAGCTGGTGAAAAGGACATGAAAAGAGAGAGTGGAGGCAGAGAGCAGACTGTCTCATTAGGGGGAGAGTAATTGGGAGTGTGTAGCAAGGTGTATATGGGTTTTTGTGTGAGGGACTGACTTGATTCATAAACTTTCACTTAAAGCACAACAAAAATTAAAAAAAAAAAAAGAAGGGGTCGGAGTAGCACACAGGTCTAGGTGGGCAGGAGAAAGGAAAGGAAAAAAAGAAAGAGAGAAGAAACAAACAAAAAAACCGAAAACCAGCAACAACAACAAAAATACGTTGCTGAGGGAACTGGCCATTGAGGGCAGAGCACAATCAGTGTGGCAGCAAACTGGTGTGTTTCTTGCTGCGTGGCATGGCACAGCCCCTCAGGAAGGGATGTAGGCAGCACAAGGCCAGTTGCTCTGTCTTCTGTTGAGAATTACACAATGTTGCCTTCCTGTATTCCCTGTCTGGGGTCCTAGATGGCTGTACTCCAAGATGCCAAATCCATGCTGTGTTAGTTGGCAGTGGACCTCCACTCTGTAGCTCTCATCATTCTCTGTTATCAGTTTCCTGCCTCAGCACTGGAGCAATCCACTACTCCAAGGAGCCATATAAAAGATCAATAGAAGTAATGTTAGTTAACTTGAAAATTTGATTAAAAGAATAAGTACCTACTGCTATGAGTCAAAATCGACTCGAAGGTACCTAACAACAACAACATGTAACTACTGGGTAAAAGCACACAGATTCTGGTGAGTTAGGCTACTATTTTCTCAGATCTTTTGAAATTTCTTACCCAAAGAGGTAATGATTACCTATATTATCACAACCATACATCAGTGTCAGAAAAATTTACATTTTTGTAGTGCATAAACCTAAACCAAAACCAAACCCAGTGCCGTCAAGTCGATTCCAACTCGTAGTGACTCTATAGGACAGAGCAGAACTGCCCCACAGAGTTTCCAAGGGGCGTCTGGTGGATTCCAACCGCCAGCCCTTTGGTTAGCAGCCCTAGCACTTAACCACTATGGCACCAGGGTTTCCTTGTAGCGCGTATGTCCACATTTATTGATATGAAAATTAATTGGCATTTGAGTTCAGCATAGACAGGGATAATGTGTGATTTTGTATGTGAGACAGTGAAATGGACTTAATTGAATGAATGATTTATGTAATCTAAATATTTATTTCCATAAGGAGCTTGCTTAGATTTTTATTTTCCTAATGGTTGTGGGACTATTTCCCAGTGGGCTCTAAACCTTCATATTCTCCAATTCAGTTAAAAAGAGCTAATTTGGAAGTAGGATAGAATGCATTTTTCTGCCTGAGGTAAGAGAAAGTTGCTTAAGGATGCACTTAACTAGACATTCGTAGTTTCCTTAATGATCTGTTTGTCTTTTTTTTTTCAACTGTATTTGTTATCCTGGACATAGATTCTTTTAATGAACTTTTGATTGATTTACACAAAGGGTAGAGTTTTCAAAATCTAATATTTTAACATACATGTATTTTCTTTCAGGCAGAAAATGTTACACTGTACTCACATAATTTCAGCTTAAAGTGAATATAATAAATTAAATTAAAAAATGTTTTTCCACTATATTCATTTTTATTTTCCGTGAATTCTATTTTCTTAGCTTGCTTCTTAACTGTAACTTCACACAATGCTCCATAATTTTACAAGTATTTCTTAAAGCTTTAAGGTCTACCACAGAACGAGCCGGAGGGTAAACGAGATTTATGTAGTTCATTGTGGAAACATTTTTACCTCGTGAGAATTGATCCATAATTAAAGTCATTCAGAAAAGACTAGAAAGTTCTTCCATGTCCTTTGACCACAAATAAAACTTAGTTTTTTTTTTTTTTTAATGAGTGTCCTAAATGTACAACTTTTGAAAGGAACATCTTTTTGCTAAATAAATCTTAACTGGAATAAGTTTTTATTATTTGATCCAATTTATGCATAATTTTATGTTTTTACAACACAAATTTCTTTAACATATTCAACTTTTTTATTTTGGGGGGAATGACACTAATCTTTATTGTAAAGGGTTATTATTTTCTTTATTATATAGAAGTATGTCTGACTTAAATTTTGCTTCTTATACAAAAATTGTCATTTTTGTCGATCCTATAATTAATAGATAATATCAGTTACTAACGTTAAAAATACTGTATTTGCTACTAACTTTTGAACCCTGACTTATTCATTCATTAAAATATTTCTATTTTGTGGAAAACTTTTACAATTTTTTGATTTGTCAAAACCATTTTTATCAAAAAATAGAAATTTCAAAATATTAGTGTTCTTTAGGGAATGCAATTGCTTGATTATTTCCTGCTAGAATTTTAAGTCTTAACTAATATCTAGCATCTCAATCTAGAAGATAAAAATTGATGTGTTCAAATTATCTACCAAAATCTAAATAGATCATCAAATAGAAATAAAATATCATTACTGAAGATTTATATCTACTTTTTTTAGTATTACAGTTTAAAGAGCTGTTTTGTTATACTGGAAGTAGTGTCCTGATATTTTTCTGAACATAAAATCTTTTTGCAAAATTCTTTCTTGTCTATTTTTTCATTTTACACACTCATCTATACTCATAAATTTTATATTTAGGAAATGACAATCATAAATTAACACATAGGTTTGCATTATTAATTCAGTAAAAGACATTCTTCATTGACATAAAGATATTTCTTTGTTAACAATAAAAACACTGCATAACCACATAGTATATTATGGCTTTTAAATTTATTAGTATATTTAATTTTACAACTAGTTCTTGAAGTATTTAACAAAAGAGAAAATACTGGTATAAATTGGCTTATATTATAGAGATATAATTTTACTAGACAATCAGTCTTTCTAACTTTGCAAAAGCTGACATTTTGTCCATATCAAATCTTTCTGGAATTTTAATTTTGATAATGGATGTGTTAAGACATGTGACTATGGAAACTTACTACATATTGTAATCTGAGCATTTGCCAATGTGTGCAATGAAATATTTATTTGTTAAAATGAAAAGACTCTTTAATTTTTTTTAGTAGAAGAAAGCATTCTTTTAGTAATATTACTTTATACTGGTGATTGAGAATATTAAAAGAAAATCCTGAAGAACTATATGCATAAATTAATTAGAGATTCTGATTTTGTAAGAGGGAGAGCTTGCACTCGGGAAGAGGACGAGGCAGGGGATGGTGACATTCCTCAATAAGACAATCCCAGCAAACTAAGTGACAGGGGGTGGTGAGAATTCTCAATAAGATTGTCCCTACATAGTTAAACTTTAAGCCAAGGAAATGACCTTTACAGGGGTCTTTGTTTTGATAAAGCCCTTAACTTGATAAAGTCCCTAACTTGATAAGATCTTTAACTTGGTAATTAGACCTTAAGCCAAGGAAATAGTCTTCGTAGGGGGGTCTTGTCCTGGCTTTTAAATGTTAATAGAGAAAGATCAAGAGAAAAAAAGGAGTATAAAACCCTAAGAAAACGACTATGGGGCGCTCGGATTCTTTACCTGAGGAGCCCGCTTGACGCTTCCTGGTCAAGTGTACTTTTACTGCTAACCCTCTGCTTGCTAATAAACCTCTGCTCACTTGGCACCATTTGTCTCAGTGTTTGAATTCTTTCCTACACCAAAAACAAGAACTGAGGCCATTCCCCAGTAACAATTTGAATAAAAACTCTCTAGCATTTAATATTGGGGTAAGAATTTAAACAGAATAAAAAAATAAATTTTTCATCGTTTTGACAAAATCTGTACAACATGCTGGCCTCTATAAAAACCATAAAGCAATAGAAAACTACTCTTGTTGTTAGGTGCTGTAGAGTCAGTTCCAACTCATAGCAACCCTATGAACAACAGCATGAAACATTGCCCAGTCTTGCACCATGCTCACAATTGTTGTTATACTTGAGCTGATTGTGGCAGTCACTGTGTCAGTCCATCTTGTTGAAGCTCTTCGTATTTTTCACTCACTCCTTCGTAGGCAGTTTATTATTTTTAATCTGGACGGATAAGGCTTATATGCTTGAAATTACTAGAAAATAATTTGCTGGACTTTATAAACTAGTGTTATGCTATGATAAATAGTTATAAAAAAGGGGGAGAACCAATTTTTATTGATTGGAATTATTAAAGAAAATTATACAGAGGAGTGAACTTGAAATGACTTTTTAATGAGGTGGGATCCCGAGGCCTACTCCAGTCCGCCGAGGGACTGTTGATGGACAGTGTAATGATTAAGGTTGGATGTCAACTTGGCCAGGCCATGATTCTCAGTGGTTTGAAAGTTGTTATGATGGTGTGATCACTTCCATGATGAGATTCAATATTATGTGATCACCTCCATGATGGAATCTGCTGTGAATAGCCAATCAGTTGAAAGGGAGTTTCCTTGGACATGCGGTCTGCATTGAATGTAAGCAGATATTCTGGAAAGGCTTGTGGGCTTTTGTTTACTCTGGATCCTGCAGTTGGCTCGTGTTCACCTGATTTCCTGTTCTTGGGACTTGAGCTAGTAGCTTATCTGCAGTCTTGCCTGTCTATCTTTGGGATTTGTCAATCTTCACAACGTATGAACAAGAGTCCTGCTCTCCAACCTGCTGATCTTGGGTTCTCCAGCCCCTGTGGCTACATGCATCAGGAGAAGCCTCTGCCCTGACCCAATGACTTGGGACTTGCCAGCTGGTACAACTATGTAAGCCATTTCCTTGATACAAATCTCTCTGTTTATATGCTTTACAGGTTTTGCTTCTGTAGAGAACCCAGACAGAAAGATCCTGTTTGCATCAAGAAAACACAATCAGTGGTATAATTTTGATTTAATATTTTGTTGAACACCAATTAATCCATATGTTCCACATTTGAATTAAGCAAAAAGTACAAAACAAAAAAAGAAAACAAGTTCATTTATCTTCTAGAGCTCATATCTTGAATTATATTTAGTCTGTTGGCTAATAAATGAAGAGTTAAAGTGTTAATTTTCTAAAGCCTCAAGTAAATCCAATTCTCTTGATATAAGCTTTAGATTTCTCTATGCATGTGCTACAAAAACCAATAGTTTAAAGGCAAAAATTGAGATAGAAAGACTAATAACCCAACCCAGTGCCATCAAGTCGATTCCGACTCATAGAAAGACTAAGAAGGAAGATTTAAACAAGTAGGGAAGTAGTGAAAAATAAATCGTGGTAAAATTTGGAAGAAATAATTGAAAATATCCCTAAGAAGGTAGAGTCTTTGTTATACATGAAGTAAAATAAGCAAATATGTTAGTTGTTTATTTTACTATACATATGTGTGTGTGTTTCATTCAATTTATTGTTTTGTCATTCAGATGTAGGATATTTTCAAAACAAAGGGTAAAGAAAGATTCAGGGTTAAAAATCTTGCTTTGAATTGTTTTTTTGAATCTGTTTTTATATTTAAAAAATACTTACAGCCTTTAGTTTTATTCCAACTTTTTTTCTAAATCATAATCCTTTCTTTTAATATATCTGAAGTTGATGATGAGAAACTAAACATCAGTGATAGAGTTCATTCTTCTTAGATTGACAGATGACACTGAGCTTCAGGCTGTGCTTTTCCTTTTTCTGCTACTAACTTATGTCTTAAGTATTTTGGGAAATTTGGCCATCATCATTCTGACCTTGCTGGATCGTCACCTCGAGAGTCCTGTGTATTTCTTCCTCCTGAATTTGTCCTTTTTGGAAATTTTTTTTACCTCTGTCTTTGTTCCCAAAATGTTAGTCAATATTGTAAATGGAGACAAGACTATTTCTTTTGCTGGTTGCCTCACTCAGTATTTTTTTGCCATCCTTCTAGGAGCCACTGAATTTTACATTTTAGCTTCCATGTCCTATGATTTCTATGTTGCCATCTGTAGACCCCTGCATTACATAACCATGATGAGTAGGAGACTGGGCATTCAACTTGTCCTATGTTCCCGGTTCTCTGGTTTGTTAGTTGTCATTGTGCCACATATAATGACTCTCCAGCTGCCTTTCTGTGCATCCAATATCATCAGTCATTATTGCTGTAACTACAGTGTATTTTTGCATTTGTCCTATTCAGACACATATTTCATAGAAATGATTTTTTCTTACTGGGGCTACACTCATCTTTACCTTGGTTTTAGTGATGCTTTCCTACACATACATTATCAGGACGATTCTGAGGATCCCCTCTGTTCAACAAAGGAAAAAAGCTTTTTCTACTTTTTCCTCTCACATGATTGTGGTCTCACTTTCTCATGGAAGCTGTATCTTTATGTATATAAACCCTTCTGTTGAGGATGGCAGCCACTTTCAATAAGGGAGTGGCTGTGCTAAATACCTTAGTTGCCCCTCTGTTGAACCCACTCATGTGTACCCTAAGGAACCAGCAAGTGAAAATAGCCTTCAAAGATATGCTCGGTAAGATACAAGTTTTTTCCCAAAAAGTGAAACTATTTGAGGTACATCATTAAAACAAATAACAAAGAAATGTTTGGAAGACTATGGGTAGACTTTGTAGTAATTTAACAGTTTTTTTTTTTACATTATCTCATTAATGTTCCTAATTGAACAGTGAACTATTTGCCCAATTAAGCTACTTTATCACCATCTCTACTGTTCTCAAAAATTTAAAGGTTTTGTGTGTGTCTGTGTGACCTCCAACACTTTAGTTTTATTTTTCTTGATTTACACCTAACTTTTAAGAAAAGACTAAGGGAAGAGTCAGGATTAGGAATTTGACTTCTAGTAGTTTGTTACAGATGAATTTTTTAATCTTATCCAATGTCATTATGGTCGGCAGTCTCTATATTTATAACTGAGTAACTAAATTCACATTCCAAAGAAATATACTTTAGCTTTTAAATAATAGCTTATGTAATGTATTAGTAAATGGACATAAAGTTGATTTTTTAAAGCCTAAAATTATGATTTAAAGTTAGTCTTTTCACAGTAATCACTCATTGAGAATTTAGGCATAGTCAAGTTTTTGAAGCTAAAAAAAATTTTAAAGAAAATCATTGTATGTTTGTTTTGGTATTGATGGAAAAATGTTAAGTGATGATTTACATACAGATGAAACTGAGCAAATACGTGAAAGAAGTAAAGCAATGATTCAAGTCTGATCTAATTAGAAATATGTTATTCCAGCTTATTTCATATAACTTAGTGTTTTGCCTAATCGATGACCCAATAATCATTTAATAGGTTTTTTTTATGGAATATATTATCTATGGTTTTAATTATTTTATAGGTATAAATCATAGTCCTCAGTATTTTTTTTTCCTCATCACACTAAACTTTAAATCTTTACAGTCTGATTTCCTTAGGCAGGGTCTCCATCACAAGTAAAAGCTGCAACTTTCAGAACACTGCTGTGTCCATGTTCATTTCTTAGAATGTGTGGGCCAGAAACATAACATGGACGGTAGCTAAGAGCTACAGCTACGATATATGGCTGCTAACCAAAAGGTTGGAAGTTTGAATTCACCAGCCACTTTTTGGGAACCCTATTGGGCAGTTCTATTCTGCCCGATAGTGTTGCCATGAATCAGAATCAACTCGACATCAACAGGTTTTTGTTTGTTTTGTTTTATAGATATGTTCTACTCCAACCCCTCGTTTTCAGGAAGAAAACTGAGTCCTAGAGATGTTAAGAAACTTTTACTAAGGCTTGTAGTAAATTAGTATAAAATTTGTACTCTTGGGTTTCTTTGTTCATCCATCAACTAATAATGCAGAACCTATCAGGTAGTGGAGCTACTGTTAGTATCATGGGATACCTAACAAAGGACAAAAAAAAAAAAAAAAAAAAAACCTACTGAAAATGGAGAATTTGTCAGTTGCTATAGCCAAGGAGCCCTTGTTGTGCAGTGTTTAAAGGACAAGACTGATAACTGAAATGTTGGTGGTATGAACCCACCAGCCCCTCCATGGGAGATAAATGTGGCAGTGTGGTTCCATAAGGATTTACAGCCTTGGAAATCCTATGGGGCAGTTCTACTTTGTCCCATAGGGTTACTATGAGTCAAAATCAATTCAATGGCAATGGGTGTATACCTAGTTAAAAAATGGAATGGAGGCAGTGTCTGACCTCCTCTAGCTTTGTGAGTAGGAAGAAGAATCAAAATCAACAGCC
This sequence comes from Elephas maximus indicus, assembly GCF_024166365.1. Classification (NCBI taxonomy): domain Eukaryota; kingdom Metazoa; phylum Chordata; class Mammalia; order Proboscidea; family Elephantidae; genus Elephas; species Elephas maximus. The sequence continues at coordinate 72,729,538 of NC_064838.1, read as the reverse complement.
CAAGGCTGATTCCTATGAGGCAGTGGTCAGATATGCCTCCTGTCCCTACTAATTCTGACTCCAACCATCCCTTCCACAATACTCTCTACTTCTCTGCTGGATTCGATAATTCATTGCAATGGCCACACAGAACTCACAGACCATACTCATGATTACGGGATTTATTAGGGAAGTAACAGGTTACAATTGAGGCTCAAGAACCCTCACGGACACAGTTCTTCCATCAGGTCAGCCTCTTCTCAGCTGGGTTCACAGGCACAACTCTCCCTGGCTGTAGGCCTCTGCCCAAAGGCACTCGGCTTTATCTCTCCATGGGCCAGGAAGCCCACCACACTATCTCCTGCTGCCAGGTCTCTGCTGCCAAGTCTTGCTGGCTTTAGTGTTATGGTTCTCACTCTCTCTGTCTCCTGGTTCCAGAGCTCCTTAGCACAAGGATCCCAGGTCCAAAGGACATACTGTCTCCTGGTTGTTCTTCCCTGGTGGTGGTGGGACTGTCTCTTTCCTGCCACTGAGATGGCTCATTTCAAGCCCAGTGAGATGGCAAAACCAACCAATTCCTTTGATGGACTACAATCACCCTGTCTCACAGTCCTGCCAACCACTTGATTGGGAGTTACAAGACCATGGCTAGAAGGGCAACATAAAAGTAATCAATAACACCACACCTAGCCATAACTGCATCAAAGAGTGACCTAAACACTTAGCACATAATTGATATTAATGAGTTAGTTAGCTAGTTAATTTATTAGTTTTCTAGAAAGTCAAGTAATTGATTAATTAACGCACAAATTTGTATGTCGTTTTAAACACTGTTTTATACACTACCATCAATATATTAATGGTATTCAAGTGAAATATTGTCACCCTATGTTGGCTGCTCTGAGCCCTAGTAGCACAATGGTTAAGAGTTGGTTGCTAGTCAAAAGTTTAGAGTAACAGAATAAATAAAAAAAACAGAGTCCATCAATATGCTGTCTACAAGAGACTCATCTTAGAAACAAAGATGGAAATTCATTAAAAATCAAAGGATGGAAAAAAATTTATCAAGCAAACAGCCACCAAAAAAGAGCAGGAATGGCAATACTAATCTCAGATAAAATAGACTTTAAAACAAAATCCACCATAAAAGACAAAGAAGGATACTATATAATGATAAAAGACAAAGAAGGGTACTATATAATGATTATAGTACTATCCATTGTGAAGACATAACCATAATAAATATCTACACACCCAATGACAAGGCTCCAAAATACATAAAACAAACTCTAACTGCCCAGAAAAGAAAAACTGACGGTTCCACAATAACAGCTGGAGACTTTAACACACCACTGTCAATAAAGGACAGAACATCTAGAAAGAAACCCAGCAAAGGTACAGAAGATATAAAGGACACAATCAGCCAGGTTGACCTTATAGACATACATAGAACACTCCATCCAAGAGCTGCAAAGTACATATTATTTTCCAATGCACATGAATGTTATCCAGAATAATCCACATCGTAGGCCACAGAGCAACCCTCAATGAAATCCAAGGTATTGAGGTAACACAAAGTATCTTCTCTGACCACAATGCCTTCATAGTAGAAATTAACACCAGGAAGAGCAAGGGAAAAAAAATCAGTTACATGGAAACCGAATAACACCTTACTTTAAAACCACTGGACAATAGAAAAAATCAGAGATGGAATAAAAAAATTCCTAGAATCGAATGAGAATGAAAACACATCATATCAAAACCTTTGGCACACAGCAAAGGCAGTCCTCAGAGGTCAATTTATAGCACTAGATGCAGCCATCAAAAAAAGAAGAGTCAAAATCAAAGCATTAGCTACACAACTCAAACAAATAGAGAACAGCAAAAGAAGCCCACAGCCACCAGAAGAAAGGAAATAATAAAGATCACAGCAAAAATAAATGAAACAGAGAATAGAAAAACAATAGAAAGAATCAACAAAACCAAAAGTTGGTTCTTTGAAAGAATCAACAAAATTGACAAACCGCTGGCCAAACTGACAAAAGAAAAACAGGACAGAATGCAAATAACCCAAATAAGAAATGAAATGGGAGACATTACAACAGACCCAACAGAAATAAAAAGAATCATAACAGAGTATTATGAAAAACTATACTTCAACAAAATTGAAAACCTACAGGAAATGAGCAATTTTCTAGAAACACACTACCTACCCAAACTAACACAAAACAATGTTGAAAATCTGAACAGACCGATACAAAGAAAAGAGATTGAAAAGGAAATAAAATAAGCTCTCAGCAACAACAAAAGCCCAGATGGCTTCGCTGGAGAATTTTACCAACAATTCAGAGAAGAGCCTACACCAGGACTACTCTATTTCAGAACATAGAAAAGGAAGCAATACTTCTGAATTCCTTCTATGAAGCCAGCATAACCCTGATACCAAAACAGGCAAAGACACCACAAAAAAAGAAAATTACAGATCAATATCTCTCATGAATATAGATGCAAAAATTCTCAACAAAATTCTAGCCAATAGAATTCAGCATTATAACAAAAAAATAATATACCACGACCAAATGGGATTCATACCAGGCATGCAAGGATAGTTCAACTTTAGAAAATCCATCATCACATAATAAAAGGAAAGAAAAGAATCGCTTGATCATCTCAATCGATGCAGAAAAGGCATTCAACAAAATGCAACACTCATTCCTTATAAAAACTCTACAAAAGTTTGGCATTTTGAATCCAGCCACACCTTGGAAACCCTATGTGGCAGTTCTACTCTGTCCTATAGGGTCGCTATGAGTCAGAATCTACTGGACAGCAATGGGTTTTTTGTTGATTGCTCATTTCCAAGGACAGATTAAACAGATGCTGTGCAGGTAGAAGTTTTATTGACAAGGATAACCACACACAAATACACATAATATTTTAAAAGTCTCAATCAAGCCTTCTTAGAGAGGAAGAAAAACTAGGCATTAATCCAAAAAACACAAAATAATAAATGTTGGAGAGGCTGTGGAGAGATTGGAACACTTCTACACTGCTGGTGGGAATGTCAAATGCTACAACCACTTTGGAAATCAATTTGGCGCTTCCTTAAAAAGTTAGAAATAGAACTACCATACGATCTAGAAATCCCACTCCTTGAAATATATCCTACAGAACTAAGAACCTTTACACGAACAGATATATGCACACCCATGTTTATTTTAACACTGTTCACAATAGCAAAAAGATGGAAGCAACCAAGGTGCCCATCAATGGATGAATGGATAAATAAATTATGGTATATTCACACAATGGAATACTATGCATCCATAAAGAACAGTGAGGAATCTGTGAAACATTTCATAACATGGAGGAACCTGGAAGGTATTATGCTGAGTGAAATTAGTCAGTTGCAAAAGGACAAATATTGTATAAGACCCCTACTATAAGAACTTGAGAAATAGTTTAAACTGAGAAGAAGACATTCTTTTGTGGTTACGAGAGGGGGGAGGGAGGGAGAGAAGGAAGGGGTATTCTCTAATTAGATAGTAGATAAGAACTACTTTAGGTTAAGGGAAAGACAGCACACAATACAGGGGAGGTCAGCGGACTAAATCAAAAGCAAAGAAGTTTCCTGAATAAACTGAATGCTTCGAAGTCCAGCGTAGCAGGGGCAGTGGTCTGGGGACCATGGTTTCAGGGGACATCTAAGTCAGTTGGCATAATAAAATCTATTAACAAAATATTCTGCATCCCACTTTGAAGAGTGGTGTGTGGGGTCTTAAATACTAGCAAGCAGCCATCTAAGATGCATCAATTGGTCTCAACCCACCTGGATCAAAGGAGAATGAAGAACACCAAGGACACAAGGTGATTATTAGCCCAAGAGACAGAAAAGTCCACATGAACCAGCGACTACATCAGCCTGAGACCAGTAGAACTAGATAGTGCCCGGCTACAACTCATGACTGCCCTGACAGGGAACACAACAGAGAACACCTGAGGGAGCAGGAGAGCAGTGGGATGCAGACCCCAAATTCTCATAAGACCAAACTTAATGGTCTGACTGAGACTGGAAGGACCCTGGTGGTCATGGCCCCCAGACCGTCTGCTGGCCCAGGACAGGAACCATTCCCGAAGCCAACTCTTCAGACATGGATTGGACTGGACAAGGCGTTGGAGAAGGATGCTGGTGAGGAGTGAGCTTCTTGGATCAGGTGGACACTTGAGACTATGTTGGCATCTCCTGCCTGGTGGGGAGATGAGAGGGTGGAGGGGGTTAGAAGCTGGTGAAAAGGACACGAAAAGAGAGAGTGGAGGGAGAGAGCAGACTGTCTCATTAGGGGGAGAGTAACTGGGAGTGTGTAGCAAGGTGTATATGGGTTTTTGTGTGAGGGACTGACTTGATTCATAAACTTTCACTTAAAGCACAATAAAAATTATTAAAAAAAAAAAGAGAGGAAGAAAAACTTAATAAATCGGTGGAAACATCATCATCATTGGTGTTTTTTACTGAAAGAGGTATTAAAAAGTTATTTTTCTGTCAACTAACCTGAATTTCAAATGTGTGCTTGTTTAGTATCACAAATATCCAGTATAGTGACTTTAGAAAGTTGACAGAACTGAGAAAACTTTTGTTGTGGCATATGTTGTCAAACATAAAAAATTGTAGTATGAAATTTTAATCATCTGTGATAATTACTTTTGGTAGAATTTTAAATTTTTTATTATATCTCAGAGTTCTTTCGTATGTAATGATATTCGCCATCTACAAAATATGTATTTCAATACTCAGACATTTCTCATTTATCATCCCAACAATCGTTGCTATGCTTGAGCCCATCGTTGCAGCCACTGTGTCAATCCACCTTGCTCGGGGTCTGCCTCTTTTTTGCTGACCTTCTAATTTACCAAGGATAATGTCCTTCTCCAAGGACTGGTCCCTCCTGATAACATGTCCAAAGTATGTGAGACATGTTCTCACGATCCTTGCTTCTAATGAGCATTCCAACAGTTTTCTTCCAAGACAGATTTGTTCGGTCTTTTGGCAGTCCATGGTATATTCAATATTCTTTGCCAACACCATCATTCAAAGGCATCAATTCTACTTTGAGCTTCCTTATTCATTGCCCAGCTTTCACATGCATATGAGGCAACTGAAAACCATTGCCTGAGTCAGGCCCACATTAGTCCTTAAAGTGACACCTTGGCTTTTGAACACTTTAAAGAGGTCTTTTGCAGCAGATTTGCCCAATGCAATGTGTTCTTTGGTTTCTTGACTTCTGCTTCCATGAGTGTTGATTGTGGATCCAAATAAAATGAAATCCTTGACAACTTCAGCCTTTTTTTCTGTTTATCACGATGTCGCTTATTGTTTCAGTTGTGAGGATTTTTGTTTTCTTTATGTTGAGGGGTAATCCATAATGAAGGCCATGGTCTTTGATCTTTGACAGTAAGTGCTTCAAGTCTTCTTCACTTTCAGCAAGGAAGGTTGTGTCATCTGTATAATGCAGGTTGTTAATGAGTTTTCCTCCAGTCCTGATGTAGCATTCTTCTTCATATAGTCCAGCTTCTCAGAATATTTGTTCAGCATACGTATTGCATAAGTATGGTGAAAGGATATAAAGGATATAAATCTGATGCACACCTTTCCTGACTTTAAACCACGTGGTATCCCCTCATTCCATTCAAATGACTGCCTCTTGATCTGGCTTCTTTAGGACAGGAATAAGTCTAAAGTGAGGAAAAACAAGAACTAACACAGACTTCAGTTCATCTTCATAGGCTCCGGCTCTACCTTTTGATTCCAGCTTGTTCTTGCTCTCCCCTTCCAACTACCTGTTCTGTGAATTTCTCAAACTACAGCATCAGTCATCAAGAAAATAGCCTTACGGTGAATGTTTAGTAGGTTCCCAGATTTCTTAAGGTCAACCTTAATTATTTATAATTCTACTTATGAATCATCTATCTGTGTGTATTGATACCAAGAGTATTTTCAGGAGAACGGAATCTTAAAGATGAGTCGTCTAAACCACTGCTGGTTGTGTACAGGGCACTTTTTGTCCATGGTCTGCAGTGTCAAAACTATAAGACTCTGGCTGATGAAATATTTGCTGCCTTAGAACATTTTTTCCATGTAATGAATATTACAGGGTTGACTGGTTGCTTACAAGTATGATATAGAGCATGGAGAAGAAAAATGGTGACATCAGGTATTTAAATTCCACTTTCATGTTCCCTATGTTGTTGTAAGTTGCTGTCAAATCAGTTCTGACTCTTGGTGAACCCATGTGTTACAGAGTAGAATTGCTCCATAGAGTTTTCTTGGCTGTAATCTTTCAGGAAGCAGATTTCCAGGCCTTTTCTTCTGTGGTACTCTTTGGTGGGTTTGACCTGTCAACCTTTTGGCTAACAGTCAAACACAAACCTTTGGGCCACCTAGGGACCTATGTGCCCTATGAGGGACATGAAAATTTTTTATGACTACTCTGAAAGAAACCTTTATCTCCTGTAGTTGGAGGCCACAGATTGCTGAACACCCAATCCAAGTCTAATCCTGTATGTGGTAGAATTAGAACATAAATTGAAACCTTGGACTTTCAAGGTTTCATTTATCAATGTTAGGGCATTGATTTGGAAGTTATGGGATCTTGAACGTTGAGATGGGGCACTTGGACATATTCTGATAGAGCTATTTGCTCCAAACCCCTAAATTCCATCTTGCATTCTTCACCACTTGTGCCTGAGCAGGTTAGTCTCCTCTAGTCTGAAGAGCCTGAGGTAGTTGCCTTGCGAGGCATTGCTGATTATCTTTAAGAACTACCCCATAATAGCTTACCTCTCCTTGCTTCTAAAATTATATTCAGGATCAATTCCTAGCAAGCTCTAAAGGGTAGAGTACAAAGTGCAACCTGTGAGGAGGTGGCATATAAAAAAATTATACAGTTTTGCTAATTTATATCAACAGAAAATTGGTGCGTATGTGGGAGTAGACATTAACAATGTAGGACCAAAGTAGAATATAAAGATGTATCAAGCTGAATTTATTAACATGGGTCTCTAAGAAAAGAATCATAATTAGATGTTTTAGTTCGATTAGCTAGGAATGGCTCTATTTGTTGATCAGGTGAATAAAATATGGATCCAAAGGTCAGATACACTAAAAGCTGAAAGACCTGAACTTCTTCGGTGTACTAGAGAGGGAGTTATTTAAAGGCTTAGCAAAATTAGAATGCTAGAGTGAATATAGAAAATAAAACCTGCTCATTCACCCCCAAGAAAATCCAGAGCAAATTTTTCAAAACAACAATTACATATTCTTGTAGGGAGCACCAGTATTAATGAAGAGCTGTGTAGTTTCTATTTTTTGCAAGCCAGAAATTACAGTGTAAACTACTACAACTGAACTGGGATCCCAAAATACAGTGGAGTTGATGGGAGCCAGAAGTTGCAGGGAACAAGTGGCAACACAGAATTGCCAAAGACTGGGTGGATATGGCTATTATAATGGGAGCAGAGCCAAAATAGTAATCATAATTACAGAGATCTGTGGCATTGTCTAGTTCATCACAGGGTGCCTACTACTAAAACAAATAGCTAGCTTACTAAAGTCTGTTTTAATCTGTGTGTGAAGAAACTCTCTAGGTATAGAGAACTAAAGTGTTTTGAATCACCAAGAACCATGGCCCCTCAATTTATTTCCATATTTGAGTTGGTTCACAGACCCAGGGCCCTTGAAAGGAGAGTGGAGCCAAGGTCTTCTTCAGTAATGATGCTGCTTCACTGCCAAAAAGTTGTGCTGTCAATATTCTCACCATTCCTCCCTAAATAGACTTAAAGTCGATTACCAGGGTTAATATGCATTGGAAAATCAGAATTTTCAAGGGTAACTGGACCCTGGTTCTTAACTGACCCAAATTTCTGGAGAGCCAAAATATCACTGTGGTCTCCCAGTCAGCTGGGCCTTGTGGAATTTTGGTAATCAGTTAAGTTTTGGCTCAGGATAATCCCACAGTGGATTTAGTTTCACTCTTTAAATGCAGTCTGGGGCGTGGATAATTGAATCAAATGTGCAAATAGAAATTCAGAGAAAGCTGAGTAAGTATTGTAAAAGGAAATAATAACCATGCCATTTATCTCCTATCTAATTTTTTCCTAGGCAATTTTTATTATTAAATATTCGTTATGAAAATTTATAAACATATACTGCTGCAGAAGAGTATAATAAATACCCGTGAACTCATCATTTCATTTTTGGCTATTGTAAATATTATGCCATCTGTATTTAGTGTACAACTCCTTCAACGTTTCTGGAGCACGGTTTTTAAAAAAATGCCATATATCAAATCATTTCAGTTCTAAATACTCTGTTGTTTAACTCTAACAGATAAGGAATGTAAAAACATAACTCCTAGAACATACACATTTCAATATTACTCAATCATTTAAAAATGCTACTTTACATTTTCTTTGTTTAAATTAGCAATAGTTCAAAGTCTACATGTGATACATGCTAAATATGTCTCAGTATATTTTTTAAAATCTAGAATAGTGTCTCCAAACCCTTCCCCCTTTTTTTCTCCTATGCTTTTTGTTTGTTGAAGTAATTGGGTTATTTTAATATGGAATTTGCCACGTTCTGTATCGGATAGTTTGAATCTTTATTTAACATGTTCTTTTATCCTCTGTATTTTTTGTAAAATGGTAGTTAGAGAAACACGTTTAATTAAATTCAGGTTCTTTGAAAGGTGCCAAGAATTATTACATGCTTACAGTTGCCGTGTATTGGGTGGCATATGATACCTGGTTTCACCACTTTATAGGATGTTAAAATGGATCAGTATTTTAGGTATCGACCTGTTTTATCCATTGCAAAATTTATCATAAACATTTCCCTGAGTGGCAGCAGTTCCCCTTGTTGCCTGTTTCCCTTGTTTTATTAGAAAATGTAACTTTTCAATGTTTTGATTCCATCTTTTTTCTAGCATTTATTAATTGTGATGCTTCTTTAAATAATTTTCCTTCATCGATTATCTAGTCACTCATAAATACTGTCTGTTTTCTAACTTTTATTTACCGCTTTTCAGAATAAGAGTTGTTGTCCACTGTATAGTCATCTAGTGCTGCTATAACAGAAATACCACAAGTGGGTAGTATTAACAAGGAGAAATTTATTTTTTCACAGTCTAGTAGGCTAGAAGTCCAAATTCAGGGTGTCAGCTCCAGGAGAAGGCTTTCTTTCTCTGTCAGGTCTGGAGGAAGGTCTTTGTCATCAATCTTCCCCTGGACTAGGAGCTTCTCCATGCAGGAACCCTGGGTCCAAAGGACACGCTCTGCTCCAGGCACTGCTTTCTTGGTGGTATGAGGCCCCCAACTGTCTGTTTGCTTAACTTTCGTTTTCTCTCATGTAAGATGAAAGGTGGTGCAGGCCACACACCAGGGAAACTTTCTTTACATTGGATCAAGGATCTGACCTGAGCAAGGGTGTTACATCCCACCCTAATTCCCTTTATCCACAGCCAGACATTGTGATTTATAACACATGGGAAAATCGCAAAATGGAGGACAACCACACAGTACTGGGAACCACAGCCTAACAAAATTGACACATATTTTGGGGGGACACAATTCAATCAGTGACATCTACCAAAATTCAAAGTTTGAACAAATGTGGTTTTGGAATTATAATGAACCTTATTTTTTTGGTCATTGGTCATTGAGAGCCCCTTGAGTTGATTCCTATGTCCTTTAACATGATTCCATTGATCTTTGATAATTTTCTTATTTTAGGTGTGACAACATATTCCAAATTCATCATTGTGGAATCAGCCATTTCTTTAAGAAGTCCTGGTCCCTTTTATCCTTATTAAAATTGCACAAAAAGTCAAATATAATAAGAATTAAATATGCAGCACATAATTCCCAGTCTCAATGAACTGATACATTAAGTAGATTAAAATAATATTTAAAAATTAACTATGTTTCATTGAAAGAAGAGGAGAAGGGGTCAGATCTGAATATTCTTAAAATGCAACTGAAAAATGAAGTTTTATTATCTGAAAAGGAATACATTGTTTAAGAAGGTAGCTATGTAAAGTCATGATGCTTCAGATAGAAGTCAAAGGAAAAATACAAGTATATATTAGATAGTGTAATATGAAAATTGAGCCAATCCTGATACCATTTTGTACATTTCCAAAATAATACATTTCAGTTGGATACCTCATATCTTAGGCTGGGTTCCCTAGAAAAGCAAAACCAGTGAAGCATATATATGAAATACATAGAACATACAATATACAATACAGAAGACTATAAAACATAGGATATATAATATAGGAGAATATACAAGAATATAGAAGAATACAGAATATAGAATGTAGAAGAATATAGAAGACAGAAGAGTATAGAATATAGAAGAATAGAGAATACAGAAGAATGTAGAATACAGAATATAGAAGACAATAGACAATAGAATATAGATTATAGAAGAATATAAAATATAAATGAATATAGAATACAGAAGAATATAGAATATAGAAGAATGTAGAATATAGAAGAATATAGAACATAGAACAGAGAACAAAGGGCATACAATATAGAATACAGCATAGGCATATGGCATATGGAGTATAAAGGAATACAGAAAATAGAAGAATATAGAATAGTATAGAATATGGAAGAATATAAATTATACAATAATGAAGAATATAAAATAATATAAGATATAGAAAATATAAAATATACAAAAATATGTAGAGTATACAATATAAAAGAATATGGAATATGGAACATAGAATATAGAAGGTAGAAGATAGATTGACCATACAATATAGAGTATAGAATATACAACATAGAAGAATATAGAATTTGGAATATAGAATATAGAAAAACATAGAATAAAGAATTACATAGAATATAGAGTATAAAAGAATATAGAGTATAGAATATAGAATATGAAATATATAATATAGAAGAAAACAGAATATAGAATATTGAAGAATATGGAATATAGAATATAAATGATTATACAATATAGAATATAGAACATAAAATGTAGAATATAGAATACAGAAAAATATAGAATGTAGAATTCAGAATATAGGATACAGAATAGAGAAGAATATAGAATGTACAATATAGAATATAGAAGAATATAGTATATAATAGAACATAGAAAATAGAATGTTGAATATAGCATACAGAATATAGAATATAAAAGAATATAGAATAATCTAGAGTACAGCAGAATATAGACTATAGAATGTACCTAGAATATAGAAGAATGCAAAATACACAATAAAGAAGAATATAGAATATAGAAAAATACAGAATATACACGAATACAGAATATAGGGTATATATATAGAAGAATATAAAATATAGAAGAAGATAGAGAGGAGATACAACAGAGAATACAGAAGTTGACAGAAGAAAGAAGGTTGAACATAGAACGTAGAATATTGAATATAAATATAGAATATGGAATATAGAATAGGGAAGAATGTAGAAGGATATAGAACATAGACTATAGAATATATGGAATATAGAATATGGAAGAAAATAGTATATAGGAAATATAGAGTATAGAACAAAGAATATAGCATGTGACATATAGAAAAAAGAATATAGGAGAATATAGAATAATGAATATAGAACAATATAGAACACAGAATATAGAAAATAGAATATAGAACACAGAATATTGAAGAATATACAATACAGAATATACAAGAATATAGAATACAGAATATAGTATGTAGAATATAGAAGAATACAGAATAAAGAAGAATATAGAGCATAGAACGTAGAAAATAGAACAGTAGAAGAAAGAATATAAAATATAGAAGAATATAGAATAAAGAAAATGTACAATATAGAAGAATATAGGAAGTAGAATATAGAATAATATAAAAGAAAATAGAGAATATAGAAGAGTATAGAATACAGAATATAGAAAAGAGAAGAGTATAGAATATAGATTATCGAAGAATATAGAATGTACAAAGAAGGACATAGAATATAGAAGAATGCAGAACATAGAACACAGATCATAGCATATAGAATGTACTATATAGCATATAGAATATAGAAGAATATAGAAGCATATAGAAGACAGTGTATAAAATACAGAAGAATATAGAAGAATATACAATACAGAACACATAATATACAATATACAAGAATATAGAATGTAGAATAGAAAAGAATATAGAGAGTATAGAAGAATATAGAAAGCAGAAAAATAAAATATAGAACATAGAATATGAAAGGATATACAATATAGAATAGAGTATATTGAATACAGAATATAGAAGAATACAGAATACTAAAGAATATAGAATACAGAATACAGAAGGATATAGAACCTGAATATACAATATAGAAGAATATGAAATATACAATATAAAATACAGAAGTTAGAATATAGAATATAGACTATAAAATATAGAATATAGAAAATAGAGAATAGATTATAGAATATTGAATATAGAACAATATACAGTATAGAATGTAGAATATAGAATACAGAAGAATATAGAATGTAGAATATACAATATAGAAGACTATAGAAGTATGTAGAATATAAAAGATATAGCATATACAATATCAAAGAATATAGAATATAAAATATAGCACATACATTTCGAATATAGAATATAGAAGAATGTAGAATATAGAAGAATGTAGAAGAGAATAAAGAATATTGTTTATAGAAGAATATAGAATATAGAAGAATATAAAATGTACAATTTAGAATATAGAATATACAAGAGTATAGAATAATAGAATATAGAAAATATAGGTTGGAAAATATGCAATATAGGAGAATACACAATATAGAATGTAGAATGTAGAAATTAGAATACAGAATATAGTATGTACTACACAGAGTATAGAAGAATAGAGAATAATATAGAATAAAGAATATAGAAGAATACAGAATTTAAAATGTAGAATATAGAACACAGAATATAGAAGACCTTAGAATATAGAAGAATTTATAATATAGAAAGCGGAATATAGAATTTAGAAGAATGCAGAATATCGAAGTATGTAGAATGTAGAATACAGAAATTTGAAAACAGATTATAGACTATAGAAGAATATAGAATAATTTATAATATAGAATGTGGAATATAGAAGAATATAGATTATACAATATAGAAGAATGTAGAATATAAGATCTAGAACATAGAACACAGAATATAGAATATAGAAGAGTATGGGATATGGGATATAGAAGAATGTAAAATGTAGAATATAGAATATAAAATATAGTATACAGAAGAATACAGAATATAGGATATTGATGAATATAGAATAGATAAATGTACAAAGTAGCAGAATATAGAATACAGAATATAGAATATAGAAGTATATAGATTACAGAATAGAGAAGAACAAAGAATTTAGAATATAGAGTGTAGAACACAGAATAGAGAATATAAAAGAATACAGATTGTAGAATATAGAAGAATATCAAATATAGAATGTAGAAAATAGAATAAAGAAGATTATAGAATGCAGAACATAGAATATTGAATATAGAATAGAGTACAGAGTATAGAATATTGAATATAGAAGATAGAATGTAGAAGAATATAGAAAATAGAATATAAAAGATTATAGAATATGGAGTACAGAAGAGCACAGAAAATAGAAGAATATAGGGAATAGAATATAGATGAATGAAGAGTATATAATATAGAAAGTAGAATACAGAGTATAGAGGAATATAGGATATACAATATAGAAGAATATAGGATACAGAATAGTACAGAAAATCAGAGTATAGAATATAGAACATAAAAGAATATAGAAGAAGATAGAAGATAGAAAGAAGATAGAAGGTAGAGGACAGAAGATTGAACATAGAACGTACAATACAGAATATAGAGTACAGAATATAGAAAACAGAATATACAATGTAGAAGTATATAGAATGTAGAATATAGAACATATATAGAATATATATATCTTAAATATATATTTAATATAGAATACACTGTAGAACAATTTATTGTAGACTATAGAATAATATTGAATGTAGAATATAGAAAATAGAACACAGAATATAGAAGAATATACAGTTGGGAATGTAGAATATAGAATTTACAATATAGATTATGGAATATAGAACATACAATACAGAATATAGAAGAATACAGTATATAGAATAATATAGCTTATAGAATATTGAATATAGAATATAATATATAAAATGTACTATATAGAAGAATGTAGAATATAAAATACAGAATATAGAATGTAGAAGTATTCAGATTCTAGAATATAAAATATAGAATTTTGAATGCAGAATATAGAACATAAAGTATAGAATATGGAAGAATATAGATTATAGAATGTAGAATATAGAACATAGACTATGGAATACAGAATAGAGAAGAATATAGTACATGGAAGAATGTAGAACATAGAATATAGAGTACAAAATATACAATATAGAATAATATAGACCATAGAACATAGTAGAATAAAGAATACAGAAGAATATAGATAATAGAAAACAGAATATACAATATACAATATAGAAGATAAAATATAAAAGAATACAGTATATAGAATACAGTAGAATACAGAATATAGAAGAGTATAGAACATAGACTAATATAGAAAATGGAATATAGAAGAATATATAATGTAGAATATATGAGAGAGGAATATAGAATGTAGAAGAATATAGGATATAGAATATAGAAAAAAGAATATAGAACATAGACTATAGAAGAAAACAGAAGATACAAGATAGAAGACAAAAGTTGATAGAAGGTAGAAGGTAAAAGATAAATTGAACATAGAACATAGAATGTCAAAAAGAATATAGAATATAGAGTTTAGAATATAGACTATAAACTATAGAATGTAGAATACAGGATGTAGAATATAGAATATTGAAAAGTTTAGAACATAGAATGTAGAATATAGAATAATACAGATTATACAATACAGAATACAGAAAAATAGAATATGTAAGATTATAGAATATATCTGGGCTGGGTAGAAGAATATAGAATTTAGAACATAGATTATAGAATATAGAAGAATATAGAATATAGAATATGAAATATAGAAGAGTACAGATTATAAAACAGAATATAGAATGTAGAAAGTACAATATAAATTATAGAACACAGAAGAATATAGAATATAAAATGTAGAAATACAATATAAAATATAGAATATGGAATATGCAATATAGAATATAGTATATAGAACACAGTATATAGAGGAATACAGAACACAGAATATAGACTGTTTAATATAAAATATAGGAGAATATACAATACAGATTATAGGGTACAGAATATAGGATATGGAAGATAGTGTATAGAAGAATAGAGATTATAGAATAATTTAGACTATAGAAGAATATACAATATAGAATATAGAAGAATAAATAGTATAGAATGTAGAATATAGAAGGATATAGAATAGAAAAGAATGTAAAATATAGAATATAAAAGAATACAGAATACAGAAGAATATAGATTATAAAATATAGAAAAATATAGAATACAGAGTACAGAATAGAGGCTATAGAAGATAGAATATAGAATATAGTAGAATACAGAGTACAGAAGAATATAAAATATAGAATATAGAAGAATATAGTGTATAGAAAAATATAGAATATAGAATGTGGAGCATAGTATACAGAGCATGGAATATAAAGAGTATAGAACATAGAATATAGAAAAATATACAATATAGAACAATATAGAATTTAGAATATAGATTATAGAAAAATATAGAATATAGATTATAGGAGAATATAGTATATGGAGTGTAGAAGAATATAAAATAGAGAATATAGAATATAAAATAATATACAATATTGAAAAATATAGAATATAAAATATAGAAATAGAATGAGAATATAGAAGAATATAGGATAGAGAAGAATATAAAAAATAGAAGACAGAAGATTGAACATACAACATAGAAAAAAGATTATCAAATATAGAATGCACAGTATAGAATATAGAATATCAGATATGAAATACAGAACATAGAGCTCAGAATGTAGAATATAGAATATAAAAAATGTAGAACATAGATGAATTTAGAATACAGTATATAAAACATAGAATAAAGAACAGAGAAGAATTTATAATATAGAATGTAGAATACAGAATATAGAAGAATATTTATTATAACAGAGAATATAGGACATAGAACATGGGATATACACTATAGAATATAGAATACAGAGTATAGAGGAATATAGATTAAAGAGAAGAATATAGAATAGAGGATGTAGAAGTTAGAATGTTGAATATAGAATACAGAATATAGAATATACAATATGGAACGTGGAATACAGAATATAGAAAATACAGTATATAGAAGAATATAGAACATAGAATATAAAATACAGAATGTAGAAGAATATAGAATATACAAAATAGAATGTAGAATATGGAATATAGAATATACATTATAAAAGAATATACTATATAGAAGAACATTGACTATAGAACATAGAACATACAATGTAGAATATACAGTATAGAATATAGAACACAAAATATAGAATATGGAAGAATATAGAATATAGGACACAGAAGGATATAGAATATACTATATAGGAGTATACAGTATAGGATATAGAAGAATACAGAATACAGAAGAATATAAAATATAGAACATAGAATATAGAATATAAAAGAAGATAGAAGACTGAAGATGATAAAGATAAGATTGAACATAGAACATAGAGTAAAGAATACAGAACATAGAAGAATATAGAGTATAGAAGATAGAATACAGAAGAATACAGTATGTAGAATAGAGAAGAATATATAATGTAGAATATAGAATAATATAAAATATAGAATGCACAATGTAGAATATGGAATATAAAATATAGAGGAATACTGCATATAAAAGAATGCAAAATAGACTATAGAACATAGAATATAGAAGAATACACAATATAGAAGAATATAGGATATAGAAGAATACAGAATGTAGAATATAGCACATGCAGGAATACAGGGTGGAGTATAGATTATAAAGCATAGGATATAGAACACAGAACATAGAAGATAGAATATAGAATGTAAGATGTAGAAGAATATAAAAGAATACGGAAGAATATAAAATGTAGAAGAATACAGAATATAGAAGAATATACAAAGTAGAATATAGAATATACAAGAAAATAGAATAGAGGAAAATATAGAGAGAACATAGAAGAATATAGAATATAGCATACAAAAGAATATAGGATACTGAAATAGAATATAGAATATGCAATATAGAACTTAGGATATAGAAGAATATACAAGAGTACAGAATATAGAAGAATATAGAATATAGATAAAGAATATAGAAAATAGAATATAGAAGAATATAGAATGTAGAATATAGATCATAGAATATAGACGAATATAGCATATGGAAGAACACAGAATATAGAATATGAACATACAATGTAGAATATAGACTACAGAATATAGAAGATACAAGATAGAATATAGAAGAATAGAGAATAGTGAAGAACATGGAATATAGAATTTAGAAGAAAATAGAATACAGATTATAGAAGAATATAGAATGTAGAACACAGAATATAGAATACAGAGGGATATAAGACATATAAAGTAGAATGTAGTATATAGAATATGGAATGGAGGAAGTAGAACATAGAATTTAAAATATAGAATATTATTCAACATAGAAGAATATAAACTATAGAATAATATAGAATGTAAAAGAATACAGAATGTAGAATATAGAAAAATATAAATTATACAATATAGAAGAATATAGAATGAAGAATGTAGAATATAGAATACGGAATATAGAAAAAAGAAGAATACACAATATAGAAAATTGAAGAATGTAGATTATAGAATATAGAAGAATATAGAATGTAGGATACAAAGTACAGGATATAGACTTTAGAAGAAAGAATATGGAATATAGTAGAATATAGAACACAGAAGAATTTAGAATATAGGCTATAGAATATGAAATACGGAATACAGTATATAGTAGGAAAGAGAATATAGAAATACAACAGATACAATACAGAATATAAAAAATATAGAATATAGAAGGAAATAGATTATAGAAAAAATAGATTATGGAAGAATATAGAATACAGAATGTAGAAGAATATAGAATATGGAAGAATACAGAATAAAGAAGATTTAGAATGTAGAAGAATATAGAATATACATTATAGAAGAATATAGAATACAGAATATAGAAGGCTATAGAATATAAATTTAGAATATAGAATATAGATGAATATAAAATGTAGATGACAGAATACAGAATATACAATGTATAGATAATAGAATGTAGAATGTAGAAAAATAGACCATAGAAAATAGAACATAGAATATAGAGTTTAGAATGTCAAAAATAGAATAAAGAATATAGAATTCAGAACATAGAATATAGATAAACTTAAAATATACATTGTAGAATATAGAACATACAATATAGACAAACTCAGAATATAAAATATAGACTATAGAAGAACATAGAATGTAGAATATAGAATACAGAAGAATATAGATTATAGAATATACAATGTAGACTATAGAAGAATGTAGAATATAGAACATAGAATATAAAATATTGACACATATCATATAAAGAATATAGGACATACAATATAGAAGAATATAGAATGTAGATATTAGAATATAAAGGAATATAGAGTATAGAATATGGAATATAAAATACAGAATATAGAAGAATACAGGACATAGAAATTAGAATGTAGAATATAGAATTCAGAATATAGAATATAGCAAAATTTAAAATATAGAAGATAATGGAACATAGACTATAGAATAGAGGATAGAGAATACAGAATAGAGAATAAAGAACACAGAAGAATTTAGTGTACAGAATGTAGACTTTTGAATACAGAATGTAGAATGTAGTATATAAAATATAGAATACAGAACATAGAGTATAGAACAATACAGATTATAGAACATACAAGAAGGTAGACTATAGAATGTAGAGTGTAGGATATAGAATATAGAGCAATATAGGATACAGAAAATAGAATGTAGAATATAGAATACACAATATGGAATATAGAAGAATAAAGTATACAGAATATACAATATAGAATAATGATGAATATGGAATATTCAATATAATAGGTAAAATGTACACTGTAGAAGAATATAGAGTACAGAATGTAGGATGTAGAAGTATACAGATTATAGAATACAGAAGAATTAGGATGTAGAATAGAGAATAGAGAAGAATATAGATCATAGAATATTGACGAATATAGAATACAGAAGAATATGGAATGTAGAGTGTAGAAAATAGAATTTAGCATACAGAACGAAGAAGAGAGAAGAATAAAGAATATTGAAGAATTTAGAATGTAGACTGTAGAATGTAGATTTTAGAATACAGAATATAGAATATAGAGGAAAGTAGATTATAGAATATAGAAGAATATAGAATATATAAAGTAGCATGTAGAATATAAAATATGGAATATAGAATACACAAGAGTAGAGTATATAGAAGAAAACAGAACATAGAAGATAGAAGACAGAATATAGAAGAAAATAGAATATAGAATACAGAAGAATATAGAAGAAAATAGCATATACAAGAATACAGAATATTGAAGAATTAGAATATGAATATAGAAGAATATAGAATATGCATTATAGAAGAACATAGATAGAAGACAATACAATACAGAATATAGAAGAATATAAAACATGAACCCAGAATATAGAATATAAAATGTAGAAAATTGAATATACAATATAGAAGAACATAGAATACAGAATTTAGAATATAGAATATACAAGAATATAGGATATCAATGACAAACTATAGAAGATAGAATATAGAATGTTTACCAATGTTGTATGTAGAATATAGAATATAAGATATAGTATTTGCAATATAGGAGAATGTAGAATAATATAGATTATAGAATATAAAATAACATAGAATATGGAATATAAAGTATAGATTATGGAAGAATTTAGAATGTAGAATATAGAATTCAGAATATAGAATATAGAATATAGCAAAATTTGGAAGATTGAATAGAAGAAAATGGAATATAGAAATTCGAAAGGAGAATAAAGAATATAGAAGAATTTAGAACATAGAATGTAGACTGTAGAATATAGATTATAGAACATAGAAGAAAGTAGAACATATAATGTACAGTGTAGAATATAGAATATACAGGAAAATAGAATACAGAACATAGAAGAACATAGAATGTAAAATGTAGAATATAGAATACAGTATATAGAAGAATATAGAATTTTGAGGTATATAGAATATACAATATAATATGCAAAATGTACAATATAGAAGAATATAGAATATAGGGTACAGAATACAGGATGTAGAGCATATAGATTATAGAATAGAGAAGAATACAGAATGAAGAATATAGAACAAAAAATACAGAAAAATATACAATTACAAGGTACAGTGTAAAATATAGAACATAGAATACAGAATATACGAGAGAGTAAAAATATTGAAGAGTTTAGAATATAGAATGTAGACTGGAAAATATAGAAGAGACTGTAGAAAGTAGAATTTAGTATATAGAACATAGAAGAATATAGATTACAGAATATAGAAGAATACAGAATATACAATGTAGAATATAGAGTATATACAGAAGATAGTAAATAGAAAAATACAGAATGTAGAACATAGAACAGAGTAGAACACAGAATATAAAAGCATACAGAACATAGAAGAAAATAGAATATAGAAGAATATAGAATACAGAGTACTGAAGAATATAGAATATAAAAGAATAAGAATATACAATATGGAAGAATATAGAATATACATTACAGAAGAATATAGACATAGAAGACTATAAAATACAGAATATAAATTTAGAATATAAAGTATAGAAGGTTATAGAATTTAAAATGTAGAAAATTGAATATAGAAGAATAGAGAATATAGGATGTTGATGAATATGGTATAGAGAATACATGGTATAGAATATATAATACAGAAGAATATAGAATGTAGAAAAATACAGACTACAGAATATAGGAGAATATAGTTTAGAATATCAAAAATAGAATAAAGAATATAGAATTCAGACTATAGAAAAGAATATAGACAAATTCAGAATAATGAATGTAAAAAACATAATACAGAAGAATAAAAATATAGAATACAGAATAGAGAAGAATAAAGAATAAGAATGTAAATATACAATGTAGACTGTAAAGTATAGAATGTAGAATGCTGAATACAGAAGATAAAATATAGGATAAAGTATATAGAATATAGAATAATATAGACTATAGAATGTAGAATGTAAAAAATAGTATATAGAAGAATATAGAATATGGAATATAGAACAATATAGAATATAGTATGGACAATGTAGAATATGGAATATGGAATAGAGAATACAGAAGAATATAGTATATAGAAAACTATACAATATAGAACATAGAACATTGAATATGGAATATAAAACAGAGAGTATGGAATATAGAATATAGTAAAATATATAATACAGAATATAGAAGAATACAGAAGAATATATAATGTAGAACATAAAATATAGACTGTAGAAAACAATATAGAAAGTAAAACAAAGAATATAGAATATAGAAGAATACAGAGTATAGAAGATTATGGAATATATAATGCAGAATGTAAAATATAGAATATGGGACATAGAATAGAGAATATAGAGGAAAATAGTATGTAGAAGAATATAGAATATACAATATTGATGAATATGGAATATAGAATATAATATGTAAAATGTACAATATAGAATATAGAGTACAGAATTATAGAATGTAGAAGCATATAGAATACAGAAAAATATAGAATATAGAATTTGGAATATAGAACATAGAATAGACAATATAGAATATAGAAGAATATAGATTATAGAATGTAGAATATAGGACATAGAATGCAGAAGAATATAGAATGTAGAGTGTAGAATACAGAATATAGAAGAGAAGAATAAAGAATATGGAAGAATTTAAAATATAGAATGTAGACTGTAAAATATAGACTGTAGATGTAGAATTTAGAATAAAGAATAGACAATATAAAAGAATATACAATATAGAATACAGAATGTAGAATATGGGATATAGATTATGGAATACACAAGAATTTAGTATATAAAAAAATACAGTATATACAAAACAGAACATAGAAGATAGAACACAGAATATAAAAGAATATAAAATAGAGAAGAATATAGAATACAGAACCATATAGAATACAGAATACTGAAGAATATAGAATATACAAGAATTAGAATATAGAAAATGGAAGAATATAGAATATACATTATAGATGAATACAGATGATAGAAGACTATACAATACAGACTACAGAACAATACAGAATATAAATTTGGAAAATAGAATGTAGAATATAGAATGGACAATGTAGAACATAGAATACAGAATATGAATATGGAATATATAATATAGAATACAGAAGAATATAGTATAAAGAAAAATATAGAACAAAGAAAATGGAATATGGAAAATAGAATACAGAGTATGAGATGTAGAATATAGAAAAGTATACAATATAGAAGAATATAGAATAACATCGAATATACAATTTCCAATATAGAATGTAGAAACAGAATATAGAATACAAAATATAGAATAAAATATATAGAATATACAGAATGCAGAATGCAAAATACAGAATATGGAGCATAGAAGAAAATAGAATGTAAAAAGTAGAATATAGAATATGGAATATAGAATACAGAAAAATATAGCATATAGAAAAATATAGTACATACAACATTGAATACAGAGTATGGCATATAGAACATAAAATATACAAAAATATAGACTATAGAAGAATATAGTAAATAGAAGAACATAGAATTTAGAATGTAGAATACAGAATATAGAATACGGAAAAATTTAGAATATAGAATATGCAATATAGAATGCAGAAGAAAAAAGTATATAGATTACAGAACATAGAAGATAGAATACAGAATATAAAAGAACATACAATATAGAAGAATATAGATTAAAGAATATGGAATACAGAAGAATATAGAATATACATTATAGAAGAATACAGAATATTGAAGAATATAGAATACAGAATATAGAATAATATAGAACGGAAATTTAGAATATAGAATATAAAATGTAGATTGTAGAATATGGAATGCAGAATGTAGAATATCGAATGTAGAATACAGAAAATATAGTATATAAAGAACATAGAACATGGAATACACTATATAGAATACAGAGTGTGGAATATAGAGCATAGAATGTAGAATAATATAGAATATGGAGGAACATAGAATTTAGAATATAGAATACAGAATATAGAAGAATTTAGAATGTAGGATATAGGAAATAGAATATGGAATATAGGATATAGAAAAATATAGTATACAGAAGAATATAGAACATAGAAGATAGAATACAGAATATAAAAGAATATCGATTATAGAAGAATATAGAATATAAATTACAGAAGAATATAGTATATTGAAGAATAGAGAATATAGAATATAGGATACAGAAGATTATAGTATACAGAAAAATATAGAACATTGAATATAGAATACAGAGAATGGAATATACAATATAGAAAAATACAGAAAATAGAATATAGAAGAATATAGGAGAACATAGAATACGGAATATAGAATATACACTGTAGAATACACAGTATAGAATATGGAATGTAGAATACAGAATATAGAAGAATAGAGATTATAGAAGATTATGAAATGTAAAATATAGAATATGGATATTGAAGAATATGGAAAATGGAATATAGAATAAAGAAAAAATAGTATATAAAAAATATAGGATATAAAACAGAACATTGAATACAGAATACAGAGCATGGAATGTAGAACATAGATTATAGAAAAACATAGAATTCAGAATATAAAAGAATATATTATACAGGAGAATATAGAATTCAGAATAGAGAATATAGAATGTAGAAACAGAATATACAATAAAGAATATAGAAGAATAAAGATTATAGAACATACAAGATTATGGAATGTAGAATGTAAAATACAGAATATAGAAAAATAGAATATGGAATATAAAAGAATACAGAATGTAGAATATAGAAAACAGAAAAATTAAGTAAATAGAAAAATATAGAATATAGAACATACAACATCAAGTATAGAATATACAAGAACATAGAGTATAGAATGTAGAATATAGAATATGGAATGTGGAATATAAAAGGATATAGCATATACTAGTATATAGAACATGGAACATAGAATAAAGAATACAGAGTACAGAATATAGAATATAGAGTATATAATGCAGAAGGATATAGAATTTGGAAGAATATACAATACAGAATTTAGAATATAGAGGATTACAGAATGTAGATTGTAGAACACGGAATATAGAAGAATATAGAATATATAAGACTATAGGATATAGACTTAAAAAAAAAACATTAGTGTGCAGAAAATGGAATAAAGAATATAGAATTCAGAAAATAATTTAGAACATAGACAAATTTAGAATATAGAATGTGGAATAAATATATAGAAGAATAAAGAATGGAGAATAGAGAAGAATACAGAACACAATTTAGAATATAGAATGTAGACTGTAGAATATAGAACATAGAACATCGAATATGGAATATAGAATACAGGGTATGGAATACAGAATATGGAAAAATATAGAATATAGAAGAACATAGAATGTAGAATGTAGAATATAGAATATAAGAGAATATAGATTATAGAATATAGAAGACTATGGAATACAGAATGTAGAATGTAAAATATAGAATACAGAAGAATATAGAATATGGAATATTGAAGAATATGGAATATAGGGTGCACAATGTAAAATACAGAATATGGAAAATGGAATATAGAGTACACAATAAAGAAAAAAATAATATATAGAAAAATATAGAATATAAAGCATAGAACATCGAATACAGAATACAGAGTATGGAATATAGAACATAGATTATAAAAATATATAGAATATAAAAGAATATAGAATACAGAACATAGAATAGAGAATTTAGAATAGAGAATATAGACTGCAGAAACTATATAGAATATAAAACATAGAATAAAGAATCCAGAATATAGAAGAATATAGATTATAGAATATAGAAGATTATGGAATGTAGAATGTAAAACACAGAATATAGAAAAATATAGTATACAGAATATAGAAGAATATAGAATGTAGAATATAGAATACATAAATATACAAAATATAGTCTATAGAAAATATAGAATATAGGATACATAAATATATAAAATTAGAATGTAGAATATAGAATACATAAATATATAAAATATGGAAGAACTTAGACTTTAGAATGTAGAATATAGAACACAGAATATAGCCTATAGAAGAATTTAGAATATAGAATGTAGAATGTTGAATATAGAACATAGTATATAGAATATAGAAGATAGAACACAGAATATAAAGGAATATATATAGAAGAATACAGATTATAAAAGAATATGGAGCATGGAATATAGAATATGGAAGAATAGAGAATAGAGAATATAGAACATGAATTTAGAATATAGAAGAATATAATATTGAGAATATAGAAGAATATAGATGACAAACTACAGAATATAGAAGATATAACAGAATATTGACAAACGTGGTATATAGAACATAGGATATGCAACATAGAAGAATGTAGAATATAGAAAGTAGAAGAATAGAGATTACAGAATGTAGAAGAATACAGATTACAGAATATAGAAGAATAAAGAATGTAGAATATAGAACCCCTAACTAACCCAGTGCCAAGTTGAGTTTCCAAGGAGTGCCTGGTGGATTTGAACTGCCGACCCTTTGGTTAGCAGCCATAGCACTTAAGAATATAGAAGAATATAGAATATTGACAAATATGGTATATAGGATATACAATATAGAAGAATGTAGAATATAGAAAGTAGAAGAATATAGATTACAGAATATAGAATGTAGAATAATATAGAATATAGATTACAGAAGTACATACAGCATAGAGATTAGAATGTAGAATATAGAAAAAAGAATATAGAATTCAGAATATAGACTAGAGAAGAATACAGAATTTAGAAAAATTAGAATATAGAATGTACAATACAGAATATATGAGAAAATGGAACATAGAATGTAGAACATAGAATATAGAATACACAAAAGAGAATAGAGAAGAATAAAGAATATAAAAGCATTTAGAATAAAGAATGCAAACTGTAGAATATAAAATATAGAATATGGAAGAATAGATTAAAGAACATAGAAGAATATAGAATGTAGAATATAAAATATAAAAGAAACAAGAGTATAGAAAACAGAACATGGAAGAATGTAGAATGTAGAGCATGGAATATAGAATAAAGAATATAGTATATAGAAATATACAGAATATAGACTATAGAACATAGAATATGGAACACAGAATACAGAGTATGGAATATAGAATATAGAAAAACATAATATAGAATATAGAAAAATATAGAATTTAGAAGAGAAAATATAGAATGTAGAATCTAGACTACAGAATATAGGATGTAACATATAGAATAAAGAATATAGAAGATTGTAGATTATACAATATAGACGATTATGGAATATAGAATGTAGAACATAAAATACAGAATACATAAGAATATCAATACGGAATATAGAAGAATATATAATATGCAATTATGGAATATAGAATAGAATAAAGAAAAATATAGTATGCAGAAAAATATAGAATATAGAACATCAAATATACAATATAGAATTAAGAGTATGGAATATAGAATATAGAAAAATATAGAATATGGGACATAGAAGAATATAGAATATAAAAGAACATAGAATATAGAGTTTAGAATATCGAATGTAGAATATAGAATATAAAATAATACAGATATAGAATATAGATTATGGAGCAAAGAACGTAGAATGTAAAATAGAGAATATATAATATAGAAGAATATAGAAAATAGAATGCAGAATGTAGAATACAGAATATGGAATATAGAATACAGAAAAATATAGAATATAAAACATCGAATATAGAATACACAATATAAAATATAGAAGAATATACACTATATAAGAATATGGAATTTAGAATATGGAATATAGAGAATTTAAAATACAGAATGTAGACTATGGAATATAGAAGAATATAGTATATAGAAGAATATAGAATATGGAACGTAGAAAATAGAACACAGAAGATAGAACACAGAAAATAAAAGAACTTTGAAAAGAGAAGAATATAGTGTATAGAAGAACATGGAATATAGAAGAATATAGAATATACATTATAGAAGAATATAGAATACAGAATATAGAAGAAAATAGAATATAAATTTAAAATATAGAATACAGATGAACATAGAATGTACAAAGTAGAATACAGAATATAGAATACAAAATATAGAAAAAAGAACATAGAATATAGATTATAGAATATAGAAGATGATAAATTATAGAATGTAAAATATAGAATATAGGAGAATATGTAATATAGAAGAATATAGAATGTAGAACATGGTACATAGAATATGCAATTTGGAATATAGAATACAGAAAATTACATTATATAGAAAAATAAAGAATATAGAAATAGAACATAGAATACAGAGTATGGAATATATAATATTGAAGAATATAGAATGGAGAATACAGAATATAGAATTTACAAGAATATAGAATATAGAAGATAATAGAATATAGAAGTCTATGGAATATAGAATGTAGAATGTAAAATACAGAATATACAATATAGAAGAATATAGAATAGAGAATGTAGAATATGGAATATAGAATACAGAAATACATAGTATATAGAAAAATAGAGAACATAGAACCTCGAATATAGAATACATAGTATGGACTATACAATATAGAAAAATATAGAATATATAAGAATGTAGAAGAACATAGAATATAGCGTTTAGAATGTAGAATAAAGAATATAGAATTTAGAATCTAGAATGAAGAATGTAGACTATAGAATATGGAATATAGAACTGAGAATACAGAAGAATATAGTATATAGAAAAATACAGAATATAGAACATAGGATATCACACATAGAATATAGAATACAGAGTATGCAAAATAGAATATAAAAACTAGGAAAATATAGAATATAGAAGAATATGGAAAATAGAAGAACATAGAATATAGAAGAATTTAAAAAATAGAATGTAGAATATAGAATATTGAAGAATAAAGTATATAGAATATAGAACGTAAATTTAGAATGTAGAATATAGAACATAGAAGAACACAGAATATAGATGACAGACTACACAATACAGATGATAGAATATAGAAGAATATAGAATATTGACAAATATGATATATAGAATATAGGATATACAATATAGAAAGTAGTAGAATATAGATTACAGAATATAGAAGAATATACAATGCAGAATATAGAATATATAATATAGATTACAGAAGTATACAGAACAGAGTTTAGAAGGTTGAATGTAGAATAAAGAATATAGAATTCAGAAGATAGAATAGAAAAGAATATAGAATTTAGAAAAATTTAGAATGTAGAATATAGAAGGAAATGGAATATAGGATGTAGAAGGTAAAGCATAGAATATAGAATACACAAAAGAGAATAGAGAAGAATTTAGAGTATACAATTTAGACTGTAGAATATAGAACACAGAATGTTCAATGTAGAATATAGAATACAGAAGAATATAGATTAGAGAACATGGAAGAATATACAATGTAGAACACAAAATATAGAATATAGAGGAGTATAGAATACAGAACAGAGAAGAAATACAAAATACAACGTAGAATATAAAATACGGAATACAGAATAGGGAAGAATATAGTATATAAAAAATAGAATATAGAATACCCAACGTAGAACACAGAACATCAAATATGGAATATAGAATACAGAGTATGGAATATAGAATATAGAAAAATATAGACTATACAAGAACATAGAATATAGAATGTAGAATCTAGAAAATAAAATACAGATATAGAAGAATATAGATTTTAGAATACAGAGAATTATGGAATATATAATGTAGAATGTAAAATATAGAATATGCAACATAAAAGAATATAGAATGCATAATACAGAAAAATATAGTATACAGAAAATAAAACATAGAACATCAAATACAGAATATAGAACACAGAGTATGGAATATAGAATATAGGATATGGAAGAATATAGAATTTAGAATATAGAATGTAGAATACAGAATATAGAAGACAAAACAGAATATAGAATATAGAAGAATACAGATTATAGAATATAGAAGATTATGGAACAAAGAATGTAGAATGTAAAATATGGAATACAGAGTATGGAAGAATATAGAATACCATATATAGAAAAATATAGAATGTAGAATATACAATCCAGAATATAGAATAGGGAATATGGAACATAGAATATAGAATACAAAAATATATAGTACATAGAAAAATATAGAACATAGAACATCAAATATATAATATAGAATACAGAGTATGGAATATAGAACCATAGAATATACAGAAATAGAGGATATAGAAAAATATACAACATAGAAGAACATAGAATACAGAAGAATTTAGAATGTAGAATATATAATATTGAATATGGCATGTGGAATATAGAATATAGAAAAATATAGAATAGAGAACATAGAACATCAAAAATAGAATATGGACAGGGGCGGGGCCAAGATGGCGGACTAGGTGGACGCTACCGCGGATCCCTTTTGCAACAAAGACTCGGAAAAACAAGGGAATTGATCACATGCATAACAAACTACGAACTCTGAACAACAAGCACAGACTTAGAGACGGAAAACGAACAAATACGGGCAGACAGCGACCGTTTTCAGAACTAGGAGCCAGCGTACCAGCTGATTACCTGGAAAATCTAGTTTCCCAGTGATGGCTCGGAGACAGCAGTCCATATCAAACCACATAAAGAAACAGACCATGACAGCTTCTCCAACCCCCCAAACAAAAGAATCAAAATCTTCCCCAAATGAAGATACAATCCTGGAATTATCAGATACAGAATATAAAAAACTAATTTACAGAATGCTTAAAGATATCACAAATGAAATTAGGATAAATGCAGAAAAAGCCAAGGAACACACTGATAAAACTGTTGAAAAACTCAAAAAGATTATTCAAGAACATAGTGGAAAAATTAACAAGTTGCAAGAATCCATAGAGAGACAGCATGTAGAAATCCAAAAGATTAACAATAAAATTACAGAATTTGACAACGCAATAGAAAGTCAGAGGAGCAGACTCGAGCAATTAGAATCTAGACTGGGACTTCTGGAGGACCAGGGAAACAACACCAACATAGCTGAAAAAAAATCAGATAAAAGACTTTAAAAAAATGAAGAAACCCTAAGAATCATGTGGGACTCTATCAAGAAGGATAACTTGCGAGTGATCGGAGTCCCAGAACAGGGAGGGGGGACAGAAAACACAGAGAAAATAGTTGAAGAACTCCTGACACAAAACTTCCCTGACATCATGAAAGATGAAAGGATATCTATCCAAGATGCTCATCGAACCCCATTTAAGATTGATCCAAAAAGAAAAACACCAAGACATATTATCATCAAACTTGCCAAAACCAAAGACAAACAGAAAATTTTAAAAGCAGCCAGGGAGAAAAGAAAGGTTTCCTTCAAGGGAGAATCAATAAGAATAAGTTCAGATTACTCAGCAGAAACCATGCAGGCAAGAAGGGAATGGGACGACGTATACAGAGCACTGAAGGAGAAAAACTGCCAACCAAGGATCATATATCCAGCAAAACTCTCTCTGAAATATGAAGGAGAAATTAAGATATTTACAGATAAACACAAGTTTAGAGAATTTGCAAAAACTAAACCAAGACTGCAAGAAATGCTAAAGGAGATTGTTTGGCCTGATGACCAATAAGGTACCAGCACAATACAAGGTCACAAAACAGAACGTCCTGATATCAACACAACTCAAATAGGGAAAGCACAAAAACAAACAAATTAAGATTAATTCTAAAAAATAAATAAACAAAATAATACACATAACAGGGAATCATGGAAATCAATAGATAAACGATCACAATAATCAAAAAGAGGGACTAAATATAGGAGGCATTGAACTGCCAGATGGAGAGTGATACAAGGCGATATAGAACGATACAAGTTAGGGTTTTACTTAGAAAAATAGGGGTAAATGATAAGGTAACCACAAAAAGGAATATCAATTCCATAACTCAAGAAAAAAGCCAAGAAAAATGTAACGACTCAACAAACACAAAGTTAAACATTATGAAAATGAGGATCTCACAAGCTACTAAGAAAAGTGTCTCAGCACAAAAAAGTATGTGGAAAAATGAAATGGCCAACAACACACATGAAAAGGCATCAAAATGACAACACTAAAAACTTATTTATCTATAATTCCGCTGAATGTAAATGGACTAAATGCACCAATAAAGAGACAGAGAGTCACGGACTAGATAAAGAAACACAATCCATCTATATGCTGCCTACAAGGGACACACCTTAGACTTAGAGACACAAACAAACTGAAACTCAAAGGATGGAAAAAAATATATCAAGCAAACAATAAGCAAAAAAGAAGAGGAGTAGCAATATTAATTTCTGACAAAATAGACTTTAGACTTAAATCCACCACAAAGGATAAAGAAGGACACTATATAATGATAAAAGGGACAATTGATCAGGAAGACATAACCATATTAAATATTTACGCACCTAATGACAGGGCTGCAAGATACATAAATCAAATTTTAACAGAATTGAAAAGTGAGATAGACACCTCCACATTTATAGTAGGAGACTTCAACACACCACTTTCGGAGAAGGACAGGACATCCAGTAAGAAGCTCAATAGAGACACGGAAGACCTACTTACAACAATCAACCAACTTGACCTCATTGACTTATACAGAACTCTCCACCCAACTGCTGCAAAATATACTTTTTTTTCTAGTGCACATGGAACATTCTCTAGAATAGACCACATATTAGGTCATAAAACAAATCTTTGCAGAATCCAAAACATCGAAATATTACAAAGCATCTTCTCAGACCACAAGGCAATGAAGCTAGAAATCAATAACAGAAAAACTAGGGAAAAGAAATCAAATACTTGGAAAATGAACAATATCCTCCTGAAAAAAGACTGGGTTATAGAAGACATCAAGGAGGGAATAAGGAAATTCTTAGAAAGCAACGAGAATGAAAATACTTCCTATCAAAACCTCTGGGACACAGCAAAAGCAGTGCTCAGAGGTCAATTTATATCGATAAATGCACACATACAAAAAGAAGAAAGAGCCAAAATCAGAGAACTGTCCCGACAACTTGAACAAATAGAAAGTGAGCAACAAAAGAACCCATCAGGCACCAGAAGAAAACAAATAATAAAAATTAGAGCTGAACTAAATGAATTAGAGAACAGAAAAACAATTGAAAGAATTAACAAAGCCAAAAGCTGGTTCTTTGAAAAAATTAACAAAATTGATAAACCATTGGCTAGACTGACTAAAGAAAAACAGGAAAGGAAACAAATAACCCGAATAAGAAATGAGAAGGACCACATCACAACAGAACCAAATGAAATTAAAAGAATCATTTCAGATTACTACGTAAAATTGTACTCTAACAAATTTGAAAACCTAGAAGAAATGGATAAAATCTTGGAACAATACTACCTACCTAAACTAACACATTCAGAAGTAGAACAACTAAATAGACCCATAACAAAAAAAGAGATTGAAACGGTAATCAAAAAACTTCCAACAAAAAAAAGTCCTGGCCCAGACGACTTCACTGCAGAGTTCTACCAAACCTTCAGAGAAGACTTAACACCATTACTATTGAAGGTATTTCAAAGCATAGAAAAAGACAGAATACTACCCAACTCATTCTATGAAGCTACCATCTCCCTGATACCAAAACCAGGTAAAGACATTACAAAAAAAGAAAATTTTAGACCTATGTCCCTCATGAACATAGATGCAAAAATCCTCAACAAAATTCTAGCCAATAGAATCCAATAACACATCAAAAAAATAATTCACCATAATCAAGTGGGATTTATACCAGGTATGCAAGGCTGGTTTAATATCAGAAAAACCATTAATGTAATCCATCACATAAATAAAACAAAAGATAAAAACCACATGATCTTATCAATTGATGCAGAAAAGGCATTTGACAAAGTTCAACACCCATTTATGATAAAAACTCTTACCAAAATAGGAATTGAAGGAAAATTCCTCAACATAATAAAGGGCATCTATGCAAAGCCAACGGCCAATATCACTCTAAATGGAGAGAACCTGAAAGCATTTCCCTTGAGAACGGGAACCAGACAAGGATGCCCTTTATCACTGTTCTTATTCAACATCGTACTTGAAGTCCTAGCCAGGGCAATTAGGCTAGACAAAGAAATAAAGGGTATCCAGATTGGTAAGGAGGAAGTAAAGCTATCACTATTTGCAGATGACATGATCGTATACATGGAAAACCCTAAGGAATCCTCCAAAAAACTACTGAAACTAATACAAGAGTTTGGCAGAGTCTCAGGTTATAAAATAAACATACAAAAATCACTTGGATTCCTCTACATCAACAAAAAGAACACCGAAGAGGAAATAACCAAATCAATACCATTCACAGTAGCCCCCAAGAAGATCAAATACTTAGCAATAAATCTTACCAAGGATGTAAAAGACCTATACAAAGAAAACTATAAAACTCTGCTACAAGAAATTCAAAAGGACATACTTAAGTGGAAAAACATACCCTGCTCATGGATAGGAAGACTTAACATAGTAAAAATGTCTATTCTACCAAAAGCCATTTATACATATAACGCACTTCCAATCCAAATACCAATGTCATACTTTAAGGGGATAGAGAAACAAATCACTAATTTCATATGGAAGGGAAAGAAGCCCCGGATAAGCAAAGCATTACTGAAAAAGAAGAAGAAAGTGGGAGGCCTCACTCTACCTAATTTCAGAACCTATTATACAGCCACAGTAGTCAAAACAGCCTGGTACTGGTACAACAACAGGCACATAGACCAATGGAACAGAATTGAGAACCCAGATATAAATCCATCCACATATGAGCAGCTGATATTTGACAAAGGACCAGTGTCAGTTAATTGGGCAAATAATAGTCTTTTTAACAAATGGTGCTGGCATACCTGGATATCCGTTTGCAAAAGAATGAAACAGGACCCATACCTCACACCATGCACAAAAACTAACTCCAAGTGGATCAAAGACCTAAACATAAAGACTAAAACGATAAAGATCATGGAAGAAAAAATAGGATCAACCCTAGGAGCCCTAATACAGGGCATAAACAGAATACAAAACATTACCAAAAATGATGAAGAGAAACCAGATAACTGGGAGCTCCTAAAAATCAAACACCTATGCTCATCTAAAGACTTCACCAAAAGAGTAAAAAGACCACCTACAGACTGGGAAAGAATATTCAGCTATGACATCTCAGACCAGCGCCTGATCTCTAAAATCTACATGATTCTGTCAAAACTCAACCACAAAAAGACAAACAACCCAATCAAGAAGTGGGCAAAGGATATGAACACACATTTCACTAAAGAAGATATTCAGGCAGCCAACAGATACATGAGAAAATGCTCTCGATCATTAGCCATTAGAAAAATGCAAATTAAAACTACGTTGAGATTCATTCTCACACCAACTAGACTGGCATTAATCCAAAAAACACAAAATAATAAATGTTGGAGAGGCTGTGGAGAGATTGGAACTCTCATACACTGCTGGTGGGATTGTAAAATGGTACAACCACTTTGGAAATCCATCTGGCGTTATCTTAAACAGTTAGAAATAGAACTACCATACAACCCAGAAATCCCACTCCTCGGAATATACCCTAGAGATACAAGAGCCTTCACACAAACAGATATATGCACACCCATGTTTATTGCAGCTCTGTTTACAATAGCAAAAAGCTGGAAGCAACCAAGGTGTCCGTCAACGGATGAATGGGTAAATAAATTGTGGTATATTCACACAATGGAATACTACGCATCGATAAAGAACAGCGACGAATCTCTGAAACATTTCATAACATGGAGGAATCTGGAAGGCATTATGCTGAGTGAAATGAGTCAGAGGCAAAAGGACAAATATTGTATAAGACCACTATTATAAGATCTTGAGAAATAGAAAAAACTGAGAAGAACACATACTTTTGTGGTTACAAAGGGGGGAGGGATGGAGGGAGGGAGGGAGAGGGCTTTTTATTGATCAATCTGTAGATAAGAACTGCTTTGGGTGAAGGGAAAGACAACACTCAATACAAGGAAGGTCAGCCTAATTGGACTGGATTAAAAGCAAAGATGTTTCCGGAATAAAATGAAAGCTTCAAAGGTCAGCGGAGCAGGGGCTGGGGTCTGGGGAACTTCGTTTGAGGGGACTTCTAAGTCAATGGGCAAAATAATTCTATTATGAAAACACTCTGCATCCCACTTTGAATTGTGGTGCCTGGGGTCCTAAATGCCAACAAGCGGCCATCTAAGATACATCAATTGGTCTCAACCCACCTGGAGCAAAGGCAAAGGAAGAACACCAAGGCCACACGACAACTAAGAACCCAAGAGACAGAAAGGGCCACATGAACCAGAGACCTACATTATCCTGAGCCCAGACGGACTAGTTGGTGCCCGGCCACAATCGATGTCTCCCCTGTCAGTGAGCACAACAGACAACTCCTGAGGGAGCAGGAGACCAATGGGATACAGACCCCAAATTCTCATGAAAAGACCATACCTAATGGTATGATTGCGACTAGAGGAATCCCAGAGACAATGCTCCCCAGAACTTCTGATGGCACAGGACAGGAACCATCCCCGAAGACAACTCATCAGGCATGAAAAGGACTGGTCAGTGGGGGGGAGAGAGATGCTGATGAAGAGTGAGCTAATTAAATCAGGTGGACACTGGAGAGTGTGTTGGCAACTCTTGGCTGGAGGGGGGATGGGAAGATAGAGAGAGAGGGAAGATGGCAAAATTGGCACGAAACGAGAGACTGTAAGGGCTGACTCAATAGGGGGAGAGCAAGTGGGAGAAGGGAGTAAGATGTATGTAAACCTACATGTGACAGACTGATTGGAATGGTAAATGTTCACTTGAAGCTTAATAAAAATTAAAAAAAAATAGAATATGGAATACAGAGTATGGAACATAGAATATAGAATATAGGAAAATTTAAAATATAGAAAATAGAAGAACAAAGAATATAGAATTTAGAATGTAGACTATAGAATATAGGAGAATTTAGAATATAGAGTATAGAATATGGGATATGGAATGTAGAATATACAAGAATATAGCATATAGAAGAATATAAAATACAGAACTCAGAAGATAGAATACAGAATATAAAATAATACAGAAAATAGAATAATATAGAATATAGAAGAATATGGAATATAGAACTTAGAATATAGAAGAATTTAGAATGTAGAATATGGAATATAGTATATAGAAGAGTATAGAATATAGAACTTAGAACACAGAAGATAGAATACAGAATATAAAAGGATAAAGAATATAGAAGAATATAGATTATAGAAGCATAGGGAATATGGAATATAGGAGAATTCAGAATACAGAATACACATTATAGAAGAATATAGCATATTGAAGAATATAGAATACAGAATATCGATGAATGTTGTTGTTAGGTGCCCTCGAGTTGGTTCCAACCCATAGCGACCCTGTGCACAACAGAACAAAACACTGCCCAGTCCTGCGCCATTGTTAAAATCGTTGTTACGCTTGAGCTCATCGTTGCAGCCACCTTGTTGAGGGTGTTCCTCTTTTCTGCTGACCCTGTACTCTGTCAAGCATGATGTCCTTCTCCAGGGACTCATCCCTCCTGACAACATGTCCAAAGTATGTAAGACACGGTCTAGCCATCCTTTCCTCTAAGGAGCATTCTGGCCACACTTCTTCCAAGACAGATTTGTTTGTTCTTTTGGCAGTCCATGGTATATTCAATATTCTCCAACGACTCAGTTCAAAGGCGTCAACTCTTCTTCGGACTTCCTTATTCATTGTCCAGCTTTCACATGCATATGACGTGATTGAAAATACCACGGCTTGGGTCAGGTGTACCTTAGTCTTCAGAGTGACATCTTTGCTCTTCAACACTTTGAAGAGGTCCTTTGCAGCAGATTTACCCAATGCAATGCGTCTTTTGATTTCTTGACTGCCGCTTCCGTGGCTGTTGATTGTGGAGCCAAGTAAAATGAAATCTTTGACAACTTCAATCTTTTCTCCATTTATCATGATGCTGCTCATTGGTCCAGTTGTGCAGATTTTTGTTTTCTTTATGTTGAGGAGTAATCCATACTGAAGGCTGTGGTCTTTGATCTCCATTAGTAAGTGCTTCAAGTCCTCTTCAATTTCAGCAAGCAAGGTTGTGTCATCTGCATAACGCAGGTTGTTAACAAGTCATCCTCCAATCCTGATGCCTCGTTCTTCATATAGTCCAGCTTCTCGGATTATTTGTTCAGCATACAGATTAAATAGGTATGGTGAAAGAATACAACCCTGACGCACAACTCTCCTGACTTTAAACCAGTCAGTATCCCATTGTTCTGTCCAAACAACTGCCTTTTGATCTATGTAAAGTTTCCTCATGAGCACAATTAAGTGTTCTGGAATTCCCATTCTTCACAGTGTTATCCATAGTTTGTTATGATCCACAGAGTCGAAGGCCTTTGCATAGTCAATAAAACACAGGTAAACATCCTTCTGGTATTCTCTGCTTTCAGCCAGGATCCGTCTGACATCAGCAATAATATCCCTGGTTCCACGTCCTCTCCTGAAACCGGCCTGAATTTCTGGCAGTTCCCTGTCGTTTCTGAATGATCTTCAGTAAAATTTTGCTTGCGTGTGATATTAATGATATTGTTCTATAATTTCCACATTTGGTTGGATCACCTTTCTTGGGAATAGGCATAAATATGGATGTCTTCCAATCAGTTGGCCAGGAAGCTGCCTTCCATATTTCTTGGCATAGACGAGTGAGCACCTCCAGCACTGCATCTGTTTGTTGAAACATCTCAGATGATATTCCACCAATGCCTGGAGCCTTGTTTTTTGCCAATGCCTTCAGAGCAGTTTGGACTTCTTCCTTCAGTATCATCGGTTCCTGATCATATGCCACCTCTTGAAATGGTTGAATATCAACTAATTCTTTTTGGTATAATGGCTCTGTGTATTCCTTCCATCTTCTTTTGATGATTCCTGAGTTGTTTAATATTTTTCCCATGGAATTCTTCACTTCAACTCGAGGCTTGAAATTTTTCTTCAGTTCTTTCAGCTTGAAAAACGCCAAGCATGTTCTTCCCTTTTGGCTTTCCATTTCCAGCTCTTTGCACAGGTCATTATAATACTTTACTTTGTCTTCTCGTGAGGCCCTTTGAAATCTTCTGTTCAGTTCTTTTACTTCATCAATTCTTCCTTTTGTTTTAGCAGCTCGACGCTCAAGAGCAAGTTTCAGAGTCCCCTCTGACATCCACCTTGGTCTTTTCTTTCTTTCCTGTCTTTTTGCTGACCTCTTGCTTTCTTCATGTACGGCGTCCTTGATGTCATTCCACAACTCGTCCGGTCTTCGGTCACCGGTGTTCAATGTGTCAGATCTATTCTTCAGATGGTCTCTAAATTCAGGTAGGATATACTCAAGGTCATATTTTGGCTTTCGTGGACTTGCTCTGATTTCCTTCAGTTTCAGCTTGAACTTGCATATGAGCAACTGATGGTCTGTTCCACAGTTGGCCCCTGGCCTTGTTAGGACTGATGATATTGAGCTTTTCCATCGTCTCTTTCCACAGATGTAGTCAATATGATTTCTGTGCATTCCATCTGGCGAGGTCCGTGTGTATAGTCACCGTTTATGTTGGTGAAAGAAGGTATTTGCAACGAAGAAGTCGTTGGTCTTGGAAAATTCTGTAATTCGATCTCTGGCATTGTTTCTATCACCAAGGCCATATTTTCCAACTACTGATCCTTCTTCTTTGTTTCCAACTTTTGCATTCCAATCTCCAGTAATTATCAATGCATCTTGATTGCATGTTCGATCAATTTCAGACTGCAGCAGCTGATAAAAATCTATTTCTTCCTCTTTGGCCCTAGTGGCTGGTGCGTAAATTTGAATAATAGTCGTATTAACTGGTCTTCCTTGTAGGCGTATGGATATTATCCTATCACTGACATCATTGTACTTCAAGATAGATCTTGAAACATTCTTTTTGATGATGAACGCAACACCATTTCTCTTCGTGTCTGTCAGTTTGTCCTATTGTGGGGGGTTGTGTGTTGCTGTGAAGCAGGAAGCTATGCCACCGGTATTCAGACACCAGCAGGGTCACCCATGGAGGACAGGTTTCAGCTGAGCTTCCAGACTAAGACAGACTAGGAAGAAGGCCAAAGCAGTCTACTTCTGAAATCATTAGCCAGTGAAAACCTTATGAATAGCAGCAGAACATTGTCTGATATAGTGCTGGAAGATGAGCCCCCCAGCTTGGAAGGCACTCAAAAGATGAATGGGGAAGAGCTGCCTCCTCAAAGTAGAGTCAACCTTAATGACGTGGATGGAGTAAAGCTTTCGGGACCTTCAATTGCTGATGTGGAACGACTCAAAATGAGAAGACACAGCTGCAAACATCCATTAATAATTGGAACCTGGAACATACGAAGTATGAATCTAGGAAAACTGGAAATCGTCAAAAATGAAATGGAACGCATAAACATCAATATCCTAGGCAATAGTGAGCTGAAATGGACTGGTATTGACCATTTTGAATGGGACAATCATATAGTCTACTATGCTGGGAGAGACAACTCGAAGAGGAATGGTGTTGCGTCCATTGTCAAAAAGAACATTTCAGAGAATATAAAACATAAATTTAGAATATAAAATATAGAAGAATATAGAATGTAGAACATAGGTTATAGATGACAGACTGCAGAATAGAGAAGATAGGATATGAAAAAATATAGAATATGACAAATAGGGAAAATAGAGTATAAGATATAGGATATACAATACTGAAGAATATAGAACACAAAAAGTGGAATATAGATTATAAAATAAAGAGAAATATTGACTATTAATGTAGAATATATAAAAAAAAACAAAAAAAAGTGCCCTCGAATTGATTCTGACTCACGGCGACCCTATATGGCAGAGTAGAACTGTCCCATAGAGTTTCCAAGGAGCACCTGGTGGATTTGAACTGTTGACCATTTGGTTAGCAGCCATAGCACTAAACCACTAAGCCACCAGGGTATAGAATATGGAATATAGAAGAATATATAGTATAGATTACAGAAGAATATAGAATATAGAGTTTAGAAGGTAGAATAAAGAATACGGAATTCTAAGGTAGAATAGAGAAGGATACAGAATTTAGAAAAAGTGAGAATATAGAATGTAGAATATAAAACATACAAGAAAATGGACTATAGAATGAAGACTGTAGAACATAGAATGTAGAATACAGAATAGAAAAGAATAAAGAATATAGAAGAACTTAGAATATAGAATATAAAGAATATAGCATATAGAAAATATAGATTATGGAACATAGAGGAATGTAGAATATAGAATAGTAAGAATACAGAACATAGAAGAATATAGAATATGGAATACAGAATATAGGATGTAGAAAAATACAGAATATAGAAAATAGAACATCAAATATGGAATATAGAATAGTATGGAATAGAGAACATAGAATATAGAGAATTTAAAATAGAGAATGTAGAATATAGAATGTAGAATACAGAATATAGCATATGAAATATAGAATATAGAAGAATATATGATGTAGAAGAATATAGACTATACACTATAAAAGAATATACAATGTAGAATATAGAATATGGGACAGTTCTACTCTGTCCTGTAGGGTCGCTATGAGTCGAAATAGACTCGATGGCACTGGGTTTTTGTATATAAAATATAAAATATCGAAGAATAAGAATATAGAGTATAGAAGAATATAGAACATAGAATTCAGAATGTAGAATAAAGAACATAGAATTCAGAATATAGAGTATAGAAGAATATAGAACATAGAATTCAGAATGTAGAATAAAGAACATAGAATTCAGAATATAGACTATAGAAGAATATAGAATATAGCAATATTTTGGAATAAAGATATAGAAGAAAATGGAATAAAGAACGTGGAATATAGAATATAAAATACAGAAGAATATAGTATATAGAAGAATACAGAATATAGGACATAATATATAGAAGATAGAACACAATATAAAAGAATATGGAAGAATATAGAATATAGAAGGATATAGAATATAGAAGAATATAGAATACAGAATATTGATGAATAGAGAATATCAAAAATACATTATAGAATAAAGACGATAGAAGACTATACAATAAGAATATAGAAGAAAATAGAATATAAATTTATAATATATGATATAAAACAATATAAAATGTACAAAATTGAATATACAAGAATATAGAATATTGAAGAAAATGGTATATAGAATATAGAATATAAAATATAGAAGAATGTAAAAACAAAGAATATAGAATGTAGAAAATATAGATTATAGGATAAAGAACATAAAGGAATGTAGAAGAATATACAATATAGAGGTTAGAATGTAGAAAATAATATAGAATATGGACAAATTCAGAATATAGGATGTAGAATATAGAG
The DNA here is from genome assembly GCF_024166365.1 of Elephas maximus indicus. Lineage (NCBI taxonomy): Eukaryota > Metazoa > Chordata > Mammalia > Proboscidea > Elephantidae > Elephas > Elephas maximus. Next base: position 72,687,764 of record NC_064838.1, on the reverse strand, counting down.
TACAGAAGAATACAGAATGTAGAATATAGAATACAGAATAATAGAGAAGAATAAAGAATATAGATGAATATAGACTGTAGACTATAGAATATAGTATGTAGATGGAGAATGTAGAATACAGAATATTAAATATAGAATATAGAATACATAATTATAGATTATAGAATGTAAAATATAGAATATAGATGAATATACAATATGGAATATTGAAGAATATAGAATGGACAATGCAGAATATGGAATATAGAATACAGAATATATTATATAGAAAAATATAGAATATACAACATAGAACATCGAATAGGGAATATAGAATACAAGGTATGAAATATAGAAAAATATAGACTATAGAAGAACAGAGTATAGAATATAAAACACAGAACGTAGAATGTAGAATACAGAATAGAGAAGATAAAATATAGAAAAGGATATAGAATATAGAAGAATATAGATTATAGAAGATTATGGAATGTAGAATGTAAAATACAGAATATAGAATATGGAATGTAGAAGAATATGAAATATAAAATGTAGAATATGGAATAGAGAATATAGAATAATATAGAATATAGATTACAGAAGAATGTAGAGTTTAGAAGGTAGAATATAGAATTTAGAAAATTTAGGATATAGAATATAGAAGAAAATGGAATATAGAATGTAGAACATAGAATAAAGAATATAGAAGAAATTAGAATATAGAATGTAGACTGTAGAATATAGAATACAGAATACAGAAGAATAAGAAATATAGAAGAACTTAGAATATTGAATGTAGACTGTAGAATATAGAATGTAGAAAGTAGAATATAGAATATACATAACAGAATATACAATATAAAACAATATAGATTATAGAACATAGAAGAATGTAGAATATAGAACATAGAGTGTAAAATATAAAACATGGAGGAATATAGAATACAGAACATTGAAGCATATAGATTATAGAATATGGAATGTAGAATATAGAACGCACAAGAATATCTTATATGAAAGAATATAGAACATATAAAATAGAACACAGAATATAGAATAATATAGAATACAGAATATATAAAAATATAGAATATAGAAGGATATAGAATATAGAAAAAATAGAATATAGAAGAATATAAAATACAGAATATTGAAGAATATAGATATACAAGAATTAAAATATAGAATATAGAAGAAAGAATATACATTATGAAAGACTGTAGACAATAGAAGACTATTGACAATACAGAATATAGAAGAATATAGAATATAAATTTAGAACATAGACTGTAGAAGAATATGGAATATAAAATGCAGAAAATTGAATATAGAATAGAGAAGAATATAGAATGTTGAAAAATATGGTATATGAAATACAGGATATAGAATATACAATACAGAAGAACACAAAATATAGAATGTAGAAAAATATAGATTATGGAATATAGAATGTAAAATATACAGGAATATAGAATATAGAGTTTAGAATGTATAAAACAGAATATAGAATATGGAAAATAATATAGAATATAGACAAATTTAGAATATAGAATACAGAAGAGTATAGAATTTAGAATATAGAATATAAAATACAGAACATAGAAGAGAGAATCGAAAAGAATAAAAAATATAGAATTTAGAAAATAGAATGTAGACTATAACCCAACCCAGTGCTGTCAAGTCATAGAAAATAGAATAAAGAATGTTGAATGTAGAATATAGAATAAAGAATATGGAACATAAATGAATATAGAATATAGAAAAATATAGAATATAGAGCACACAACAGCAAATATAAAATACAGAGTATGGAGTACAGAACGTAGAATATAGAAAAATATAGAAGAATATAGAATTTAGAATGTAGAATATAGAATGCAGAAAAATTTAGAATAGAGAATGTAGAATATGGAATAAGGAAAATAGAATATAGAGTAGAGGAGAACATAGTATATAGAAGAATATAGGCTATGCAACATAGAACATAGAATACAGAATATAAAATAATATAGAAGAATATAGAATATACAATATATAAGGATATAGAATATTGAAGAATAGAGAATACAGAATATAGAAGGATATAGAACATAAATTTAGAATATACAATATAGAATGTAGAATAAGAATGTAGAAGAGTATAGAACACAAAACATAGAAGAATATAGAATGTAGAATATGGAATATAGAATACAGAAGAATATAGTATATAGAAAAATATAGAGTATAGACTGTAGAATATCGAATATGTAATATAGAAAACAGAGTATGGATAACAGAATGAAGATTATAGAAAAATATAGAATAGGGAAGAAAATAGAATTTAGACTATAGAATATAGTTTGTACAATGTAGAATACAGAATATAGATTATAGAATATAGAAGTTTATGGAATATAGAATGTAGAATTAAATATAGAAGAACATGGAATATAAGAGAATATAGAATGTAGAATATAGTATACAGAATATGCAATATGGAATATGGGTTATAGAAAATAGAATACAAAAATTATATTATATAGAAAAATATAGAATATAGAAAAAGAATATTGAATATACAACATAGAATACAGGGTGTGGAATATACAATATAGAAAAATATAGAACATAGAATATAGAATGTAGAACCCAGAATACAGAATACAAAATATATAATAAAGAATACATAATATAGATTATAGAATATAGGAGACAATATAGGAGACTATGGAATATAGAATGTAGAGTGTAAAATACAGAGTATACAATATAGAAGAATGTAGAATATGGACTATAGAAGAATATAGAATGTAGAATATGGAATATAGAATACATAGGATATAGAAAAATATATAGCATAGGACATCAAATATAGAATACAGAGTATAGAATATAGAATGTAGAAGAATGTAGAACATAGAATATAGAATTTAGAATACAGAAGAATTTAGAATATAGCATGTAGAATATAGAATATAGAACAGAGAATATGGAAGATATCGCATATACAAAAATATAGACTATAGAACATAGAATATCATACACAGAGTATAGAATACAAAGTATGGAAAATAGAATATAGAACATAGGAAAATATAGAATATAGAAGAATATGGAATATAGAACAGAATTTAGAATACAGAATATAGAGGAATAAAGTATATAGAAGAATGTAGAATATAGAACATAGAAGTCAGAAGATAGTATATGGAATATAAAAGGATACAGAAAATAGAATATGCTATAAAGAATATGGAATACAGCAAAATATAGAATATACATTATAGAAGGATATAGAATATAGAAGAATATAGAATACAGAATATAGTATATAAATTTAGGATATAGAATATAGAATGCAGATGACAGACAATAGAATATAGATAGAAGGTAGAATATAGAATACTGACAAATATCATCTATAGAATACAGGATTTAGGATGTACAAGATAGAATACAGAATGTAGAAGAATATAGATTATAGAATATAAAAGAATATGGAATATAAAATACAGAATATAGAAGAATACAGAATATAGATTATAGAAGAATAAAGAATGTAGAGTTTAGAAGGTGGAATATAGAATATAAAACTCAGAATATAGAATACAGAAGAATATACAGTATAGCAAAATTTAGAATATAGAAGAAAATGGAATAAAGAATGTAGAATATAGGATATAAAAAATAGGATATAGAATACAGAATATGGAATAGAGAATAAAGAATATAGAATTTAGAACATAGAATGTAGGATACAGAAGAATACAGTATATAGAAAAATATAGAACATAGAACATCAAATATGGAATAAAGAATACAGAGTATGGGATATACAATACAGAATGCAGAAAAATATAGAATTTAGAATATGGAAGAATATAGAATATACAAGAACACAGAATATAGAATGTACAATGTAGGAATAGGATATAAAATATAGAATATAGATTTTAGAATATACAAGATTATGGAATGTAAAATATAAAATGTGGAATATAGAACATAGAATATAGAATACAGAAAAATATAATATATAGAAAAATATAGAGTAGAGAGCACACAACATCGAATATAGAGTACTGAGTATAGAATACACAGCATAGAATATAGAAAAATACAGGATATAGAATATAGAAGAATACAGAATATAGAAGAACATAGAATTTAGAATGTAGAACATAGAATACAGAAAAAAATTAGAATATAGACTGTAGAATATAGAATATGGAATGAGGAATAGAGACTAGAGAAGAATATAGAATATAGAACATAGACCACAGAATATATAATATAGAAGAATATAGATTATAGAAGAATATGGTATCTAGAAGAATATAGAATATGCCTTATAGAAGAATATAAAATACTGAAGAATAGACAATACAAAATATAGAAGGATATAGAACATAAATTGGAATATAGAATGTAGACTATAGAATATAGAAGAATACAGAATATAGATGACAGGCTACAGAATATAGAAGATAGAATTCAGAATAATACAGAACATTTACAAATATGATATATAGAATATATAGGAAATAGGGTATACAATATAGAAGAATGTAGAATATAGAAAGTAGATTACAGAATATAGAAGAATGTACACTGTAGAAGATAGAATATAGTTTACAGAAGTATAAGGAATAGAGAGTTTAGAAGGTAGAATAAAGAATATAGAGTTCTGAATATAAAATAGAGAAGAATATAGAATTTAGAAAAATTTAGAATAGAGAATGTAAAAAAAAAAACCACTGCCATCGAGTCGGTTCTGACTCTTAGCGACCCTATAAGATAGAGTAGAACTGCCCCAAAGAGTTTCCAAGGAGCGCCTGGTGGATTCAAACTGCTGACCCTTTGGTTAGCAGCCGTAGCACTTAACCACTATGCCACCAGGGTTTCCATATAGAACGTAGAATATAGAATATAGAAGAAAATGGAATATAGGATGTAGAATGTAGAACATAGAATATAGAATACACAAAAGAGAATAGAGAAGAATATAGAAGAATTTAGAATATAGAATTTAGACTGTAGAATATAGAACACAGAATGCAGAATGTAGAATACAGAATATAGAGTACAGAAGAAAATAGATTATAGAACATAGAAGAATATAGAAAGTAGAATACAAAATATAGTATAGAATACAGAACATAGAAGAAATACAAGATACAAGGTAGAATATAGAATGCAGAATATGGAAAAGAGAGAATATAGTATATAAAAAAATAGAATATAGAATACACAACATAGAACGTCAAATATGGAATATAGAATACAGAGTATGGAATATAAAAGAACATAGAATATAGAATTTGGAATGTAGAATGTAGAATCTAGACTATAAAATATAGATATAGAAGAATATAGATTATAGAATACAGAAGATTATGGAATATAGAATGTACAATGTAAAATATATAATATAGAAGAATATGCAATATAGAAGAATATAGAATACAGAATATGGAATGTAAAATACAGAATGCAAAAAAATACAGTATATGGAAAAATATATAAAATAGAACATAGAACATCAAATACAGAATATAGAATACAGAGTATGGAATACAGAATATACAAAAAATATAGAATACAGGATATGGAAGAATATAGAATACAGAAGAATATAGAATTTAGAGTATAGAACATTGAATGTAGAATACAGAATATACAATATAAAACAGAATATAAAAGAATACAGATTATAGAACATAGATTATGGAATATCGAATGTAGAATATGGAATACAGAGTATAGAAGAATATGGAATATAGAAAAATATAGAATATAAAAGGTAGAATGTAGACTATACAATACAAAACAGGGAATATGGAACATGGAATATGGAATACAGAATGCACAAAAATTTACTACATAGAAAAATATAGAATATAGAACACAAAACATTGAATATACAATATAGAATACAGAGTATGGAATGTAGAACATAGAATATACAAAAATATAGGATATAGAAGAATATAGAAAAACATAGAATATAGAACATAAAAAAAATTTTAACATCAAAAATAGAATATAGAATACAGAGTATGGAACATAGAATACAGAATACAGGAAAATATAGAAAATAGAAGAGTTTAGAATGTAGACTATAGAATATAGGAGAATTTAGAATACAGAAAGTAGAATATAGAGTATAGAACATGGAAAATGGAATGAAGAATATACAAGAGTATAGTATATAAAAAAAATAGAACATAGAACACAGAAGATAGAATACAGAATATAAAAAATATAGAAAATAGAAGAATATAGAAGAATACAGAATATAGAATGTAGAGTGTAGAATACAGAATACGGAATACAGAATACAAAAAATATAGTATATAGAAAAATATAGAATATGCAAAATAAAACATCGAATATTGAATACAGAGGATGGAAAATAGAACATTGAAAAATATACAATATAAAAGAATAAGGAATAAAGAAGAACATAGAATACAGAATTTAGAATATAGAATACAGAATATAGAAGAATTTAGAATACAGAATGTAGGATATAGAATATGGAATATAGAAGAATATAGTAAATAGTAGAGTATAGAATATAGAACATAGAAGATAGAATACAGAAAAAAGAATAAAGAATATAGAATAATATAGATTATAGAAGAATTCGGAATAAAGGAGAATATAGAATATACATTATAGTAGAATATAGAATATCAAAGAGTATAGAATACAGTATATAGAAGGGTATAGAATATAAATTTAGAATATAGAATGTAGAACATAAAATATAGAATATAGGTGACAGACTGCAGAATATAGAATATGGAAGAATATAGAATATGACATATAGGGAATATAGGATATACAATATTGAAGAATATAGAATATAAAAAGTAGAAGAATATAGATTATAAATAAAGAAAAGTATTGAATATAGAATGTAGAATATAGAATATAGAACAGAATATAGATTACAGAAGAATATAGAGTTTAGAAGGTAGAACATAAAGAATATGGAATTCAGAAGGTAGAATATAGTGTAAAGAATATGGAATTCAGAAGGTAGAATACAGACAAATACAGAATTTACAAATATTGAGAATATAGAATGTACAAGAAAATGGAATAGAAAATGAGACTGGAGAACATAGAATATGGAATAGACAATAAATTAGAGAAGAATAAAGAACATAGAAAAATTTAGAATATAGAATGTGGACTGTAGAATATAGAATACAGAATATAGCATATAGAAGAATATACATCATGGAACATAGAATATAGAATGTAGAATAGTATAAAATACAGAACATAGAAGAATATAGAATATAGAAATTGGAATATAGAATACAGAAGAATACAGTATATAGAAAAATACAGAATATAGAACGTAAAACATTTAATATGGAATATAGAATACAGAGTATGGAAGAGAGAACATAGAATATAGAAAATATAGAATAGAGAAGAATACAGAATATAGAGAATTTAAAATATAGAAAGTAGAATACAGAGTATAGAATGTACAATGTAGAATACAGAATATGACATAAGAAATATATAAAAAGAATGAAGAATATAGAATGTAGAAGAATATAGATTATAGACTATAAAAGAATATGGAACATGGAATATAGAAGAATACAGAATATAGAGTTCAGAACATAGAATACAGAATAAAGTATTCAGAATATAGCAAAATCTGGAATATAGACTGTAAAAGAAAATGGAATAAAGAATGTAGAATATGGAATATAGAATATAAAATACACAAGAATATAGTATATAGAAGAATACAGACAATAGAACATAGAAGATAGAACACAGAATATAAAAGAATATAGAATATAGAAGGATATAGAACATAGAAGATAGAATATAGAAGAATAAAGAATACAGAATATCAAAGAATATAGAATATAGAAGAATATACAATATCAAAAATACATTATAGAATACAGATGATAGAAGACTATACATTACAGAATATAGAAGAAAATAGAATATAAATTTATAATATAGGATATAAAAGAATATAAAATATAAAAAGTACATAATTGAATATAGAATGTTGATGAATATGGTATATAGAATACAGAACATAGGATATAGAATATACAATATAGAAGAATATAGAATATAGTAAGCAGAAAATATAGATTATAGAATATAAGAGTATAGAATATACAAAAATATACAATATAGAGTTTACAAAGTAAAAAAAGAATATAGAAATCAGAACATAGAATGTAGAAAATAATATAAAGTATAGAAAAATTTAGAATATAAAATACAGTAGAATACAGAATGTAGAATACAGAATATGGAATATAGAATAGAAACGAAAAAAGAATACAGAATTTAGAATATAGAATGTAGACTGTAGAATGTACAATATAGTATGTAGAATGGAGAATGGAGAATACAGAATATAGAATATAGAAGACTACATAATTATAGAATATAGAATGTAAAATATAGAATATTGGAGAATATACAATGGACTATGTAGAATATAGAATACTGAAGAATATATTATATAGAATATAGAACATAGAACATCGAATATGGAATTCAGAATACAGGGTATGAAATATAGAATATAGAAAAATATGGACTATAGAAGAACATAGAATATAAAACACAGAATGTAGAATATAGAATATAGAAGAATATAGATTATGGAATATAGAATGTAAAATACAGAGTATAGGTAAAAGACACAGAATATAAAATGTAGACTATAGAATACAGAATATAGATTACAGGAGAATATAGAATGTAGGGTTTAAAAGGTAGAATATAGAATTTAGAAAACAGAATACAGAATTTAGAAAAATTTAGAATATAGAATAGAAAAGAAAATGGAATAGAGAAAGTAGAATATAGAACATAGACTAAAGAATATAGAAGGATTTAGAATATACAATGTAGACTGTAGAATATAGAACAAAGAATAGAGATAAGAGAAGAATAAAAACAGAATTTAAAATATTGAATGTAGACTCTAGAATACAAAATGCAGAAAGTAGAATATAGAATATAGATTACAGAATAAAGAATACAGAATATAGAACAATATAGATCATAGAACATAGAAGAATGTAGAATACAGAATGTAGAGTGTAGAATATAAAATATAGACAAGTATAGAATAATATAGAATATGGAGTATATAAAAATATAGAATATAAATTTGAAGAATGGTGAATAATATAGAATAAAGAATGTGCATTATAAAATATAGACGATAGAATACCATACAATACAGAATATAGAATATAAAATATAAATTTGGAATATAGAATGTAGAAGAATATGCAACACAAAATGCAGAAAATTGAATATAGAATACAGAGGAATATAGAATGTTGAAAAATATGGTATATAGAATACAGAATATAGAATATAGAAGAATACAAAATACAGAATGTAGAAAAATAGAGATTATAGAATATAGAATGTAGAATATAGCAGATAGAAGAATATAGAATATAGAGTTTAGAATGTAAAAATAGAATATAGAATTCAGAATATAGAATATGGAAAATAATACAGAACATAGACAAATTTAGAACATAGAATGTAGAATACAGAACACAGAGGAGTATAGAATATAGAATGTAGAAAATAGAATATAGAATACAGAACATAGAATATAGAATAGAAAAGAATAAAAATATAGAAGAATATAGAATGTAGACTGTAGAAAATAGAATAAAGAATGTACAATACAAAATATAGAATATAAATGAATATAGATTATAGACTACATAAGATTATAGAATGTAAAATATAGAATAAGGAATATAGAAGAAAATAGAATATAGGATGGACAATGTAGAATATAGAATACAGAATATGGATTATGGAATATAGAATGAAGAACAATACAGTATATAGAAAAATATAGAACATAGAACATCAAATATGGAATATAGAATACAGACTATGGAACATAGAATATAGAAGATAAAAAAATAAAGAATACAGAAGAACAGAATATAAAATTTAGAATATAAAGTGTAGAATATAAAATACAGAATAAAGAATATAGAAGAATATAGATTATGGAAGATTATGGAATATAGAATGTAAAATATAGAATATAAAAGAATATAGAATACAGAATGTACAATGTAGAATATACAATATTGATGAATATGGAATATAGGATATAATATGTAAAATGTACAATATAGAAGAATATAGAATATAGTGTAAAGAAGATACAATATGGAAGTATATACAATATAGAATACAGAAAACTATAGAATAAAGAATTTAGAATGCAGAATACCAGCATATAGAAAACAGAATACAGAGTACAGAAGAATATAGATTCTATAATGTAGAACAATATAGAAAATAGAATGTAGAATACAGAAAAAAACAGAAGAATATAGGATGTAGAGTGTAGAATATAGAATATAGGCACAGAATATAGAACAGAGAAGAGTAAAGAATATTGAAGAATTTAGAATATGGAATGTAGAATGTAGAATACAGAATGTAGAATATAGAATATAGAAGAATATAGATTACAGAATATAAAAGAATAAACAATGTAGAATATAGAGTATGGAATATAGAATACACAAGAATGTAGTACATTTAAGAAAACAGAATATAGAACATAGAAGACAGAACACATTATAAAAAAGAATATAGAATACAGAAGGATATAAAATATAGAAGAATATAGAACACAGAATATGGAAGAATATAGAATGTACATGATACGGAATATACAATACAGAAGAATACAGAATATACATTATAAAAGAATATAGGCAATAGAAGACTATACAATACAGAATATAGAAGAGCAGAGAATATAGAATTTAGGGTACAGAATGTAGAATACAGAATACAGATTACAGAATATAGATGACAATGGAATACAGAATGTAGAATGTACAATATAGAATATGGAATATAGAAAAATATAGAATGTAGAATATAGCATATAGAATATGGAATATAGCAAACAGAAAAATATATAGAAAAATATACAATATAGAACATTGAATATACAATAAAGAATACAGAGTATGGAATATAGAACAAAGAATTTAGAAAAATATAGAAATAGAATTAAAAGAATATAGGATATAGAAGAAAATAAAATATAGAATGTAGAATATAGAATATTCAATATAGAAAAATATAGTATATAGAAGAATATTCAACATAGAACATAGAAGATACAATACAGAATATAAAAGAATAAAGGATGTACAAGAATATAGAGTATTGAAGAATATAGAACACAGATTTAGAATATAGAAGATATAGGATATAGAAGGTAGAATATAGAAGAATAAAGACTATAGACAAACTATAGAATATAGATAGAATGTAGAAGAAAATAGAATGTTGACAAATATGGATTATAGAATATAGGATATACAATATTGAGGAATATAGAATATAGAAAGTAGAAGAATATAGATTATAAAATATAGAACAATGTACAATGTAGAATATAGATTACAGAAGAATATAGAATATAGAGTTTAGGACGTAGAATAAAGAATATAGAATTCAAAATATAGAATATAGACAAATACAGAATTCAGAGAAATTTAGAATATACAATGTAGTATATGAAATATAGAAGAAAATGGAATATAGAATGTAAAATGCAGAACATAGAATACGGAATAGAGAAGAATAAAGAATATTGAAAAACTTAGAATATAGAATGTAGACTGTAGAACATTGTATATAGAATGTAGAATATAGAATACAGAATATAGCAGGTAGAAGAATATAGATTATAACAGAAGAATATACAATGTAGAATAAGAATGTAGAAGAGTATAGAACACTGAACATAGAATAATATAGAACATAGAATATAGAATATGGAATGTAGAATACAGAATATAGTAATAGAAAATATAGAATATGGAATATAGAAAAATATAGAATAGAGAAGAATAAAGAATTTAGACTATAGAATACAGTATTACAGAGTAGAATAAAGAATATAGAATAAAAATATAGAATATACATTATAGAATGTAGAATTAAATATAGAATATGGAATATAAGAGAATATAGTATACAGAATATGGAATATAGAATACAGAAAATAATATATACAAAAATATAGAACAGAAAAAGAACATCAAATATTGAATATAAAATATAGAATGTAGACTATAGAATAAAGAATACAGAATATAGAAGATTATGGAATATAGAATGTAGAAACTAAAATATACAATATAGAAGAATATAGAATGAAGAATGTAGAATACAGGATATGGAATATAGAATATAGAGAACAGAAAAATATAGTATATAGAAAATATAGAATATAGAACACCAAATAAAGAATATACAATACAGAGTATGGAATACTGAACATAGAAAAATACAGACTATAGAAGAATTTAGAATATAGAATGCAGAATGTAGAATATGGAATATGGAATACAGAATATAGAAGAATAGAGTATGTAGAAAAATATAGAATACAGAACATAGAACATCGAATGTAGAATACAGAGTATGGAAAGTAGAATATAGGAAAATATAGAATATAGAAGAACATAAAATATAGAATATAGAGAATTTAAAATACAGAATCTAGAATATGGACTATAGAAGATAGAAGAATATAGCATAAGGAAGAATACAGAATATGGAACATAGAACACAGAAGATAGAATACGGAATATAAAAGCATTATGAAAAGAGAATATAGTGTATAGAAGAATATGGAATATAAAGAATAATGAACATAGAATATAGAATACACATTATAGAAGAATATGGAATACAGAATATAGAAGAAAATAGAATATACATTTAGAATATAGAATGTGCAATGTGGAATACATAATATAGAATACAAAATATAGAATAAAGAATATAGATTATAGAATATAGAAGATTATGGAATATAGAATGTAGAATGTAAAATTTATAACAGGAAAATATGGAATATAGAAGAATATAGAATATACAATATGGAGTATGGAATATAGAATACAGAAAATTACATTATATAGAAAAATATAGAAATAGAACATCAAATATAGAATACGGAATATGAAATATTTTTTTTAAATAGACCATAGGAAAATATAGAATATAGAACATAGAATATAGAATGTAGAATTTAAAACATAGAATTAAGAATATAGAAGATTATGGAATAAAGAATGTAGAATACATAATATATAAAACAGAATTATATAGAATATGGTCTATAGAAGATATAGAATGTACACTATAGAATATAGAAAACGGAATATGAATATAAATAGAATACAGAAATATATAGTATATAGAAAATATACACTATAGAACATAAAACATCAAATATAGAATACAAAGTAAAGAATATAGAATATAGACAAATATAGAATACAGAAGAATGTAGAAGAAAATAGAATATAGAATTTAGAAGGTAGAATTTAGAATATAGAATATACAAGGATTTAGAATATAGAATATGGAATATACTACAGAGAATACAGAAGAATATAGTATAAAGAAAAATATAGAACATAGAATATCATATATAGAATACAGAGTATGGAAAATAGAATATAGAACACAGGAAAATGTAGAATATAGAAGAATATGGAATATAGAAGAGCATAGAATATAGAATATAGAATATAGAAGAATAAAGTATATAGAAAAATATAGAACATAGAACACAGAAGATACAATATGGAATATAAAAGAATATAGGAAATAGAAGACTATGATATAAAGAAGACTATTGAATATAGGAGAATATAGAATATACATTATAGAAGAATACAGAATACAGAATAAAAACTTAGAATATAGAATATAGATGACAGACAATAGAATATAGATAGACGATAGAAGAATATAGAATGTAGAACACTGACAAATGTATATAGAATATAGGATTTGGGATATACAATACAGAAGAATATAGAATGTAGAAGAATATAGATTATAGTCTATAAAAGAATAGAGAATATGGAATATAAAGTACAGAATATAAAAGAACATAGAATACAGATTATAGAAGAATATAGAATATAGACTTTAGAATGTGGAATATAGAATAAAGAATATAGGATTCAGAATATAGCATATAGAAGAATATATAGTATAGCAAAATTTAGAATATACTGAAAAATATCATATATAGAATATAGGATTTAGGGTAGACATTATAGAAGAATATAGAGTGTAGAAGAATATAGATTATAGAATATAAAAGAATATAGAATATGGAATATA